>NC_044032.1:14084926-14398192 GCF_901765095.1 Microcaecilia unicolor | reverse complement strand
TAAGACTATTACAAAACAAATAGTCCTACATGCAGGCTGGATTGTTTGATGTGGGAAAAGTCTGCACTGCATCTGATTCGAATATCACTGTCATAGTCTGATTGTGATGAAAGTCTGGCTTTCTTAGCTGAAACATTGGTATATTCACCGTTTTCCAGAAGCTACGTTTCTGTCGTGTCTTATTCACATCCTGTGTTTCAAATTCTGGAACAGCCGGTAATGTGTGAGCGATCTCCACCCATGGCTTTGCTGCTGCTGTCTGGCAATGGTCCATCAGCGGTTGCATTCTTATGATCTCTTGAGTTGCAACTGCAATGACATCTGATCCTTCACCATAGGTTGACTTGAATCTTGGATCCAGGAAGGAGCTTAATCTATATAATAATATATCTTGAAATCTGTGGAGTAAACTTTTCCATGTAATCTCGAGCAAATCACTTAACCCTCCATTGCTTCAGATACAAAATGTAAACTCTCTAAGAAAGGGAAATGGGACTTGATATTGTGGTTTTTTGCAACTACATTCAAAGTGGTTTACATAGTATATTCAGATACTTATTTGTACCAGGGGCAATGGAGGGTTAGGTGACTTGCCCAGAGTCAGAACGAGCTACAGTGGGAATTAAACTCAGTTCTCCAGGATCAGAGTCCGCTGCACTAACACACTAGGCTACTCCTCCACTCCAGAACAAAGTGTATACCTTACAATAAGTCCCAGCTCCTTGCAGGCTCCAAATGTGAACAGCCCTGGTGTTGGCTGCATAGCACTGGGGTGGTCTGTAGAAATTTTCAGTGGCATTTTCTGGCTAATGGGAAAGTTCTGGGCAAACTAGATGGGCCTTAATTTTGACTGATAAATTTCTAGTTCAATATTTGATGAAAAGATGTAAATACTACTGGCTTTGTTGATCTAAATTTATTTTGCCTAATCTGTTTGTAATCTATTTTATTATATAAAATTTAAACAGTGATAGAAGATCTATGTTCCTCTTTTACTAGATGTTGTTCCTGTCCTTGTCCTGTTCCTGTTTCATAGAATGTTTTTGTAAGGTAAGATTTTAAATAAGAGCAATAAGGAAACTACAGGTTAATTGAAACATTAAGAAATAATCAAGAATGAAATGCTCCAAAGATTTCCACTGATTTTTTTTTCGTTTCACCCTACCAAACCAGTCCAGAACAAATGGGTTATGCTCATCAGCCAGCAGATGGAGACAGAGACTGTAGAGCTCTGAGCAGTGCCCTATGTTACATAAGTAATGCCACACTGGGAAAAGACCAAGGGTCCATCGAGCCCAGCATCCTGTCCACGACAGCGGCCAATCCAGGCCAAGGGCACCTGGCAAGCTTCCCAAACGTACAAACATTCTATACATGTTATTCCTGGAATTGTGAATTTTTCCCAAGTCCATTTAGTAGCAGTTTATGGACTTGTCCTTTAGGAAACCGTCTAACACCTTTTTAAACTCTGCTAAGCTAACCGCCTTCACCACGTTCTCCGGCAACGAATTCCAGAGTTTAATTATGCATTGGGTGAAGAAAATTTTTCTCCAATTTGTTTTAAAATTTACTACACTGTAGTTTCATCGCATGCCCCCTAATCCTAGTATTTTTGGAAAGCGTGGACGCTTCACATCCACCTGTTCCACTCCACTCATTATGTTATATACCTCTATCATGTCTCCCCTCAGCCGTCTCTTCTCCAAGCTGAATAGCCCTAGCCTCCTTAGTCTTTCTTCATAGGGAAGTCGTCCCATCCCCGCTATCATTTTAGTCGCCCTTCGCTGCACCTTTTCCAATTCTACTATATCTTTCTTGAGATGCGGCGACCAGAATTGAACACAATACTCAAGGTGCGGTCGCACCATGGAGCGATACAACGGCATTATAACATCCTCACACCTGTTTTCCATACCTTTCCTGATAATACCCAACATTCTATTCGCTTTCTTAGCCGCAGCAGCACACTGAGCAGAAGGTTTCAGTGTGTTATCGACGACGACACCCAGATCCCTTTCTTGGTCCGTAACTCCTAACGTGGAACCTTACATGACGTAGCTATAATTCGGGTTCTTTTTTCCCACATGCATCACCTTGCACTTGCTCACATTAAACATCATCTGCCATTTAGCCGCCCAGTCTCCCAGTCTCGTAAGGTCCTCTTGTAATTTTTCACAATCCTGTCGCGAGTTAACGACTTTGAATAACTTTGTGTCATCAGCAAATTTAATTACCTCGCTAGTTACTCCAATCTCTAAATCATTTATAAATATATTAAAAAGCAGCGGTCCTAGCACGGACCCCTGAGGAACCCCACTAACTACCCTTCTCCATTGTGAATACTGCCCATTTAACCCCACTCTCTGTTTCCTATCCTTCAACCAGTTTTTAATCCACAATAGGACTTTTCCTCCTGTCCCATGACCCTCCAATTTCCTCTGTAGCCTTTCTTGAGGTACCTTGTCAAACGCCTTTTGAAAATCCAGGTACACGATATCAACTGGCTCCCCTTTGTCCACATGTTTGCTTACTCCTTCAAAGAATTGAAGTAAATTGGTCAGACAAGATTTCCCCCACAAAAGCCATGCTGACTTGGTCTCAGTAATCCATGTCCTTGGATGTGCTCTGTAATTTTGTTTTTAATAATAGCCTCTACCATTTTCCCTGGCACCGACGTAAGACTCACCGGTCTATAATTTCCCGGGTCTCCCCTGGAACCTTTTTTAAAAATGGGCATTACATTGGCCACCCTCCAATCTTCCGGTACCACGCTCGATTTTAAGAATAAATTGCATATCACTAACAGTAGTTCTATCAGTACTCTAGGATGAATACCATCTGATCCAGGAGATTTGCTACTCTTCAGTTTGCCGAACTGCCCTATTACGTCCTCCAGGTTTACCGTGAAGTCAGTAAGTTTCTCCGACTCGTCCGCTTGAAATATCATTTCCGACACCGGTATCTTACCCAAATCTTCCTTGGTGAAGACCGAAGAAAAGAATTCATTCAATCTCTCCGCTACGTCTTTGTCTTCCGTGATCGCCCCTTTTATCCCTCGGTCATCCAGCGGCCCAACCGATTCTTTTGCCGGCTTTCTGCTTTTAATATACCGAAAAGATACCATGCAGCTGCACCTCCCCAGTATTCTCTGTCTCCTGCAGACGGTTACAAGCACTAGTCTGCAGCTTTGCTCTGGACTAGTGTGATGCTTCCGGGCCATATGTCTAAATTCAGCTTGTAAGGAATGCAGACAGGTCATGAACTACTTTCCATTCTTGATTTTTCAGCAGAAGAGAGAGAAGGAGGAATAAATAATTATAATCAATTTTGGGGGGATTCTTTAGTTTTTGTATGGAAGGTGGACCCCTAGCACTAGTACTGCGAGACTACGGGTAGGGGTCATCACCACCATTTTGGAACCCCAAGCCATATAGGGAAGAAAGTACAGGAAAATTGTTTTCACACTTGCCCAAAAGAAACCATGTATCACATCGGGGTAAGTCCTGCGAGTGGCTTGGGTCCAGGGCAGTTAGGGGCTAGGGAATGGAGGGATCAAAACCAGGGGAAGAGTTGAATCGAGGACTTGGGGGTATTAGGGGAGCTGAGAGGGGGATTGGGGAGATCAGATCTGCGACTCTGAATTTTGTGGATGCTGTCCAGTACTCAGACAGCAGGCACTCCCATATCTAAGCATCAAAAGATAGGCAGCCTTTTGTGCAGTACTGTCTGGCCAATTAGTTAGATTGTAAGCTCTCTTGAGCAGGGACTGTCCTTCCCCATGTTTTAACTTGTACAGCGCTGCGTAACCCTAGTAGCGCTATAGAAATGCTAAGTAGTAGTAGTAGTAGTATTATGTGGGCACCAACCCTGAATAGGGGCTGAGCCCACACAAGTTCCATTTCCTCCATGACCCCTCTCCCGGACTGCCCTGGCACTGCCTGTATTTGGCCTGTGTGGTCTGAGCTGATATTCAGCTGCACTGAACATTGACCCCATCGTTGTTAGAAGTTTCCAGTTTCCAGTGTAACGGCTTCTGGAGAACTGAAAAACAAAACAGCCTGAAGGAGAGGATTTATTAGAACCAGCGATGGCTGGGATATTTGAGGCCCCGGTGCAAATAGGCTTAAAAGGCAGTATACTGGGCAGACTAGATGGGCCTAGTTTTGATTGATAAATGCTGCTGGCTTTCAAGCCAGTCCTTGGGGCACATCTAGCCAGTCAGGGTTTTCAGGATATCCCCACTGAGAATTCAATGGAGATATCTTGTAAACCCCGAATGGATAAATGTGCCTGGAGGACTGGGTTGAAAACCTCTGATCTAAATTTATTTTGTCTAATATGCTTGAAATGTCTCTTTTCATGTACAGACTACAAAACAAATCTGTGTTCCTGTTGTGTGGCGTTTGTTCTGTTAGTGAGGTAAGATTTAATTTTAGCGTAGTTAACACAAAAACTACCACAGACGTCATTTTGACCCCTAATGAAATTAAGTTGTTTACTTTGAATTAAGAGCAAATTATTTCATATCTCTACTGTATGATTTCTCATTCTCACTGGTGTTTTACATGACGTGTAAATTTTAAGGTTCCAGCTGCTGTACTTTCCAAGATAAAAGCGGACATAGGTAGAAACATTAAACGGGTAAAATTGATCCTTTTAATGTTTCAGCCGTATTACGGTGGCTTTCTAATGAAGTCTGAGACTATTACAAAACAAATAGTCCTACATGCAGGCTGGATTGTTTGATGTGGGAAAAGTCTGCACTGCACCTGTTTCGAATATCACTGTCATAGTCTGATTGTGATGAAAGTCTGGCTTTCTTAGCTGAAACATTGGTTTATTCCACCTTTAGCTTTCAACCCAGACCTCGGGGAATACCTAGCCAGTCATGGTTTTCAGGTTATGCCCACTGAATTCAATGGGGATATCCTGAAAACCCTGACTGGTTAGGTGTGCCTGGAGGACTGGGTTGAAAACCTCTGATCTAAATTTTTTGTTTAAAATGCTTAAAATGTCTCTTTAGTATGAGGTAAGATCAGAAATCTGCTATTTAACTTTTAGCAGAAATTTCTTAAATGTTAATTAACATCCAAATAAGTTAGGTGGTATCTGTAATACCTAGATATGGCAGCTTTTTACTGTAATCCACACTGAACTCTCCAGACATTCATCCTTCCAATCTCTTTTACAGTGGTTAAATCCTGCACACGACCCAAAATTAAGTCCTCTGTGCAAAATATAGTCTAAACTAGCAGACTGATGAAATTCACAGGATTTTCATTTTCTCATTCCTGCTAACTGCCCACTCTCCAGCCCGACTCCATTACCTTTTTCCTGGACATATGCCATCCTCTTCTGGCCCCAGACCAGCATCCTTTCTCTCTCTCGACCCCACCAGTGCTTGCCTTCCCCTTTCTCCTCCACTCTCCCCAGCTTGTTCCATTCAGCTTCTCATCTCTGTCAATTACTTTGCTGCTCACATTGCTCTGTTGAAGTCTTCCTTTGTCCTTCCTGCTTACCATTGTCTCTGATATCATCTAGTCCTAAAGCGGAAGGTGGAACGAGTCTGTACGTGAAACAGGATCACTGACAGATTGACCTAATGTAGGACCTGCCTTAAGTAAACACCGAAATCCTGCTGCATGACCTTGATAAAGAACTCAGTCAACAGCCCAGAGAAGTTATTTGTGGTTCTGTAAGACTTGACTTTGGGGGAGCCTAAGTCGTCTTTCCCGATTTCTCTTTCTGCAGACACCATTGCTCAATATTTCAGTTCTAAGATGTATGAGATGTGTACAGTTAGTGACATGAATCTACATCCATGATGATTCACTTCTGGATATGAGTCTGGATTAGAGTACATAAGTACATAAGTAGTGCCATACTGGGAAAGACCAAAGGTCCATCTAGCCCAGCATCCTGTCACCGACAGTGGCCAATCCAGGTCAAGGGCACCTGGCACGCTCCCTAAACGTAAAAACATTCCAGACAAGTTATACCTAAAAATGCGGAATTTTTCCAAGTCCATTTAATAGCGGTCTATGGACTTGTCCTTTAGGAATCTATCTAACCCCTTTTTAAACTCCGTCAAGCTAACCGCCCGTACCACGTTCTCCGGCAACGAATTCCAGAGTCTAATTACACGTTGGGTGAAGAAAAATTTTCTCCGATTCGTTTTAAATTTACCACACTGTAGCTTCAACTCATGCCCTCTAGTCCTAGTATTTTTGGATAGCGTGAACAGTCGCTTCACATCCACCCGATCCATTCCACTCATTATTTTATACACTTCTATCATATCTCCCCTCAGCCGTCTCTTCTCCAAGCTGAAAAGCCCTAGCCTTCTCAGCCTCTCTTCATAGGAAAGTCGTCCCATCCCCACTATCATTTTCGTCGCCCTTCGCTGTACCTTTTCCAATTCTACTATATCTTTTTTGAGATACGGAGACCAGTACTGAACACAATACTCCAGGTGCGGTCGCACCATGGAGCGATACAACGGCATTATAACATCCGCACACCTGGACTCCATACCCTTCCTAATAACACCCAACATTCTATTCGCTTTCCTAGCCGCAGCACCACACTGAGCAGAAGGTTTCAGCGTCTCATCACCGACGACGACACCCAGATCCCTTTCTTGATCCGTAACTCCTAACGTGGAACCTTGCAAGACGTAGCTATAATTCGGGTTCCTCTTACCCACATGCATCACTTTGCACTTGTCAACATTGAACTTCATCTGCCACTTGCACGCCCATTCTCCCAGTCTCGCAAGGTCCTCCTGTAATCGTTCACATTCCTCCTGCGACTTGACGACCCTGAATAATTTGTGTCATCGGCGAATTTAATTACCTCACTAGTTATTCCCATCTCTAGGTCATTTATAAATACATTAAAAAGCAACGGACCCGCACAGACCCCTGCGGGACCCCACTAACTACCCTCCTCCACTGAGAATACTGGCCACGCAATCCTACTCTGCTTCCTATCTTTCAACCAGTTCTACCATAATAATACCCTACCTCCGATTCCATGACTCTGCAATTTCTTCAGGAGTCTTTCGTGCGGCACTTTGTCAAACGCCTTCTGAAAATCCAGATATACAATCTCAACCGGCTCCCCATTGTCCACATGTTTGCTTACCCCTCAAAAAAATGCATTAGATTGTGAGGCAAGACTTCCCTTCACTAAATCCGTGCTGACTTGTCTCATCAGTCCATGTTTTTGTATATGCTCTGCAATTTATTCTTAATAATAGCCTCCACCATCTTGCCGGCACCGACGTCAGACTCACCGGTCTATAATTTCCCGGATCTCCTCTGGAACCCTTCTTAAAAATCGGAGTAACATTGGCTACCCTCCAGTCTTCCGGTATTACACTCGATTTTAGGACAGATTGCATATTTCTAACAGTAGCTCCGCAAGTTCATTTTTTAGTTCTATTAATACTCTGGGATGAATACCATCAGGTCCCGGTGATTTACTACTCTTCAGCTTGCTGAACTGACCCATTACATCCTCCAAGGTTACAGAGAATTTGTTTAGTTTCTCCGACTCCCCCGCTTCAAATATTCTTTCCGGCACCGGTGTCCCCCCAAATCCTCCTCGGTGAAGACCGAAGCAAGAATTCATTAATTTCTCCGCTACGGCTTTGTCCTCCTTGATCGCCCCTTTAACACCATTTTCGTCCAGCGGCCCAACCGACTCTTTGGCCGGTTTCCTGCTTTTAATGTATCTAAAAAAATTTTTACTATGTATTTTTGCTTCCAACGCTAATTTCTTCTCAAAGTCCTTTTTTGCCCTCCTTATCTCCGCTTTGCATTTGGCTTGGCATTCCTTATGATCTATCCTGTTACTTTCAGTTGGTTCTCTTCTCCACTTTCTGAAGGATTGTTTTTTGGCTCTAATGATTTCCTTTATCTTACTGTTTAGCCACGCCGGCTGACGTTTAGTCTTTTTTCCCTTTTTTCTAATACGTGGAATATATTTGTCCTGAACCTCCAGGATGGTGTTTTTAAACAGCATCCACGCCTGATGCAAGTTTTTTACTCTGCGAGCTGCTCCTTTCAGTCTTTTTTTCACCATTTTTCTCATTTTGTCGTAATCACCTTTTCTATAGTTAAACGCTAGCGTACTTGATTTCCTAGTTTCACTTCCTTCAATGCCAATATCAAAACCGATCATTATGATCACTGTTATCAAGCGGCCCTCGTATCGTTACCCCCTGCACTAGATCATGAGCACCACTAAGGACTAAGTCTAGTATTTTTCCTTCTCTTGTCGGCTCCTGAACTAGCTGTTCCATGAAGCTGTCCTTGATTTCATCAAGAAATCTTATGTCCCTTGCGTGTACAGATGTTACATTAACCCAGTCTATATACGGGTAATTGAAATCCCCCATTATTATTGTGTTGCCCAGTTTGTTTGCGTCCCTGATTTCCTTTAACATTTCCGCATCCGTCTGTTCGTCCTGGCCAGGCGGACGGTAGTACACTCCTATCACTATCCTTTTCCCCTTTGCACATGGAATTTCAATCCACAGTGATTCCAAGGAGTGTTTTGTTTCCTGCAGAATTTTCAATCTATTGATTCAAGGCTCTCGTTAATATACAATGCTACCCCTCCACCAATCCGATTCACCCTATCACTACGATAATTTATACCCCGGTTACAGTGTCCACTGGTTATCCTCCTTCCACCAGGTCTCAGAGATGCCTATTATATCTAATTTTTCATTTAGTGCAATATATTCTAACTCCCCCATCTTATTTCTTAGGCTCCTGGCATTCGCATATAGACATTTCAAACTATGTTTGTTGTTCCTAAGTACATCATGCTTAGTACTTGACAGTATTAATTGGCAATCTTTTGTCTGATTTTTATTGTTATTTAAAGATACCCGATCTACTACAATCTCTTTTGCAACCTCACTATCAGGATACTCTATCTTCCCTGTTATGGTGATATCTTTGAAAATACCTTATCCCGAACCATGCTCTTTTGAGCGACTGTCGGCCTTCCCCCATTTCTAGTTTAAAAGCTGCTCTATCTCCTTCTTAAACGCCGATGCCAGCAGCCTGGTCCCACTCTGGTTAAGATGAGCCCATCCTTTCGGAATAGGCTCCCCCTTCCCCAGAATGTTGCCCAGTTCCTAACAAATCTAAAGCCCTCCTCCGTGCACCATCGTCTCATCCACGCATTGAGACTCTGGAGCTCTGCCTGTCTCTTGGGCCCTGCGCGTGGCACAGGTAGCATTTCAGAAAATGCTACCCTGGAGGATCTGGATTTCAGCTTTCTACCTAAGAGCCTAAATTTTGCTTCCAGAACCTCTCTCCCACATTTTCCTATGTCATTTACCCACATGTACCAAGACAGCCGTCTCCTCCCCAGCACATATAAAATCCTATCTAGGTGACGCGTGAGGTCCGCCACCTTCGCACCAGGCAGGCAAGTCACCAGGCGATCCTCACGTCCACCAGCCACCCAGCTATCTATATGCCTAATGATTGAATCACCAAGTACAACAGCTGTCCTAACCTTTCCCTCCCGGGCAACATTTGGAGATATATCCTCGGTGCGAAAGGATAATACATCCCCTGGTGGGCAGGTCCTGGCTACAGGAGTACTTCCTACTTCACCAGGGTGATGCTCTCCTTCTAGGAGACCTCCCTCCTCCAAGGTAGCACAGGGGCTACCTGACTGGAGGTGGGACTTCTCTACAACATCCCTGTAGGTCTCCTCTATGTACCTCTCTGTCTCCCTCAGCTCCATCAAGTCTGCTACTCTAGCCTCAAGAGAACGGACACGTTCTCTGAGAGCTAGGAGCTCTTTGCATCGGGCACACACATATGACACCTCACCAATTGGGAGATAATCATACATGTGACACTCAATGCACCACCTACCTCTTGTGTTCTCCTTGCTGTTCTCTTGACATTGTAGTTCTACCCTCTCCCCTTTTATGTTTCTCATTTAGTTTCCCCCTCTCCCTGTTTCACTCTGGTATCTCTGAAAACTTGGCAACAGAGGCAGTTGCCTAACATTGCCTATCCCTCTGTCTAAATCTGGGTCTGACGGGAATGAGAACATCTCCTAAACTAGTTTCCGCTCTTGTCTTTTCAGCCAACTTGGTGAAGAATGGTCTAGGTCACAATAAGAGGTAATTATAATCAATGTTTTTTATTATTGGGAAAGTTGTTTATGTAGGTTCTTATACTCTATTACTAACGTTAAGTAAATCGGAACATTACAGCTATGGTAGCCTCACAGTCGTCACCTGCATAACTGCCAGCTGCTCCCCAGCGCCACCTGCTGTACTGCCCCGACCCACCCACTTTTCTGGTGGCCGTTCAGAGCAGATATTTGGTTAATATCAATGGTTTCGCGGCTCAGCAATTTAAGCAGCAGGAGCCTCTCCTTCCATGTTAATTGCTTTGACCTTTTTGAACAGCAACATGGCGTAGGTGGACTGGTTGAGTGAGGAGGTCACCTTGACTGAGTATGGCTCTGGTCTGCGTTATTTATCCAGTAACAGAAACCTTTACTTCAGAAAGTGTCATTGAATATTAGGTGGGTTCTTGCTTTCAGACCGGTTAAATAGCGCTTAATTGGCTATCTGCCGATATTCAGCGGGGGTTACCAGCTATTTCCCGCTAAATATCCACAGTTAGCGGCTGGCGGATAACCTTATATCGCATCAAACCCTGGTATATCTTTGGCCGGTTTAAGATAACCGGCTATGTCTGAATATCGACATAATGGGTTATCTTGAAACCGGCCAACCCCCCCCCCCCCCCCCCCCAGCTATTCAATGCCGGTCACCGGAAAGTAAGATCAAAATCTGCTATTTAACTTTTAGCAGACATTTTTATGTTTCTGTAATAACCTAGATATGGCTAGCATTTTACTGTAATCCACCTGAACTAATTTGTTTGCTGCAGAATATAAGAATCTTTATTGTATTGCATCAATAAATTCTCCTGACGTTCCTCATTCCAATTTGTTTTACAGTGGTGTAACCCTGCACATCACTTAACAGTAAGTACTCTATGCAAATCTAGTCTAAACTAGCAGATTTCCTTTTCTCATTCCTCTTCAGCCTGACTTCACTACCTCCGTCCCCCTCTCTGGTCCTTGCACCCAAATCCATCCTCCTTTGCAGACACAACCAGTCTCTCTCTCCCCGTCTCCTTCACTCTGTCTGCTTTTAGGGGCCCTTTTACTAAGTTGCAGTTAAAGGAGACCTGCGCTTTTACCACGTGGCCATTTCAGTTGGAGAACTTACTGCCACCCACTGAGGTGGTGGGAAGGTTTCCTCGGTAACCCAAATATTTTTCAAATACTTCAGAAATGCCACATGCCGGTGCCCACGTTGGCCGGTGATTGTTCCGAACTGCCACACTGCAAGCCCACGTGGGCTTACCGCTGCTTAGTAAAGCGCCCCTTAGCTTCTTCTCATCTCTGTGGATTCCTGTAGTGGTCACATTGCCCTGAGGTCCCACCAAACTTTTATTCAAGCCAGTTCTCTCTCTCTGCACACCCTAGCTCCAATTTTTCAGTTGCAATCATGAGTTAAATTGCCTACGTTGCTTATCTGCATGTCTAAATATAGCCTTTATGGAATTCAGACAAGTCTTAAACTAGTTTCCTCTCTTGAATTTTCAGTCATCTACCTAAAAACGGTGCAGGGCGTCAGGCCATCGCAGTGGAAAGGTTGGCAGGTGTGACCCACTGTCTTTTTTATTTTCCTTTTTTATTTTATTTGTTATTTTCCTTTTTATTTTCTTTCCTTTTTGTGAATGGCCGCACATAATGGGGCGGAAGGGGCGGCTATAAAAATAAAAAGTCCCAGAAGACTGACGTTCAAAGGAAGATGTTCCTAGGCTGGAGGAAGAGTTTGCCGTCTGCTAAGACTGAGATGCTGTGGGATTTAGATAGAGAGCAGAAGATGCAACTCTGATGAAGCCACCAAAAGTAATGGAATTAGATGAGAGACAAACTCCATGAAATCCCAACTCCAATAAATAAACCAGAGGGCCAACGTAGAAAAAGCTAGGCTTGAAGGTCCTTAAACACCCAAAGTCACAGAGCAAGAAAGCAGATCAAAAGAATGAGAACTTCAGCCACTGAGAAACGTCAGATAACTCTTCCTGAGGGACTTTACAAGATCAGGAAAACTAATGTTTATTTATTTATTTATTTTATTTTATTGCATTTGTATCCCACATTTTCCCACCTATTTGTGGGCTTAGTGTGGCTTACAATACATTGTGAATGATGGAAATACAATGTGTTACAGTACGATTATGGATTACATCATGAGGAGTTATGGGAAGACAAAGTTTAAGGAATGGGACAAAGTCAAAAGCCAGTAATTGAAATTTGAAAGAACACCCAAAAAGAGCCAACAGAAAATAAGATTGGCTGGAAGGACCAAAAATACCTGAAGAGTAACCAATACTGCACCAAGATATGCTCTAATAACACAAAGGCCATCAGCAAGACGGCTGGACAAACCCTAAAACACCCAGAGAGTGTCACATAGCAGCAAGATAGGATCAAATGGCCAGAAACACATCAACAGCACTAACTGAAAGACCAAAACCAGCTGAGTGACACGCTAGTGCCAAGTAGGCTGAAAAATACTAAAACACTTGACAAGTGCCAACAGAGCAGGAAGTTAGGTCCAAAAACAACCAACAAAACCAAAATTGGCTGCAAGGTCCAACCGTACCTGAAGAGTATCAACACAGACTGACTAAAAGAGACTAAAAGTCCCCTAAATATCGAAGACAGTAGCATCATAGTTTGAAAGGCTCTACCTCCACACAGAATGAAGGACCAGGAAAACCAATGTTACAGGAGTGGGGCCAGGTCAACAGACTTCCTCCCTCTCCAGGCCTCTAAAATTTGAGACAGACATTTTCCAGCTCTCTAAGCTATTACCTTTACAGACAGACTTTTTCCCCTCTCCAGAGTTGTAGACTTTGAGAAAAAAATTCATGTTCTCTCTAGACTTCACCTTTGGGACAGACTTCCCTCACTCCAGATTTCTATCCTTGGGAGACAGACCTTTTTTCCCCTCTCTCCAGACTTCTAGTGTTTGAGAAATAGATTTTCTCCTTTCCCTGGCTTTTAACCTTTCGACACACATTTCCATTCTCTAGATTGTTATCCCTTGGGACTGACTTTTCCCTCTTTTTCCCTCTCTCAAGACTTCTAGTCTTTGAAAAAGACATTCCCCCCCTCCAGGCTTTCAGCCTTTAGGACAGACCTTTTTCTCTCTCCAGACCTCTGACCTTTGAAACATAAAATTTTTCCGCTCTCCAGGCTTCTAACTTTGGGGCATACATTTACCCCTCTCTAGATTTCTATCGTTTGGGATAGACATTATTCCTCTCTCTAAGCTGCTAGCCTTTGAGACAGACCTTTTACCTCTCTTCAGACATCTATCTTGGGACAGACGTTTTTCTATTCTCAGATTTTAGCCTTTCAGACAGACCTTTTACCTCTTCAGACATCTATCCTTGGGTGACAGACTTTTTTCTACTCTCCAGATTTTAGCCTTTGAGACAGACCTTTTACCTCTCTTCAGAATCTATCCTTGGGTGACAGACGTTTTTCTATTTCAGAATTTTTAGCCTTTGAGACAGACCTTTTACCTCTCTTCAGCATCTATCCTTGGGTGACAGACGTTTTTCTACTCTCCAGATTTTTAGCCTTTGAGACAGACCTTTTACCTCTCTTCAGACATCTATCCTTGTATGACAGACTTTTTCTACTTTACAGAATTTTAGCCTTTGAGACAGACCTTTTACCTCTCTTCAGACATCTATCCTTGGGTGACAGACGTTTTTCTACTCTCCAGATTTTTAGCCTTTGAGACAGACCTTTTACCTCTCTTCAGACATCTATCCTTGTATGACAGACTTTTTCTACTTTACAGAATTTTAGCCTTTGAGACAGACCTTTTACCTCTCTTCAGACATCTATCCTTGGGTGACAGACGTTTTTCTACTCTCCAGATTTTAGCCTTGAGACAGACCTTTTACCTCTCTTCAGACATCTATCCTTGTATGACAGACTTTTTCTACTCTACAGAATTTTAGCCTTTGAGACAGACCTTTTACCTCTCTTCAGACATCTATCCTTGGGTGACAGACGTTTTTCTACTCTCCAGATTTTTAGCCTTTGAGACAGACCTTTTACCTCTCGTCAGACATCTATCCTTGTATGACAGACTTTTTCTACTTTACAGAATTTTAGCCTTTGAGACAGACCTTTTACCTCTCGTCAGACAACAAAGTAGCAAGACTGTCCAGACAAGCCCTAAAATACCTGCAAACTGTCAATGTAACAGTGAGAAAGGATGCTCCAAAAAAACAGATGCTGCCTGAACTGACCTTTCCTGGAACCCGGATCACTGCTGCCTGACCTGACTCAGCCTTGAGCCCAGAGTACATTGCCTGATGCTCCCTTGACCTATCCATGTTGCCCAAAGCCTGCATTTCTCTTCTGTGACCCGGCCTGACTGCCCCTTTCTGAGGACCCTCGAAGTCCTGCCGGCTGCCTGAACCCAAGGGCTCAACCTGCGGGAATGGCGTTGGTCCAGGTGAAAATCCAGGGGCTTTGTCGGCCACCAGACACCAGCATCAGATCCTGAGGATGTAAGACAAACTATAAATTTATAGAATTCCTTTTTGCTTTTATTTAAGTTTGATTTACACCGCTTCGACTTTCTTAACAAACAGAAGCAGTATATTAAACCTATAAACAATGTACTGTAATAAATGCGTTGCATCCAGTGGGAGTGAATGGAAGGCGCAGTACCACTGGATGTAATGGCTCAGAACTCCACAGCAGGACCAAAGCAGAAGAAACGACTTGAAGGCCCTCAAACACCCAAAGAGTGTTAACACAGCAGGAAGATTTCTTGAAAGACCCTAAAACAGAACCGGAACACTTAAGGCACTAAGGAAGAGATCTAAAATAAAGGCTAATAATAGTGCCAAGAGTCTTCTTGTCAACAAGTATACTAATGGAAATTTGGAAAAGAACTTTGAAGAGAGCCAACACACTGGAAGACAGACTGGAAGGACCAAAATCATCCAAACAGACCTGAAGAGTGCCAAGTCAGGAGCAAGATTGTGCGAACAAGACTTAAAGCATTGGAATAGCGCCAGAACATCAGGAAGACAGGCAGGAAGATCCAAAGCAGCCCAAAGCAAGCCAACAAAGCACCACTATACACTGAAGGCTTTAAATACCTAATAAGTTCAACAAAGTAGCAGAAAGCCTGAAATTCCTAAAAATTGTCAACGTAACAGTGAGAAAGAATGGAAGGCCAAAAAACACCTCCTGCCTGATTCGACCTTGCCTGGAACACAGATCACACACTCTGCTGCCTGTCCTGCCCCTTTCTGAGGACCCTCAAAGTCCTGCCGGCTGCCTGAACCCAAGGCTCAACCTGCGGGAACGGCGGTTGGTCCAGGTGAAGATCCAGGGCTTTGTCAGCCATCAGATCCTGAAGAATGTAGAGACAAAATAAAATTTATGGAGTTCTTTTCTTGCTTTTATTTGTTTGATTGTAAAACGCTTTAAATTTCTTAGCAAATAGAAGCAGTGTATTAAATCTATAACGATAAACAATGTACTGTGATAAAGGCCTCACATCCAGTGTGATGGGTGGAAGGGGCGGTACCACTGGATGCAATGGCTGAGAACTCCACAGAAGACCAAAGTAATGAAAAGATAGACTTGAAGGCCCTCAAACACCCAAAGAGTGTTACACAGCAGGAAGATGTGTTGAAAGACCCTAAAACAGAATAGAACAGCTCAAGGCACTAAGGAGATCTAAAATAAAAGGCTAATAATAATGCCAAGAGTCTTCTTGTCAACAAGTATACTAATGGAAATTTGGAAAAGAACTTTGAAGAGAGCCAACACAACTGGAAGACAGACTTGAAGGACCAAATCATCCAAACAGACCTGAAGAGTGCCACGTCAGGAGCAAGATTGTGCATACAAGACTTAAAGCATTGGAATAGCGCCAGAACATCAGGAAGACATGCAGGAAGG
The DNA here is from genome assembly GCF_901765095.1 of Microcaecilia unicolor. Taxonomy (NCBI): domain Eukaryota; kingdom Metazoa; phylum Chordata; class Amphibia; order Gymnophiona; family Siphonopidae; genus Microcaecilia; species Microcaecilia unicolor. The sequence goes on along the minus strand of NC_044032.1, from coordinate 14,382,112 downwards.
TCCAAAGCAGCCCAAAGGAAGCCAACAAAGCACCACTGTAGACTGAAAGGCTTTAGATACCAGATAATTGTGATAACATTGCAAGACTATCCAGACAAGCCCTAAATACCTGAAAATTGTCAACGTAACAGTGAGAAAGGATGGAAGGCCAGAAAACACCTGCTGTCTGACCTGTCCTTGCCTGGAACCCGAATCACTGCTGTTTGACCTGACTTAGCCTTGAACCCAGTATGTTGCCTGATGCTCCTTGACCTATCCATGTTGCCCAAAGCCTGCATTTCTCTTCTGTGACCCGCCTGACTGCCCCTTTCTGAGGACCCTCGAAGTCCTGCCGGCTGCCTGATCCCAAGGGCTCAACCTGCGGGGAAGACAGTTGGTCCAGGTGAAAATCCAGGGGCTTTGTCGGCCACCAGAGACACCAGCATCAGATCCTGAGGAATGTAGAGACAAAATATAAAGTTTCTTTCTTGCTTTTACTTAAGTTTGATTGTAAACTGATTTGAATTTCTTAGTAAACAGACTACGATAAAAAATGTAGTGATAAAGGCCTCGCATCCAGTGGGAGTGGGTGGAAGGGGCGGTACCACTGGATGCAATGGCTAAGAACTCCACAGAAGGACCAAAGTAGAAGAAAAGATAGACTTGAAGGCCCTCAAATACCCAAACATACAGTAGGAAGATGATATTGGACCAAATGCATTTCTCTACCGCTCCTGGTTCTGTTTGGGTTTTTTTTTAAATTAGATTGTTCAAAACTGGATCCCAGAATGGATTGTGTAAAAACAGAAATAATTTGAAAGACCTCGAAACACCTGAGAAGTGCAGCACATCATCAGGATAGGCTTGAAGGATCTAAAATGAAAGGCTAATAATAGTGGCAGAACCACCAGTGACACAGAATTGAAAATTAGAACAAATTTGAAGAGAGCCAGTATAAGGTGAAAGGCCCAAATACAAGTGACAAGTGCTAACAAGCTGATTTGGTCAAAACAGCTGAAGACTGCCAGCACAGCAGCAAGACAGACTGAAAGGCCCAGAACTACTTGGAGAAACAACACAGTAACAATATAGGCTGAATGGCTCTGAAACTCCTAAGAAATGATAACATGGCAGCAAGATAGATTAAAAAAAAGCCTTAAAACTCAAAAATAGTGCCAGCACTGCTACAGAACAGCAATTACTTAAGTGCCAACAAAGCAGTAAAATCTGATGAAGACCTGGAACACCTAAAGAGAGCAAAGAAGACACCAGGATATACTGGAGGTCAGAACACCAAAGGCATTCCAACATAGTACCAAACTAGGCTCAAAAACCCTAGAAAACCCAAGAGATGGACCAAAAACACCTGAAGAGTATAACATACAAACCTAAAACACCTGAAAAATGCCAGCAGAGCAGCAAGATAGAATGGAAGACCCCGAAATTCCTGAAGAGTATAAGACAGCAGCAAGCTTACCAGACAATTCCTAAAATATCTATACAATGCCAACACAGCAGCAAGACAGGTTGAGCAAGCACTAAAACAACTGACGAATGCCAACAGAGCACTGATACAGACTGAAATGCCTAGAAACACCTAGAGAGTGACAACATAGCAGCAGGACAGGTTGAGCAAGCACTAAAACAACTGACGAATGCCAGAGCACTGATATAGACGGAAATGCCTAGAACACCTAGAGAGTGACAACATAGCAGCAGGACAGGTTGAGCAAGCACTAAAACAACTGACGAATGCCAACAGAGCACTGATACAGACTGAAATGCCTAGAAACCTAGAGAGTGACAACATAGCAGCAGGACAGGCTGGCAGTGACAAAAAACCCAAGAGAGACAACACAGCAGCAACATTGGCTTGAAGCCTCAATGATCCTAAAACAGCTGAAGAATGTAAATAATACCAATGAAGCTCGAAGGCCCGAAAATTAAAGAAGAGTACTAGTTGTAGGAACTGCTAGTGAATAAGTATGGCAATGAATGTTGGAGACATGTCTGAAGAGAACCAACACAGCAGCAAGACAGTCTAGAAGGCCCAAGACACCCAAAGTGAGCCTCCGGAGTGCCAAGATACGAGACTGAGAGACTGAGCATCTAAATGGCAGATGATGTTTAATGTGAGCAAGTGGGAAAGAGGAACCTATAGTTATGTAATGCAAAGTTCCACATTAGGAGTCACCGACCAGGAAAGGGACCTAGATGTCATCGATCATAACACTGAAACCCTCTGCTCAGTGGGTTTGCGAGTTGGAACGTGATTGAGGTTGTAATCCGTAATCTTGAATGGACAGGAGAACTGCTGAGACCAAATGTTGACTTTACAGATAGAGTTATAAAATGGTCTACCTGCTGGTTACAGAAAGTTCAATAAAGTTGAGTTTTATATAAAATAAAATCCTTGGAGTATTGTGTGGTTCTTTAGCATGGGAATGAAAACACTTGCTCCCCAGAGTGGCAAAGCACCCTTGAGAAGCCCAACCGAGTTCCCCATTGCTTTCCGGGTCTCTGTTCCAGCCTTTGACCCACATCCAAGCTCGATTGATATATGTGACTGAGTGAGTTGGAAGAGCTGAAAGTGGTTTGTGACCCAGGTCTGTGGGTGTTTGGTACACGAACCTCGGGGACTGTGCTGTGGCTGTGAGGTCCGAGTAACATATATTTATTAGCCCATAAGTATTCAATATCAGCGAAGCATCACAAAAACAGTTTAAAGGTCCTTTACAGATGGTATATAATTCCATATGAAAACATCAGGTTGATCGTTCTGTACCTGTGAGCTACTGGAGAACATGTGGAAATGTGGTACCTACATCCATATGAGGGAGTATGTTCTAAGATAGAGAGATCCTAAGATACAGAGGAAGTAACGGGAAATTAAGTAAATACTAGGAAAATAGGTTCTAAATGAGGATTATTGAGCACAGGACCAGATGTGGCTGGAATGACGCAACAAAAACAAAGAGAGTCCAAATCTCCCGTAAAAAAACACTAAAAAACAACAAAAACGGAAGTACAGAAAGACCAAACTAAAATCACAAATGTAAAAAAGCCAAATTCATTTATTAAGACCCTACAGCAAGTACCTTGTTATCAGCTAAAGTTAAAAAGGAAGGTACAGGCGGGTGTATTGTTATGTATATTAATATGAGTATTATTTGTATTTATGTGCATTGTCTGTATAATAGCACTGGGTCTTCCCCCGTTTGCAGCTTCCTGTGATTAACTTCTTCTGAGAGCGTATCCTTGTGAGTTTTCCCTATTGGCTCGTAGGGCTAGGGCCAGCCCTCCCTCTCTGCCTTTGGGGGCTGTTCGCGAAAGTCCCTGCCTTCCTAGCCTGCCTTTGTGATCTACAGCTATTCCAGGGGCTGATCCTCTTCAATCTACTATAATTTCATCTCCCCATTCCCAAGTAATCTATGGCACTTTGCAAGTCTAAGTGCTTTGAAAATGAGCCCCATAGCGGAATTAAAGACGCCAAATGATAAAGGGGATGGAACTCCTCATAGGAGGAAAGGCTAAAGAGTCAATATAATATCATAAAGAGCTTAATAGGATATCACTAATACAAAGTTCACATCACAGCCAGCAAAGATATCCTAACCAGTCCTGAAAATTCTAGGTATTAGGAGGAAAAAACCTCAAATTATAAAGGCACACTCAGTGTTGGTATCACCAACTATCGGGAGGTCCTTTAAATCATCACAGGTAAAAAACCTCCTTTTTTGTTATTTGCAAGTACTAATTTGTTCACTCTGTTTAAACAAAAATAACAAACCTGTCTATTTCTAGTACGGGGAAAGGCACTTATCTTATCCAATTTACAGTCAACTCGACACCTTCCACGGCCCGACTAGGCCTCAGTTTCGTATCCTTCTTCAGGGTGCCGTGGTGTCTGACTGATCGAATCTGACTTCGCTAACAAGGCTGCTCAGAATAATAGTATAATACTTAAATCTTTTTTCTTACAGAGTGCTCTCCAATCTGTTCACGCTTCCACAATCATTCTCAAAATGGCTCCGCTTTATCTAGAGGTGCATCAGACGCCTTCGCATTACGCTCCTCCTCTTTGATGTCACTCGACCACACTTCACACAGCGTCTTCTCAGAAGAATTTATTCCATTCAATTTTAGTATTCAATCCGTACTAGAAATAGACGGGTTTGTTATTTTTGTTTAAACAGAGTGAACAAATTAGTTCTTGCAAAATAACAAAAAAGGAGGTTTTTTTACCTGTGATGATTTAAAGGACCTCCCGATAGTTGGTGATACCAACACTAGGAGTGTGCCTTTATAATTTGAGGTTTTTTCCTCCTAATACCTAGAATTTTCAGGACTGGTTAGGATATCTTTGCTGGCTGTGAAAGGCTAAAGAGGTTAGGGCTCTTTAGCTCGGAAAAGAGAGGGGAAATGATTGAGGTCTATAAAACCCTGAGTGGTGTAGAACGGGTAGAATGAATCGATGTTTCACTCTTTCATAAAGTACGAAGACTAGGGGACACTCAATGAAGGTACATGGAAATACTTTTAAAACAAATAGGAGGAAATAGTTTTTTTTCACTCAAAGAATAGTTAAGCTCTGGAACTCGTCACTGGAGGATGTACATAAGTACGTAAGTATTGCCATACTGGGACAGACCAAAGGTGGTAACAGCAGTTAGCATATCTGGGTTTTAAAAAAGTTTTGGACAAGTTTCTGGAGGAAAAGTCCTTAGCCTGTTATGAGGAAGCCACTGCTTGCCTGGGATTGGTAGCATGGCCACAGTTGGAAGCAGGATACTGGGCTAGATGGGCCATTGGTCTGACTCAGTATTCTTATATTCATATGTTCTCTCTCACCCTCCCTCTCATTCCTCGCTCCCCTCATTCCTCTCTCCCTCCCCCTTCTCTCTCTCTATCTCTCCCCCCCCCCCCCCCACACTTGTTCTCCTTCCTCTCTCTTTCCTCCTCCCCCTCTCTTACACCCTTGCTGTCCTTCCTCACTCTCTCCCCCTCTCTCTCCCTGCTCTTTCCCCTCTCTTGCTCCCACCCACCTATCTCCCTCTCTCTCTGCTCCCATCCCTCTCTCTTACCCTCCTCTCTCTGTCCTACCCCTCTAGCGCCCCCTGCCTCTCACTCCCACTCTCTCTTTATCCCATTCTCTCTCCATCTACTACTGCTACTAATCATTTCTATAGCGCTACTAGATTTACACAGTGCTGTACATATTATATGCAGGTACTTTCTCTGTCCCTGGAGGGCTCACATCTAAGTTGTTGTACCATGATTTGAAGTTGAAGGGAGGCAGACTCAGGAGTAATGTCAGGAAGTATTTGTTCGTGGAGAGGGTGGTGGATATGTGGAACGCCCTCCCGCGGGAGGTGGTGGAGATGAAAACGGTAATGGAATTCAAACGTACGTGGGATAAACACAAAGGAATCCTGTTTAGAAGGAATGGATCCACGGAATCTTAGCGGAGATTGGGAGGCAACATCGGTACTTGGGAAGCAAAACCAGTGCTGGGCAGACTTCTACAGTCTGCACCCTGATGGTGACTGAATAGATAGGGATGGGCTAGAGTGTAAATTTTATGGGGCTTCGACATTAGCTTCAGAACTTAGTACAAGAACAGTGCTGGGCAGACTTGTATGGTCTGTGCCCTGAGAAAGGCAGGGACAAATCAAACTCAGGTATACATATAAAGTATCACATACCATGTAAAATGAGTATCTTGTTGGGCAGACTGTATGGACCATAAGGTCTTTATCTGCCATCATTTACTATGTTAGTATCACGCTTTTTTTCAAAAGAGAAGGACACCCATCTTTCAACACAAATCGGGAGATGGGCGTCCTTCTCCCAGGAGTGCCCAAATCGGCATAATCGAAAGCTGATTTTGGGCATCCTCAACTGCTTTCCATCGCAGGGACAACCAAAGTTCCCAGGGGCATGTCAGAAGCATAGCGAAGGCGGGACTTGGACGTGCTTAACACATGGGCGTCCTCGGCCGATAATGGAAAAAAGAAGGGCGTCCCTGATGAGCACTTGGCCGACTTTACTTGGACCATGTTTTCTTCCGACCAAGCCTCAAAAAGGTGCCCGAACTGACCAGATGATCACCGGAGGGAATCGGAGATGACCTCCCCTTACTCCCCCAGTGGTCACTAACCCCCTCCCACTATAAAAAACAAGTGTAAAAATACTTTTTTTGCCAGCCTCTATGCCAGCCTCAAATGCCATACTCAGGTCCATCACAGCAGTATACAGGTCCCTGGAGTAATTGTAGTGGGTGAAGTGTACTTCAGGCAGGTGGACCTGGGGGGGGGGGGTTGGGGGGGCTCAGCACCCAAGGTAAGGGAGCTATGCACCTGGGAGGAATTTATGAAGTCCACTGCAGTGCCCCCTAGGGTGCCCGGTTGGTGTCCTGGCATGTGAGGGGACCAGTGCACTACAAATGCTGGCTCCTCCGACGACCAAAGGGCTTGGATTTGGGCATTTTTGAGATAGACATCTTTGGTTTCCATTATCGCCGAAAACCGAGGTCGCCCATCTCTAAGGTCGACCATCTGTAAGGTCAACCTAAATGTTGAGATTTGGGCATCCCCGACCGTATTAACAAAACGAAAGATGGACGGCCATCTTGTTTCGATAATACGGGTTTCCCCTCCTCTTCATGGCGCCGTCCTTAGAGATGGGCGCCCTTAGAGATGGTTGTCCCCATTCGATTATGCCCCTCTATGTTACCTAGGGCAATGGAGGATTAAGTGACACCCTCTCTCTCTTCCTTTCTCTCCCCCTCTCTCTCCCCATCTCTCTTTCTCCCCCTCTCCCCATCTGTCTCTCTTCCCCTCTCTCTCCCCCCCCCCTGATCACCAGAACATAAGTTGAAGCTGTATCCATGACGTTAGGTCCACTGTTTAGTTAGGGACATAAGATTTCTTGATGAAATCAAGGACAGCTTCATGGAACAGCTAGTTCAGGAGCCGACAAGAGAAGGAAAATACTAGACTTAGTCCTTAGTGGTGCTCATGATCTAGTGCAGGGGGTAACGGTACGAGGGCCGCTTGATAACAGTGATCATAATATGATCGGTTTTGATATTGGCATTGAAGGAAGTGAAACTAGGAAATCAAGTACGCTAGCGCTTAACTATAGAAAAGGTGATTACGACAAAATGAGAAAAATGGTGAAAAAAGACTGAAAGGAGCAGCTCGCAGAGTAAAAACTTGCGTCAGGCGTGGATGCTGTTTAAAAACACCATCCTGGAGGTTCAGGACAAATATATTCCACGTATTAGAAAAAAGGGAAAAAAGACTAAACGTCAGCCGGCGTGGCTAAACAGTAAGATAAAGGAAGTCATTAGAGCCAAAAAACAATCCTTCAGAAAGTGGAGAAGAGAACCAACTGAAAGTAACAGGATAGATCATAAGGAATGCCAAGCCAAATGCAAGCGGAGATAAGGAGGGCAAAAAAGGACTTTGAGAAGAAATTAGCGTTGGAAGCAAAAATACATAGTAAAAATTTTTTTAGATACATTAAAAGCAGGAAACCGGCCAAAGAGTCGGTTGGGCCGCTGGACGAAAATGGTGTTTAAGGGGCGATCAGGGAGGACAAAGCCGTAGCGGAGAAATTAAATGAATTCTTTGCTTCGGTTCACCGAGGAGGATTTGGGGGGGACACCGGTGCCGGAAAGAATATTGAAGCGGGGGAGTCGGAGAAACTAAACGAATTCTCTGTAACCTTGGAGGATGTAATGGGTCAGTTCAGCAAGCTGAAGAGTAGTAAATCACCGGGACCTGATGGTATTCATCCCAGAGTATTAATAGAACTAAAAAATGAACTTGCGGAGCTACTGTTAGAAATATGCAATCTGTCCCTAAATCGAGTGTAGTACCGGAAGACTGGAGGGTAGCCAATGTTACTCCGATTTTTAAGAAGGGTTCCAGAGGAGATCCGGGAAATTATAGACCGGTGAGTCTGACGTCGGTGCCGGGCAAGATGGTGGAGGCTATTATTAAGAATAAAATTGCAGAGCATATACAAAACATGGACTGATGACACAAAGTCAGCACGGATTTAGTGAAGGGAAGTCTTGCCTCACCAATCTAATGCATTTTTTTGAGGGGGTAAGCAAACATGTGGACAATGGGGAGCCGGTTGATATTGTATATCTGGATTTTCAGAAGGCGTTGACAAAGTGCCGCACGAAAGACTCCTGAAGAAATTGCAGAGTCATGGAATCGGAGGTGGTATTATTATGGATTAAGAACTGGTTGAAAGATAGGAAGCAGAGAGTAGGATTGCGTGGCCAGTATTCTCAGTGGAGGAGGGTAGTTAGTGGGGTCCCGCAGGGGTCTGTGCTGGGTCCGTTGCTTTTTAATGTATTTATAAATGACCTAGAGATGGGAATAACTAGTGAGGTAATTAAATTCGCCGATGACACAAAATTATTCAGGGTCGTCAAGTCGCAGGAGGAATGTGAACGATTACAGGAGGACCTTGCGAGACTGGAGATTGGGCGTGCAAGTGGCAGATGAAGTTCAATGTTGACAAGTGCAAAGTGATGCATGTGGGTAAGAGGAACCCGAATTATAGCTACGTCTTGCAAGGTTCCGCGTTAGGAGTTACGGATCAAGAAAGGGATCTGGGTTGTCGTCGTCGATGATACGCTGAAACCTTCTGCTCAGTGTGCTGCTGCGGCTAGGAAAGCGAATAGAATGTTGGGTGTTATTAGGAAGGGTATGGAGTCCAGGTGTGCGGATGTTATAATGCCGTTGTATCGCTCCATGGTGCGACCGCACCTGGAGTATTGTGTTCAGTACTGGTCTCCGTATCTCAAAAAAGATATAGTAGAATTGGAAAAGGTACAGCGAAGGGCGACGAAAATGATATGGGGATGGGACGACTTTCCTATGAAGAGAGGCTGAGAAGGCTAGGGCTTTTTAGCTTGGAGAAGAGAGGCTGAGGGAGATATGATAGAAGTGTATAAAATAATGAGTGGAATGGATCGGGTGGATGTGAAGCGACTGTTCACGCTATCCAAAAATACTAGGACTAGAGGGCATGAGTTGAAGCTACAGTGTGGTAAATTTAAAACGAATCGGAGAAAATTTTTCTTCACCCAACGTGTAATTAGACTCTGGAATTCGTTGCCGGAGAACGTGGTACGGGCGGTTAGCTTGACGGAGTTTAAAAAGGGGTTAGATAGATTCCTAAAGGACAAGTCCATAGACCGCTATTAAATGGACTTGGAAAAATTCCGCATTTTTAGGTATAACTTGTCTGGAATGTTTTACGTTTGGGGAGCATGCCAGGTGCCCTTGACCTGGATTGGCCACTGTCGGTGACAGGATGCTGGGCTAGATGGACCTTTGGTCTTTCCCAGTATGGCACTACTTATGTACTTATGTACTAATACTCACTGTCCACTTTTTCCTGACAGGTTCACACAGGCTCAGATCTCTTGATAAAGCCCTAGCGAAACCGGTACCTGTCGAGGTTTGAGGAGCCGTCAGAACGCTAAAGCTAAGTGAATATACTCTACAGTTGATTTTCTGCCTTTAATTACGTTGAGAACAACCAACACTAAATATTGAAAAATTATAACAAAAAACATTGAAAAAATACAAAAACTATTTAAAGGAAAAAAACAACATTATTGAATTTGTAGGAGGGGGTTGGCCCGTGATTATAACAAGTACAAAGGGGCAGTTATCCAGCAATTGAACGCCTCCTTTTGTAGAACTATGAGGCTTTTCCTCCCCCTCTTTCCAAATTTCATTTGATACGCTATTTGTTTGTCTATTTAACGGTAAATAGACTCAGCTTGTGCTACTTTTTGTTTAAGGTATCCTAGAAATAAGCAGTGGATTTTCCCTAAGTCCATTTTAATAACGGTCTATGGACTTTTAAGAAGCTATCCAAACCTTTTTTAAACCCCAGTAAGCTAACTGCTTTACCACATTCTCTGACAACGAATTCCAGAGTTTAATTACACACTGAGGGTTTTTTACTAAAGCTTAACATCCAGGTAGCCGGATCAGGTGGTCAACTTACAAATAGGTTATTATATAAAGAACAGCGATTCATGGGACACAACATACCCGGGTGGCTTAAACAGGGAACTAGCATTGTGTTAATTGGGCTCACAATTGTGTGCTCGCCTTTAAATACTAGCCTTGATGGTTAGATGAGGTCATCTCCCGTTTCAGGGAGCATTGCATTTGGACTTGGTGTCCTTCCAGGTCTGAGGGCCATTACAAGCAGGTAGACTTAAGGGTAAAGTTGTTAAGATTGTTGTGTAGCATTCAAACAGTGTGATTGTGGTATGCCATCTTTATGTTATAGTATGAAGACCGTTACAAGCAGTATATCCTTCTGATGAAGCTATTTGCGAAACTCTGCATGAGTGAAAAAAACTCACGTGAAATTGGCCTTTTATACACCATTGATTGTTCAAGCGCAAGGTTACACCATGAAGAGATTCTGATGGTCATAGCAGGATTGAACCCGTATCTTTTTCCACCACCAAAGGTTGAAGACAAGACATTTATAGATATCTACTTTACAAATGTGGATGTGTAAGTGTCCGATCGTCAAGGTGATGGTGGGCCAACACTGGCAGACTAAATGTGATTGCTGAACTGTGGGACTTGGTATATTAACACACTGCCAGCCTGAAGAAGAAAAAAGAACTACATGGAACTGGGTGAAATCACTAGGGTTATGGACAAGATGTCAGTTTTGGTGTAATTTGTTTAATTAGAGTCAATAAAGAGATGTATATCAATCACTGGGTTGGCTATTGCTATGAGTTTGTTATTTGATGGAAACATGCTGTAAGTCTTATTAGTTTTGTTAAAAGAATTTTACCAATACTCACGAATAGCACGAGACCAAGTCAGGCTTAAAGCAGCTTTATTACTTGCAAGGAGACAACATTCAGGAGATTAATCCAGCACACACAAGCAGAAGGTTGTTGTCTGACTCTATACAAAATTCCCCTGTTATTATTTACCTTCTTTCACCATTAGATCAATTCCATCCTGTTTATCCAATTATCTATTCCCATCTACATTTCCATGTCTTACCTCATCCTGCACCTGCATCATTACTTTTCATTTTCCCAGTAATTCCTTTTAGATGAACTTCATGACTCATACAGTTAGTACATTCTTGTACTTTTACCTTCTAAGCTTGGATAAACATGTGTTATAAGCTAGCCAAAAGCATGTCTAAGAACAAACTACAGTGTTTCTTGTCCAAAAGCTGTATATGTAAAATATTGATTAACCCAATACTTTCCCTACAGTAACAAACATATGTTTTAAATTAATAGTACATACATTCTGCTGTATTAAATCTTAGTTGCCAATTATCAGACCATTCTTCAAGCTTCGCTAGATCCTCATGCCATCCCACCCTCCAGGATGCCCACCCTATTGCAGAGTTTGGTATCATCCGCAGAGAGACGAACCTTACCACAATATCACTCAGAATATCACTCCTCAGAGCAAGCTCCATTTACCGCTACCCTCTGTCTCCTTCCATTTAACCAATTTTAACCCAGTCAGTCGCTTTAGGTCCCATACCGAAGACACTCAGTTTATTTATCATTCTATTTGCTTTCTTCCTCAACGCTGCACACTGAGCAGAGGGTTTTAACGTATCGTTAACGATGACACCTAGATCCCTTTCTTGGCCAGTGACTGTTAATGTGCAACCTTGCATCACACAGCTATAGTTCAGGTTCCTCTTTCCCACTGCATCATTTTACACTGGCTCACATTAAACGTCATCTGCTATTTGGATGCCCGGCCTCCCAGTTGTAAGGTCCTCTTGCAATTTTTCACAATCCTCTTGCAATTTAACAACTTTGAATAACTTTGTGTCATCAGCAAATTTAATTACCTCACTAGTTACTCCCATCTCTGGGTCATTTATTAATATGTTAAAAAGCAGCGGTCCCAGAACAGACCCCTGAGGAACCCCACTTACTACCCTTCTCTATTAGAATACTGACCATTTAACCAGGTTTTAATCCACAATAGGACACTACCTCCTATCCCAGGACTCTCCAATTTCCTCTGGAGTTTTTCATGAAGTACTTGGTCAAACACCTTTTGAAAATCCAGATACACAATATCAACCGGCTCACCTTTATCCACATGTTTGTTCACCCCTTCAAAGAAATGTAATAGATTGGTGAGGCAAGATTTCCCTTCACCTAATCCATGTTGACTTTGCCTCATTAATCCATGCTTTTGAATATGCTCTGTAATTTTGTTCTTTAAAATAGTCTCTACCATTTTGCCCAGGATCGACTTCAGGCTCACTGGTCTGTAATTTCCCGGATCACCTCTGGAACCCTTTTTAAAAATCGGTGTTACATTGTCCACCCTCTAAGCTTCCGCTACCATGCTTGATTTTAAAGATAAATTATATATTACTAACAATAGTTCTGCAAGTTCATTTTTTTCAATTCTATCAATACTCTGGGATGTATACCAAGATGATCTGCTGCTCTTCAAGTTGTCAAATTGCCCCACATCTTCCAGGTTTATAGAGATTTGATTGTTCTCTGATCATCAGCTTTTAATACCATTTCTGGCACCGGTATCTCTCTCACATCTTCCTTGGTGAAGACTGAAGCAAAGAATTCAATTATCTCTCCACTATGGCCTTGTCTTCCCTAGGTGCCCCTTTTACCCCTCGGTCATCTAGTGTTCCACTAATTCTTTTCCTGGCTTCTTGCTTTTAATATACCTAAAAACATTTTTACTCTATGTTTTGCCTTCAACAGTGTTACTACATCCTCTGGCAACGAGTTCCAAAGCTTAAGTATTGGTTGAATGAAAAAACATTTCTTCCTGTTCATTTTTAAAGTAATTACCATGCAATTTCCTTAAGTGTCCCCTAGTATTTGTACTTTTGAAAGAAGTGAAAAATTGATTCACTTCAGGATTTTGTTAGATATCAATCATATCCACCCCTCATCCCAGCGGCGTACCAAGGGTGGGGTGGTGGGGGCGGTCCGCCCCGGGTGCACATTACTTCCTGTTTCGGGGCAGAGAGAGCAGAGAGCCAGCGGGAGCCGAGAGCCGCATGGCTGCTCCCAGCAGCCTAAAAATGCACCCAAGGGGGGGGTTCATGCACTTGGGGGGTGTCATTGCACCGGGGGAGGTGTCGTGATGCACCGGGGGGGTGCGCATCGGTGATCCATCCCGGGTGGCAGCCGACATAGGATCGGTCACTGTCTCTTTTCCCAAGCTGAAGAGGCCCTAACCTCTTTTGCCTTTCCTCATACGAAAGGAGTTTCGATCCCCTTTATCATTTTGGTCGCTCTCTTTGAACCTTTTCTAATTCTGCAATATCGTTTTTTAGGTGCTGTCCCAAGGCATTATGCAGGAAGGATCAAAGGATTGCAGGCCCACAGGTGCACTTTAACCTCCCATAAAACACAGGAGAGCAGTTTTAGCAGACAGTTTAACACTGCAGTACTCAGGACAGAAGACAGGAAGACCCTCAGCACATAATGAATAAGACTCCCTTTTTCCGGGGAAAGCAATTTATTAACTCAGGCCTTTGCACAGGGTGCATAACAGGCCTTTTTTCCAACAGCTTCACAAAACTGTAGCAAAAATAAACTTCTCAACAAAAAAAGAAGAAAAGGAACGTCCATGTCAGAACCTCTCAAATGGATGTCCATCTCACCTGTATTTTCAAACATGAGAGATGGCGTCTGGGTGCTGGAGATGTGCACCATGAACAGCCGTTTTACAAACTGGTATGTCCAAACTACAACGGGAAAAAGAAGGGACCCGGTGGATCTGTATGGCAGCATTCTTCCAAATGACCACACAGGATATCCAGGCAGAGCAGAGGAGTCGCCTAATGGTTCATTCAGTGGCCTGAAAACCTGGGAAACTGGGATTGATTCCCACTGCAGCTCCTTCTGACTCTGGGCAAGTCACTTAACCCTCCATTGCCCCTGGTTACAAAATAAGTACCTGAATATATGTAAAACCGCTTTGATGTGCCCCCACCCCCCCTCGGTGCAACACCCAAGCCCCTGCCCTGCAAAACCGCGAGCCAGGCAGGGGGAGGAGTAGGAAACACGCTCCGCGTGTTTCCTACTCCTCCCCCTGCCTACCAAGCAGCTCTCAGTGCACCTCCCTCGCGAACAACCCAAGCCCCTCACGCCCCGGCCCAGCACCCAAGCCCCTACCCCCCCTCTCGGGCACATCAACTCCCTCGCCAACCCGCAGCCGCCAATAACTAACGCTGTCCGCCGCTGCTGCTTCTCCTGTGGAGCAGCAGCGGCCGGTACAAAAAGAAAAAAGCCAAAAAAAAAAAGATTTTAACCTGAAATGTGGCTCCGTAGCAGCCATCTGGCTTGGCTGTCATCACTGCAGCCACTCCTTCCTCTCTCCCCTCCACGTCACTGCCCTGCAGGAAGACCCCGAAGAGCACAGTGACATCAGAGGGGAGAGAAGGAGCGGCTGCAGAGATGACAGCCAATGCCAGATGGCTGTCTACGGAGCCGTGTTTCAGGTTTAAAATCTTTTTTGGCTTTTTTCTTTTTGTACCGGCCGCTGCTGCCAACAGGAGACGCAGCAGTGGCGCGGACAAGCGTTAGTATTGCGGCTGCGGGTGGTGAGGGGTTGATGTGCCCGAGGGGGGGTAGGGGCTTGGTGATGCGCCGAGGGGGGTAGGGGAGGGTCGCTGGACATGGGTGGCTGGACATGGGTGGCTGCAGGGGGAGAGGAGGGTCGCTGGACATGGATGGCTGCAGGGGGGGCAGGGGGAGAGGAGGGTCACTGGACATGGGTGGCTGCAGGGGGGGCAGGGGAGAGAGGTGGGTCGCTGGACATGGGTGGCTACAGGGGGGCAGGGGAGAGAGGAGGGCCGCTGCACATGCGTGGCTGCAGCAGCAGAGGAGGGTTGGTGGGGAGGGGGTCCTGAGACCAGATAGGTGGCTGCAGGGGGGGGGGGGGCAGGGGAGACAGGAAGGACGCTGCAGGGGGGGGGATTACCTTGCTAGCGCCCGTTTCATTGCCTACCGAAATGGGGCCTTTTATACTAGTTAATAATAACACAAGAATATAAGTAACGATAGTGGAATAAACCATTGGGTATAACAAGATCAATGATGAAATATAACAATTAGAACAGTAATGTACTAAAGTTCAGGTGATGGGTCGTTATGATATGTTCTATTAAAGAGATAGGTCTTCAGTGATTTCCGAAAATAGATTAGGTCACTTATTTTTGTCACATCAAGTGGTTATGCATTCCAAATCTGAATCAAAGTCTGACCACTTAAAATCTCTTTGAGCCCCTAACCACTGACATCAACGGCACAACATCGGAAAGCAACCGCTGAATATCGTCTTTCACTGCCCCTGTTAAAAATGGCAGGCCAGGGGCAGGACAGGGGGCGACACTGGGAGGAGTAGGTGGTTAGGGGCTGCCTGCAATATTCAGTTCCAGGACCTACAGAACTAACCCGGCCAAGTAAGGACCAGCTCAAAAGCTTGGAACTGATTTTTATTTTTCATGTTCCCCCTAATTCCCCTCCCAGACTCTGAAAAAGCCCTTCTCCTTCCCCGCTCCACCACTTGGACCACCAAGTATATCAGGTAGACACGGGGGGTGGGTGGGGGGTATGTCTCATGTGTGCTGGGGGGAGAGGGATTGGGAGAGGAGCTTAGACAACAGAAAAAAAGATAGACGGTCCCGAGCACTCAATAAGTGGGACTGAAAATGGTCTGGTAGGGTAAGTAAACTAGGTAGATATCAGGATGCTTGAACGGAGGCATTTTATCTCAGTAGCACAGGTTAGTGACTCCTGCGCTGCACGATTATACAAATTGTGATCAACCTTCCTAGGGTGTGTCTTTGGTGGGGGTGGGGGGAAACACGGTCCATTCCCAGGAGCATCAGGGCCAGGGATTAGCAGCCCAGTTTTCCCGAGCAGGAAAAAGCTGGCATTAGTTTTCCCTGGAATAATTCAGCTTTTAGGGTTCACCATAGGCTACGTTATTCCATGCTTGCATCTCATTATAATGTTTCCCACAGAAACCTAAATTAATGTGTATTATTGAGCACATATTGTCATTTATTCACGGTAAGGGACAAAATAAGTAAGGGCCCATTAGTTACTATCCCCCCCCCCCCCCCCCTGAAATCTATGCATACTTTTAAAATATGTGTGTGTTTGGCCACATTTAGAAGGGTCATTCTGAGGTGAGTGTTTTGAGAGAGATAGAAAATAAAACACAAGATCTGTATTTTCTGTAGAAAGTATTATATCCACCATCCTTAATGTAGACAATTTCCAGTGGGAAATGTAGAAATATACTGTCACTTGCTCTCAGTGAAATACAGGCCAATGGCTCAGGCTAAGAGCTAGGCCTCTTAAAATCCAAAATCATCTCTGACACAAAATACATCTCACTGCAGCAAAAGCTGAAGTGAGTTCCCAGAGAGCTGACAAGGGAGGGGGACTTTGCTCTTGTCAACAATGCTGGGACTGGCACCTGCAAGAAGTCATGAGCGAAGATGTTTTGGCTAATGGAAGATAGTAGTGGGTCAGGTGCAAGTAGAAGGGGGGGGAGCTGAAGAGGGCAAAATGACCTGTGAAGTCATTTCTTCACAGATGTTGCCCTGAACATATTTTGTTTATACTTAGAGTTTGGGAACATGTGAAGTCACTCTTATCAACTCATAAGGGCCAAGAGCTCTGGTGAGAAAGTTAGGGTCATTGGGATGAATAGGGTCAGAAGGGTATAAAAAGGGCAGTCTGAAGGGTATTAGAGCAGAGAAGACTAGAGAGACTCCAGAAGGCTGAAGAGAGAGGATGTGTCGTGAAGTGCTGTTCCACCATGTGAATGCCTGATTTGCCTGTACTGCCTTTGGGTAAGATACTGATGCTAATAAAATATATTACTATATCTAATTAATACTGGGTTTCTTTCTAATTGGTGGAGCTTGCTACTGCCCAGACTGTGTAAAACCATCATGAGCAGATACAAGGTGAGAGTAATTAAGTATTTAGAGGGAACATGCAATCCTTTTCAGGATAGTAAAAAGCCCATGGCTTCTGCTGCCCAAACCGTTCTGGCAGACCCAATTATTTTCAGAAACTACCCCCATGAAAAGCCAGCAATAAAGTCCTTAGTAAAACATACCAGCAGAATTTACAGCTACCAGGGCTGTTCCAAAATTGCTTTCATTATCTACCATTTCATATTATCATTATTAATCTTGACTGAAAATCAAAATCAGAAAAGACTCAACCTGACGAACTCCCTTCTTTTTCTTCTTTGCTGTTGTCCTATAACCAAAAATGTGTGGGTTATTATTTTAATATTCATTAATCATTTTCAAATCTTACAAATACAGCAAAAAAGAAAAGGAAAAACAATCTGTGCCACATCAATGGACAGAGAGAACATTTGAAGAAAGATATCCATAAAGCAATTCACAAATCTTTGCCCAAACAACAATCAGACCCCTTTCTTAACTATCCCCATCTATGTGTGGGTTATTTTTGTTGAACAATAAAGGATGTGAGCATAAGTACATAAGTAATGCCACACTGGGAAAAGACCAAGGGTCCATCGAGCCCAGCATCATGTCCACGACAGCAGCCAATCCAGGCCAAGGGCACATGGCAAGTTTCCCAAACGTACAAACATTCTATACGTTATTCCTTGAATTGTAGATTTTTCCCAAGTCCATTTAGTAGCGGTTTATGAACTTGTCCTTTAGGAAACCGTCCACACCCTTTTTAAACTCTGCTAAGCTAACCGCCTTCACCACTTTCTCCGGCAACGAATTCCAGAGTTTAATTATACGTTGGGTGAAGAAATATTTTCTCTGATTTGTTTTAAATTTACTACAACTACGGAGGCTGTTCAGGCACAAACAAGAGAGACAAGTCCGGCAGCCTGGAAGAACCGGACCAGACTGGGCTAAAGTCTGGAATGGGTAGGAACAGCAAGGCAAACTATGGCAGCCACTGGCTCTGGCCACCAGCGGGTGAGAGGAGCACAAACCAAGGAGCAGGCAGAGCGCACCCAGAACATAGAGAGACTTAGAATACCTAGGTGCAGTACAGAGGAGCAAACAGAGCCAGGCTGGAGACAGAGGTAGAGCTAACTCAGGCAGCACCCACAGGTGCAGTAGAGTGGAGTAATTAAAGCCATGCTGGAAGCAGCCAGCACACAGAAGGAAAACTACTCCAGAAAGGATAGGCAGAAGCCAGCTTAGAAGCTGCCCCCAGAAATAAGGTAAGTCTGAGGGTGGTCACGGCCACAGACGTGACACCCAGCCCTAATGCCAGCCACTTGCCACAGGGTATAGACACATACTACCTCAATTCCTCCTCATCCTCGAACCTGGATATTACTTCAAGGTTTCTCTATCATCTTGGTTTCCGCACGATCCCTCCCACCGCCACAATACACACCTACTTATTAAACCACCTAGACAGAACCTTACACGCCAGGGTTTCTCCTACTTAATGCCTGTGTCCTCAATCTGCTAGATTGGTGGGACACAAGACTATCAATCAGGGACCTCCTGGAAGCTTCTGACCTAAGCCTCCTATTTGAAAGCCCACTCGTCCCTCACCTAACACTCCCAGGTTATAACATCACACACTCCCCTAGACGGGGGGGGGGGGGGGTGGAAAAGGAGGGGGGCCTTGCCCTCATATATAGAAGAGCTTTTTTTCCACATCACTAGTTACCTTATGTGTCCCCCGAACGGGAGTATATACTAAGTATGCTTGGAGGCCTATCTGGTCAGCGATATTTGAGTCATCTTCTTCTCTTATATAGGCCCACAGGCTTATGGTCAAAGGTAGACCTCGTCCTGATGTAGCAGTTCTTCAGAATCATCATCCTAGGTGACTCGAACTTACACCTAGAGAACGATGTAGACATCAACTCTCGTAATTTCAAATCATTCTTAGAGACGAGTGAGCTCAAGCTCTTGTCCAGGGGTCCACCCTTGTTCAAGGCCATAATTTGGATCTCCAGACCTCTTACCCAGCCCCCCTCCAAGTATGATCAACTCCTTCCAATGGCAGACTATTCTTTGGTCTGACCATTTCCAGCAGGAAATCACCATAAACATGTGCGTCACCTCAAACTAAGCATAAACCTTGCAAACTGATACAAACAAGAGGGAGAATAAATTAATCCAACTTCTGAGCTGCCCTTGGAAACTCCAGCTCAAGTCCAGCTCAAGAATCCATTAAATCCTTTTGGGACAACAATGTAACAAATTGTGAAAAATTACAGAAGGACCTTACGAGACTGGGCAGCTAGATGGCAGATGACGTTTAATGTGAGCAAGTGCAAGGTGATGCATGTAGGAAAAAAGAATCTGAATTATAGCTACGTCATGCAAGGTTCCACGTTAGGAGTTACGGACCAAGAAAGGGATCTGGGTGTCGTCGTCGTCGATAATACACTGAAACCTTCTGCTCAGTGTGCTGCTGCGGCTCGGAAAGCGAATAGAATATTGGGTATTATTAGGAAAGGTATAGAAACAGGTGTGAGGATGTTATAATGCCGTTATATCGCTCCATGGTGCGACCGCACCTTGAGTATTGTGTTCAATTCTGGTCGCCGCATCTCAAGAAAGATATAGTAGAATTGGAAAAGGTGCAGTGAAGGGCGACTAAAATGATAGTGGGGATGGGATGACTTCCCTATGAAAAAAGACTAAGGAGGCTAGGGCTTTTCAGCTTGGAGAAGAGACAGCTGAGGGGAGACATGATAGAAGGTATATAAAATAATGAGTGGAGTGGAACAGGTGGATGTGAAGCGTCTGTTCACGCTTTCCAAAAATACTAGGACTAGGGGGCATATGATGAAACTACAGTGTAGTAAATTTAAAACAAATCGGTGAAAATGTTTCTTCACCCAACGCGTAATTAAACTCTGGAATTCGTTGCTGGAGAAAGTGGTGAAGGCAGTTAGCTTAGCAGAGTTTAAAAGGGGGTTGGACGGTTTCCTAAAGGACAAGTCCAGAAACCACTACTAAACGGACTTGGAAAAATCCACAGTTCCAGGAATAACATGTATAGAATGTTTGTACGTTTGGGAAGCTTGCCAGGTGCCCTTGGCCTGGATTGGCCGCTGTCGTGGATAGGATGCTAGGCTCAATGGACCCTTGGTCTTTTCCTAGTATGGCATTACTTATGTAATTATGAACACAATCACACCCATCACTACCAACAACAGTCCAGGCCACCTAGGAACTCACCATGGTTTTCAGACGAACTATCCAAACTAAAACTGGAATGTCGACAAATGGAGATTCTATGGAGGAAGTGCCACTTGGTCACCGACAAAGCAAACTGGAAGACTGCCTTCCAGCTATGCAAATCGAAGGTAGCCAAAACCAAACAGCACTACAGTATCCTAGTAAGCCATGACTCCTTAAGCAACAAAAATCTCTTCTCTCTGGGGGAAAAAAAAAAAGCTAATGGCCATTAATCATAGTTATCTGATGCTAGGGTTCACCTTGGGGGTCAGTGCTCAAGAAAAAGATTTGGGCGTCATTGTAGATATGCTGAAATCGTCTGCTCAGTGTGCGGCACAGGCAAAAAAGCAAACAAGATGCTAGGAATTATTAGGAAAGGGATGGCGAAAGATCGAAAATACTATAATGCCTTTGCGTCATTCCATTAGTGCAGCAATTAAAAATTAGCGCATGAGCCCCTTACCACCATCTAGGTTGCAGACGGTAAGAGCTTATGCGCTAATCAGTGTGTGACAATGTGGCTACACTGATTAAAGCAGATACGCTCCACACTCCCATGGACAAAAAAATAAAATGTACTTTTTAGCATGTGGGTAGTGTGCAAATGTGGACCTTGCCACAGGATGCCTCAGCTTGCCCTGCAGTGTGTCATTTTCAGCTGCAGTAAACATGTCCTTACCACAGCTTGGTAAAAGGACTGCTTAATAAAATGAGATAAAGCAACTGATTGATCTCAACGTGAATTCTTAACACTATAATTCTATCCCATACTGGTACCAAAATGGTTCTAAATTGCCAATAGTTCCCAAATCTGGTCCTGGAGGTAACCCCAGCCAGCCAGGTTTTCAGGATATCCACTACGAATATTCATGAGAGATTTACATGCAGTGGAGGCCATGCATGCAAATCTCTGAAAACCTGACTGGCTGGGCTGCCTCCAGGACCAGGTTTGGGAACCACTGGCAGAGAGTTCCCTTAGTTGACCTATAGAACTGGCATTTATTAGAACCACCAGCCCCCCCAATTTTGCAATTGGAAGGGGCCCATAAGGCTCTAGGAACCAAATACGGAGACTGAGTGACCACTGCTGAGAGTGATGGCTGCTCACTTGACTCCAAATTTCCCAGTGTGGCTCGGGAAGACCCTTCCCCAAATCAAACTCCTAAGATGGCCAAAGCGCAACTGAAGTTCTCCTCCCCTCAAAAATAAAATAAGCATCCTCTGGGACCAAAGCATTGCAAAACAACTTTGGTGTTATTAGAATACCTTCCTGTAGCTGTTCTGATAAATCTATTAAGAACTGTGGCCAACGGGCTCAGTTGCAGGATTACTTAAGGGTTGGGTATAGGGAAATCACCATAGATTTATGTGTACTAAGTTTTATATGAATCCTTGATAAGTAAGCTGGAATATTGGCTATCTTAGAGTTATTCATCAGCCCAATATGTAATGTCAGTGCATTCTTTTCTAGCAAAATAGGTGCCAGTACTCAAATGCTGGGCCACCCTTCTGGAGTGGGGTGATCACTGAAGGACCCACCCTATAATAGCCAGGCCCCCTGCAACCAGTCACAGAATCTATGGCAAGGCAGAATTGGTGTGTAGAGCCTGAGCTCTCTCATCAAAACTGGGGGACCATGGGTCAATTTTAGCAGCTAATGGAAAAGGTGCCAGTACTCAGTACCCACAAGTACCCCCTCAAAAAAAGCCCTGTGTAATGTCCTGTTTAGCTTGATCAGTTTTAAGCAAAAAAAAAAAAAAAAAAATCAACCAAATAAAAAAATTTGAAGAATTTGAAGCATACCTGGAATATCTGACTCTCCCTTAACGGCCCTTTCAATGTTTATTACTCCACTTCATGTAATTAATTCAGACAGTTCATGACAACTGCGATCATTTGAATTCTTCTCTTCTAATTGCTGTAATTTCTCTATCATACACAGATGCCACATTCTGTTAAATCGTTTCAAGGAGATTATTTTCCAAGTGGTTGTCACCTCATACCTGGCTGCTGTCCAAAACCGTGAAATTAATTGAAGCTTTGCTGTCTGTTACTAGGCATTCCAAACAGTATCTTCAGATTGCATTTTAGGAAAACATTTGGGATTTTCTGAATTGTTACCGTTTCCAAAACATTCCTCTTTTGTAACATTCCCATGAGATATGAAACAGTGCATCTTACCACATGAACCCTGAATTCAGTTTCATTCTTTCCAACCTGTTGAAATGTTGGAAAGAATTGTTTAAATGGCTCTTCTTCTAGACCTCCCTCTGACTCTTTCCCATATAACAGGTTCTGTATACCTTCTCTGACCTCCATTGTCACCCAATCACAAGGGGGTCTGTTCTGGGGTGGCATTAGGAGCCGTAATTGAAAACTAATTCCCATAACTACTGCTTTCTACTCTGGGCCATTTATGTTCCCATATAAGACCTATTAAAAATCTGTCTAAGTTTCTCCAAAGACTGAGTGTCACTTGTATGTGATCCGCCTTGTAGACTAAATGTAAGGTAAAGAGAAGATAGAATCCATAAAAATAAAGACAGAGATAGGTTTAGATAAATAGGTACATTTTATTTCTTACCTAAAGGCAAGTCTTCAAGTTGGTACAAATACAGATATCAAACAGATTCTGGGTTCATCTGCACAGGGCCCTGCCGTCTGAGAGAAGCGTTGGGGAAGACTCCGACACTAAGGCAAAAATCTCCCCTCTTTTATACACAAACCTCTCCATAGAAGTAAATGGTGAGATACCTTGCTCTCAATTTCTGAGATGATACTTTCCCACGCGGTCTTATCAGCATGTTTTGGGAACAAGTTCTTTTTCTCATCTCACGGTCGAGATGCCAGTTTCACATCTCCCTGTCGCAATACTTTTCACACCATCTTATGAACTCTGTATGACCTCTGTATCATTTTATACAAAAATTATAAGCTCCATTTTATTCATCTGATCCATCATTCTTTCATTACAAGTGCTGTATTTGATTTAAAAATTGTATCAATTTGTGGCAGGACTCATTGTTCAGACCTGCTTTTTTCAGATTCTCAAATATTAAATCATTTACTTGTTGTTTGGCCTAGTCAGTACCTTTTAGCAGTTTAAGCTGTTTAAGGTATGTAAATTGACCCACCACTATTCCAGTGGATGGATCCCAAGCGGGGACACATATTAACTTACAGGAAAAGCAAGTCCTTGCTCAGCCAGTCATAGATCTTTAAACCAAGCTGGTATTTTTACAGCCTGAGTCCTAAAATCTGGCCTTCCACCCTTCCGGTGGGCATCCAGTGAGGGCTTCTTGCTGTAGTATAATTATACATTCCCCACTTGTCACCCCCTCTAAGGAGGGGTGACACAAAGCTCGTCAAGCTTGTCATCATCCATTCCAGAAGGTGGCAAGCTATCAAACGAGGGGACAAGTTTTGCTTTTACAAATTGCTAGAAGATATGGTGCGAAGCAGGAAACTTCATTCTTAGGTGGTATATTTTTGGGCATATGGAATTCCCTTTATATTACCCAATCCCTTGGGACAAATCCATGAGTTCATTTACAAAATCCCATGAAGTATAGGTATGCGGGTAATAGTAATTTCAGGTGGATCATACTAATAAAAATACTTTCAGGTCTTGCTATGACTTCTATTGTATCTGTTGCATAGTACATGGGGAGATAATCTAATGTATCTATCTCAGTGGTCCTTGGAAGGAATAGTGGTTTTGATCAAGCATTGTTATGGTGGCTCAACAAATATATAGTTAGTACTCAGATTGCAGGCTGTTTTAGGTTGGAATGCCTGGACCTTACTATTACTCATCATTAGCATCCAATCATGAGCACTAAAAAGTGGATAGCAAGTATGAGGTTGTCTTATACAGCAAAAATGGTCAATCATAGAAAAATTTATATTAACAAAGGTCATGCATGGATCTTGACATATGCATAATGACCTGGAAGTATGGGAAGCATTTCATATATCCGTTACCCCACTTGGAGCTTAGTCAAACCTACAGAAAGACATGCAGCTTAAGTAAGCTTAAGTAAGCCTACACCAAAGTTAGACAATTGCATAACTGTTTGATACTAACAGGGTTTACACCTACATTATGATATCATAGCCAGTATTAGGGTTTGATGTTACCCTTGTATCTGAGCAATATCAACTTCAATTTTAAATTACATAAACAGAAATAACAGGGAAACTCTTAGAAAAACAATTAGAACAATAAAGGAAATAATAGGAAAATAAAAATAAAACCTTTTCAATATATAGACAGGATTACTGCTAAACTGAAAATAAAACAAAATATGAATCTATAATGTCCATAAACAGCAACAGTAAATCTCAAACGAAGTATCAGTTCTTAATCCTCTTTCATCGATCATAGTTGAGGCGGTGGAAGCGCAGAAGAATCTGGACGGAGATCTAACAGGGCTGGGTTTTCAGGCTGGCCTGCTGAAGGAAGTGGTCGGTCTTGAGATGGTTAGGCTGGTAACATCTGGTTCTGCGGCTGAGTAAACACGTATATCTTTCACATGGACCCAAAACTTATGGTCCAATAGTTTGCAAGGTGTAAAGATCATTGCCACAACCTTGGGGGATCTAACATCATTTGGGCCTGGATAGATCTTGAAGACGTACTTATGGTGTACAAACTTGGATCTTTCCATGTCTTTATTCTGGGCATGCAGCATCATAAACAGTTCATCAAGAGTCAGAGGCTGTCAAAGGAATGTGCAACATGACTGTATGCCTGAATGATACATTGCTATATTTTGGTGGGCATAATCAGTGTGAAGATGTCAGGAGACATGAAAGACAATGTAAACACGGAGAAAACAGTGCTAATTAAGTGCAAAAGCAAAAGGGAAACCAATTTACATAAATAGCAATAGTATATATGAAAATATATCTCCTGATTGGTAGGGGTCAACTGCAACCCTCTTAATGCTAGGAATTGGGATTTGCATAATATATCCCCACTTCTGGCTTGCATAATGTGCAAGACAGATTGGTAATTATTACAAACAGATGATCAAATAACAATGGTAAAATATATGGAACAAATGAAAAGGGTACAACAAACAAAAAAAAAACCCACAATAAAATTATTGATGTATGGAGGGCCAGGAATATGGTGAACAAAAATAGGCAAAAAGGCACGGATAATGCGTTGTAATGTATAGCCAGTAGGTATGGATTCTTCACCTGCAATGACTATCATTCACCAAGGGTTGGGCCCTCAGCTGCAGGAGGCCAGCAGGACTTATGAGCTAGATGATTCAGGAAGAAGGGTAGAGGCCAAAAAGTGGAGAGCCTGTCTCTTTTGTTCATGGACCAATTGATGCATCTGTTGAAACTCACGCTTAATAATGTCTCGTATCTTAAACCAGGTAATGTTGAGGTTTGTGCATTTGCCTTTTAATCTAGCGATCCTTTGTTTCAACATAGCTTTCAGATCAGATACATTATTGGGTAGCTCTTCATTGTTAGTAGTCGTCTCCTCGGTGAGGGACGTCAACGGAATTCCTGTATCCATCTGGGGAAAGGCAAAACTTAAACAGTGCAATTTATGTGGTTAATGTATTGGAAGAAATCATAATGCTAGCGGGAGTCATGAAGAACCATTGCGTAAATACAAGAATTAGACAAGGGGTTAGGAGGCGGGTCGTGTGTATAAATGGGGGTCATGGAGGAGGATATGAGGGAAAATCGGAAGTGAGGAGGGCAGGGAAGAAAATAAAAAGGTGCAAGAGTCGGTAGAGCATCAGAGAGGAGGGCCGTGAGGTGTATCCCAAGTATAGTGCGTCCCAAAACAAAAAAGCATCAAAAATGAAAAAATAAAAAATTTTAGAAAACCACCCTGAGGGGTGTAAGATAAAAATAGGATAAAAACAAAATAAAAATAAAACAAAATATTATACATTTGAATTGCAGCAAGGCATATTCAGATGGCAATGCAAGAAAAAGGTTCCTTGAAAAATATAAATTGAAGAAAAGAACTTTCAAAAATGCAGCCACCCTTGATTGATCTCCACATAGAGTTTAAGTAACCCTTTTCAAGCAATTAAAGAAGTAGGAAGAAGCATATCGTTTCAAGACAAAACCACCACGTGGCAAGAGTTAGTTGAAGCAAGGTGTTAGTTAAATACACAAAGCATAAATTCCAGGACCGTTGCACACAAATAATCTACACCAGTGTGTCTCACAATCACTCACAGTGAAAGACAGAGAGATAAAAAGAGCAATAGTTGACATTCCAGGGGTTATTGTGATAACCTGTTTTAAATAGAAAGGAATCAGAAAGTGCATAATTTTCCTTATTTATGTCTGAAAGCTTCACCATTTCTCAATTCAAGAATACTACAAAATCTATGATCAGCGCAAAATGCTCCCCCAAATGGCCAGTTCAAGGGAATATTTCTCGCATTGATTCCATATAACGGATAATGGTTATTAAATATTTCTTTTTTTTTTTCTTAGACAAGTAAATAATGAAAAGCTTTCAAATGTCACACACACCATAGAGAGATTTAAAAAAATGAAGGCTTTATATTCATGAAAAAAAAATTAAAGAAGTGAATGTCACATCAATTTAAGCAGCGCAACAGTTAAAGCAGAAAACCTTTTAACAATGAGCAATACACAGCTTTTATGTAAAAGGGATCCCGTATAAAGTAAAATGGCATAAATAAGTCAGTTCAGGTATATAAAAAAACATAAAATGAATATCCTTTGGGGATCGCTCATCCCTGCAGTTGATAAGAACTCCCCAGGGAAGGTATGCATAGAAACAAATAAATAACTTGCTGACTTAGTTAGGCCGTTTGTATGGTACCATAAATATACACTTGCAATTAAGCCTAGAAAAATATAAAATAAAAACATGTCACCTGTAATAGAAACCGAAACATCACACCAATACAGATACAGAGAAATGGTTTCTGGATACTAAATGAGGAGCTGAGTAGTATGAGTAACTGAGTGCAACAAAATCAAATCGGGTTCGGGGTAACGCCTAGTCATTATGGGGTGGGTAATATTGATCCCTAGGTCTGTTCCGTGGTGGTTGTGGACATTTACGTGCGTAATGTCCGTATTGGTAACAGCGATAACATTGGACATCTGGATAGCGATCAGGACTAGGGCCAGAATTGTAGTCTCTATGTCGTATATTAGTGATGGGTGGGCCTTTTTCAGGTTGAGACCGGCGGCCACGATTATCAGGGTAATCATTCCTACAGTCTTGGCGATGTGGGTTATCTAGCGAGGGGAGGTCACTCGGTCGCCTGCGGTCTCTCTGTGGCTGTCGTATCTGCAACCGGGAGACACGTAGCAATGGGGAGTTTGAAGGAGGTTGACGGTATTGACTATGAGTAAAGTGCCAGCATGGACATTCCATGGCGTTATGTCCCAATTGGAAACAACGGTTGCACTGTACTTCAGCTCGGTGGCTGACAGTAGGCTGAGAGCGATAGTCCCGGCACTGATTGTTAGCTCTAGGACCATTGAATTTATGTGGAATGGGTGAATCGGCTCTTGCAGGGGGCCGTCTACTAGGTCGTGGATTAAGATTGACCTCACCAGGTATCAATAACGATGTCAGATCGATAGTGTCTGGGATCACATAATCAGTGATAGTCGATAGCCATCTACTGAGAATCTGATAGTGGAGATGACGGGTGGAATCGGGTGTGTATGTGTAAATAAAGTTTAATAACCTTTGCAGAGTTTTGGTCTTAAAGGTGCCCTTACGGGGCCACGAGAGTCCAGGCTGAAACTTATTCCAGGAATGCCATATTTGGCAAAACTTTATAAGGTTTATGTGGTCTCCTGGGAAGTGATTTATCACTCTCTCAAGAGGCAGCATAATGAATTGGGTACCAGAATT
The DNA here is from genome assembly GCF_901765095.1 of Microcaecilia unicolor. Taxonomy (NCBI): domain Eukaryota; kingdom Metazoa; phylum Chordata; class Amphibia; order Gymnophiona; family Siphonopidae; genus Microcaecilia; species Microcaecilia unicolor. The sequence continues at coordinate 14,353,968 of NC_044032.1, read as the reverse complement.
CTGGTATGGTAGAACACTGATATCTGGGTTGTGTCAAATAGTATTGGCAAATCTAGTCTTATAAAACACCTATATCACTGCTATCTGTTACTATTATCTGCACAAAAAAAATAAATATTCCAGTAGCCAAGCACAAGTTACAGCACACAGACAGAAAAGGAAAACCACGTTCATACACATACACAGCTATTGTCCCACATACAAAGGTCTCTGTGTATTGAGGACAAAATCTTAATCCTAAATTTGGTAATATAAAACATTTAAATTAGGGATAATCCAACAGGCAAGCTCAATAGCAATACATACAATAAATGAAAATATACTCACGATTCGTGCAATGTAATCTCCAGCGCAGAAAATCAATTGAGAAAGAGAACAGTTGGCGGGATCACTATGCCCTTGCGAACTCTTGGTATAAGGAGGTCAACCGCAAAATAGAAAGGTTTGTTTCGGACGGAAAGTCCTTACCAGAGATCTGAATAGATGTCAGATCACCAGTATCTGGCATTGGGTGCGGAGAGGAAGATATGATATAACGGGTAGTGAACAACATCAGCCAATATATATAATAATGAGCAAGTGGTCTACAAATAAATTTCAGACCTGTAATTTGCTATAGAAAAATGAACTAGATTAGTAATATATATATATTGACCAGACCTAGAACCTGGTACAAGGTTAGTGGTTCAAAAGGCAGCTTCAGAGATAGCAAGGAGACCTAGAAATGATAATGTGCTAACAGTTTACAAAAACATGATGATTAACATGCGATGATTATCCTGATAGTAGAACATACAGAGACATAACACATTCATACTCACGCATCTGCTAATGTACTCCAACATAGGGACCCAAAATAAAAATTACTAATTAGCGGAAAGCTCAACGCTTTGACCGCAAGTGACATTAGGAGAAAGCAAGACAAAAACTGTAAACAGAAATATGCCTAGAGAGACAGTACAAAAGTAAATAAATACGTAGTGTCAGCTATTATATATTTATACTACTCTATCCCAAATTAATAAATACTACTCCCCTGAGTGTGCTTCTAAAGGCGTAAAGAAACCCGGTTTCCCAGCCTACCAAGAACTATCCCGTATGCATGGCAGAGCCCCCAAAAAGGGACCTTGCAAACACTCCCAAAAAGGACTCAAGAAACCAGCGAATAAGGTGTCATGAGTCGAAGAGCAGCGGTCCAATGGGTTTTCGCTGACTAGTGAACTTCTCGTGTACGTTTGAACTTCTCGTGTGCGACTAATCACCCCAAAGGACCTGTAGCTTGAGAACTTCACGTATACAACATCCCAGTCAATAATTTGTGGTTAGGGAACCTCTCATATACGACTAACCATTCTAGAAACTAACCATTCAAGAATGTGGAATGCCCGAGTCAACCTGTATACAATCGCAACGAAAGTCGTTAGACGTCTCTTTATTAACCCCGCGGTCATCTATACAAGTAACTCATCGGTGGGCAATAGTGCCGAATCCGCAGGCCACTCCGAAAATGGAATGGAAGTCTGCTCAAAATCTAATAATTGAGATACCGTCATCCATTGAAGGGTCACCTTCGATGGATGTAAGCCCCAGGCATCGGTATCAAACCCAATAGTTATAACGTGACACTGGTATATAAGAAAACAATAAAAGTATAGTATGTCCCAGGAAAAAGCCCCAGAAAATTACTATAGAAGTGGTAGAAAAATAGAGAGAAAAACGAAATATTCCAAAGCAAAACAAAACAAATGTAAGCTCTTTGGGAAAGGCACAGTCATAAAAAGAGCCTTTAGTTGGAACACCTTAGTCAGGACAAAAAATGTGAAAAATTCCACGTTCATCATTCACTAGACAATATATTTTCCACTCAACAAACCAGGAGAAGGAAACTCAAAAGCATTAGAGCGGAACAGTAACAATAAGAAAGCCTGCAATACAAGGGCAAACAGTACAAATAAATTCATTCATACCTGTAATAAAAGAAGAAAACTATTTAGGAAAGATAAGTGTACATATTATATGATAAAAACTGGGCCTACCTAATTTGTAATGTAAGGCAAAAATAAGCTGTAAGGGTAGGTTGGGAGCTGTATATGGAAACAAAATATAGACTTTAAACAAGACATGAAACTACTACATACTATAATAAGAGTAACAGGGGAGAACCATATATGTAACTGGAACATCGATTTCAACAAAAGGCAAGAAAATGTATAGTAACAAAGACATTATAACATGTGTAGTCCGGAGCTATACCCCTAGAATAAATGAAATAAAGGTAAATACATATTAAATGCTTCTGGGGCGGGTACCGGATAGGTTGGAAGTAGCATCTAAACAGGAAAATATAAGAGAAGCATATAATTCAATAAATTGTGAAACAGGACACTAGAATCGTGGTGCAAATATGACAAGTTAATACCCATAAATATGACAAATTAATACTCATACATTCAGAAAAATAAACCCCAATGCGATGGCAGGAAGCTTTTGTGGCTAAACAGGTAAAAGGGAAAAAAACAAATTAAAACATGTGATTCTTACACCAAGAACTTCCAATGATACAGCATAAAACATACATACTAATCAGTGACTGAAATGATATGTCTAAATGATGACAAACAGAACAGCTGCAGCATGTGAAGCAACGCTGTATTCTCATGGCACGCAGCCATCATCTTCTCAACCGGAAAGGTAAAACTTATTTTATATGCATATCTATTAAGGTAAAAGCAAAGAAATGCACTAGGGATTGACCCTTGCATAAGTCCACCGTCGAGAATATGTTGGGAAAAAAAAAAGTTCTACCAGTTTCGAGAGATGAAACCGGATTTGAAAGATACGAAAAAGATAAGAGAGGGAGTTAGTTAGATGGATTTAGGAGCAATACAGTTGACAGAGGATAGACAGTGAGAGGTTAAAAAGAATACCTGTGTAAATGACTGTTTAACTTGTACCACTTCAGCATAGAACAGGGACAAAAAACGAACGGAAAAGGGAGAGGAAAAAAAAAATCACTTTCTGAGCTTTAAAAAGTGAACTGTAGAGCCTCCTCTGCCGAAGCAGTGCTGGACTGATAAGGCAGCTAAAGTGGGCAAGCTTCCCAGATTCTCATGTCCTTGAGATAGTGAACTACAGCACTTGTTAGGGAAAACTTTTAAAAGCTACAGAAAGAAATGGCAGTTTCGGGAGCCTGGATAAGGATAAGGGGAAAGTCAAGTAATGTATGTTTGATGGTAAAATACCCTTTTAAACGTTGCAACCACACGGTGTAGCACAATAAGGTCTATCAAGCTGTCACTTGCAGCGCAAAGAAAAAAAGAAAAACCTGTCTCGGGGCTAAAATCATGGCTTAGAGACAGAATGAGAAAACATTAGAGTATCAGACGGTCTATTGTTTGAGGGAGATGAAATGAAATAGAGGGCAACGCCCAAAAATCAAAGCAGTATGAGCAGAAATCATGGGGAGTGGGAGACAACGTCCTAATCAAATGACACAAAAGAGGAGAAAAAAGTATGCCCTAATAAAAGGAGAATGCAGAGTAAGACTAAGATGCAGTGCCATAATCTTAAAAGTGAAAGCAAAAATACATCCGTACATTCTTACATGCTCAGAAGTGCACGTATAACGGGCTATGGGGGTGGGGGTGAGAGCACCGAACTGAGCAGCAGTGAAAAAGAGCAATTAGTTGAACTACGCAGCAAATAATAAGGAGAAACGGAAATCAGAGGTTGTAATACAGCATTAAGAAAAAGAGCCGAGAAAAGTACAGGAAGAGGGGGGCTGTGGGCTGTTAGAGGGAAAGCATAGTGCAGAAGACTGAAAGAATAGAATAGGGTATTCTGGGAAGTGTAGTGCATAAAGCTTTAGATCTTGCATACACCACGAACTCAAAAGGGAAAATACTTAGAGAGATAAGGGGAAAACAGCAGTTGGACGACGGTAAGCAGCTACAAAGCTGAACACCGTCATTACTGTTTTCAGCTGAAAAGGAAAGAAAGTTGTAGGAAGTCCAACAGAAAGAATAAGAAGGAATAGAGTAAAAGGGACAGTCCTGAGACATTAAAAAATCTCGTGGATAACTGTTTCAGCACAAGATCAAAAGTATGTGTCGCACACACAGAGTGAAGGCAATAGCAGATGTGGAAAGGTGGGGGCTGTCAGTTTTAAAGAGTGATTATAAGAACAGAGAAACCAGAAGGATTTTAGAGGAGAGCAATCTGAAAGCGTGCTGTTCTCCTAGAGTAAAGGAAATTCCCCCGAGACGGGAACATCAAAGAAACTGTACAGAAAAGAGAAGAGCAGGAATAGACCCAAGGGACTAATAGGAAGAGGTAGATAGAAGAAGTTAGGATGAAGGAGAACAGGAAAAGGGATTGGGGAAGAAAGTAAGGTCGACCGAAGAAGAAAGAACAGAATACATAGTAAGAACAAGGGGACAGGGATTTGAACACAGGGTGGAATGGGAAGCAGAAAATGCGCAACCTCTAAGGATTGTTAAGCGAGAATGCTAGCATAAAGACCAATCCAAAGATTTTGAACATTGAAATAAACTTACGGCAAACCCCAAATCGCAGTCGCCTGGATTCGTTGTTATGCACCAATCACACAACAAGCACAGTCTTGCGCACATCACGCAAATCAAAGAGATGGACAGGATAGGAGAAAGAAAAGGGGGTGAGAAAGAACAGAACAGAATATTGAAAGACAGAAACGAAGGTTTGAACGCAAATAGAGATCAGCATAGACAAGGGCAGAGAAGCAGGTGTGTTAGTTCAGCGCAAGGCATGAAGACAGCAAGAAGATAGAAGAGTATGTAAGATAGGTGTCAGAAAAAGTGTGCAAGTTTAGCGCTCAAGAAGGGAACCTGCAAAGAACAGATAGAGGAGTAGGTAAAAGACAGGGGTAAGAACAAGAAAATTGGACAGAACAATAGTGCCCAATACCCCTGCAGTGGGCAGTGTCCGTGATAGAACCTTTGAACGCACAAAATTAAGTATCCCCTCTTGCGTTCAAAAGAAGATCAAGAAGGTCAGGGAGTACGGTCAGCAGTCGGGGTCACCACTGTTTAAATGGCTCTTCTTCTAGACCTCCCTCTGACTCTTTCCCATATAACAGGTTCTGTATACCTTCTCTGACCTCCATTGTCACCCAATCACAAGGGGGTCTGTTCTGGGGTGGCATTAGGAGCCGTAATTGAAAACTAATTCCCATAACTACTGCTTTCTACTCTGGGCCATTTATGTTCCCATATAAGACCTATTAAAAATCTGTCTAAGTTTCTCCAAAGACTGAGTGTCACTTGTATGTGATCCGCCTTGTAGACTAAATGTAAGGTAAAGAGAAGATAGAATCCATAAAAATAAAGACAGAGATAGGTTTAGATAAATAGGTACATTTTATTTCTTACCTAAAGGCAAGTCTTCAAGTTGGTACAAATACAGATATCAAACAGATTCTGGGTTCATCTGCACAGGGCCCTGCCGTCTGAGAGAAGCGTTGGGGAAGACTCCGACACTAAGGCAAAAATCTCCCCTCTTTTATACACAAACCTCTCCATAGAAGTAAATGGTGAGATACCTTGCTCTCAATTTCTGAGATGATACTTTCCCACGCGGTCTTATCAGCATGTTTTGGGAACAAGTTCTTTTTCTCATCTCACGGTCGAGATGCCAGTTTCACATCTCCCTGTCGCAATACTTTTCACACCATCTTATGAACTCTGTATGACCTCTGTATCATTTTATACAAAAATTATAAGCTCCATTTTATTCATCTGATCCATCATTCTTTCATTACAAGTGCTGTATTTGATTTAAAAATTGTATCAATTTGTGGCAGGACTCATTGTTCAGACCTGCTTTTTTCAGATTCTCAAATATTAAATCATTTACTTGTTGTTTGGCCTAGTCAGTACCTTTTAGCAGTTTAAGCTGTTTAAGGTATGTAAATTGACCCACCACTATTCCAGTGGATGGATCCCAAGCGGGGACACATATTAACTTACAGGAAAAGCAAGTCCTTGCTCAGCCAGTCATAGATCTTTAAACCAAGCTGGTATTTTTACAGCCTGAGTCCTAAAATCTGGCCTTCCACCCTTCCGGTGGGCATCCAGTGAGGGCTTCTTGCTGTAGTATAATTATACAGAATACATCAGGGACTGAAAATAAAAGTATGTCTAAAAATGTAGCAGACAGGAATAAATTTGGCATTGAGGAAAAACAAGTGAAGAGACGCATTGGAGTTTGAAAGTGGGCCCCATCAGTTTATAGTTTAAGACTTAGTATATAGCGGAACCTGGCAAAAGCGGTGTATCTACTAAAACTTAATGGAGGTTCCAGGGAAATAAATCAACCCCCAAAGGAAAAGACCTAATGCATTTTTATGGAAGAGGGTATTTCCAGCAGCCAAAGCACTGAACCACAGGGAACTGAACCTTCAAACTCTCTCTCCCATATTACATCATCCACTCCTAGTCACACACATCCAAGCGTATATACACACACACACACAGCCAGATACACAGTACATAGACACAAAAGCCAGACAGAGTATATACACACATGTCAGCATTCGTTGTCTTGGTATGGTCCCGGGTCTAGTTCACAGAGGCAGTGGGTTCTCAAAGAATACACAATCACACGGGTTTGGATATATATAGAAAGTATATTGTATGTACATATATAGGCTCACAGCACTTATTACAGGTAAATATTACAATGCTGTATCTGTGTGTGTGGGTTTAGATGGGGATCAATGAGAGAAAGGTAAGAATGGGGGGTGCAGAGAAAGAGAAAAGCCTTGAGGTAGGGCTGAAGGTGTGTGTGTGCAGAGAGAGAAAGAAGAGCTGAGCAGAACCATGTGCTTCTGCTTTATATACCTCAAGAACCGAAAAGGATCAAATAACTTATTTCCTTCTCAGCCAAACTCCAGTTTAATTTCCTTGATGTAAGGAAGGTGAGCATTTTCACAGGTTCTTCTCTTTGGAGTCCCCAGTTTTGGAGCCTCTCTGTCTGGCTTTCATTGTTCTCACAGAGAGCCCTGCTCCCAGATGCCCAGAGAGGACAAAGGTATGTTAATCAGGGGTAATTTGAGAAACAAAAGGGCTAGCAGGCAGCTGGGCAGCATTTGGTCCATTTGCCATCCTCAGAGCTTCCTGAGGGTGTGGGGTGGGGAGTTATCAGAGGTCTATTTGCCATCCTCAGAGCTTCCTGAGGGAGGGGGAGTTATCAGAAGCTAGTTTCATATTAATTTAAGTATGTCCAGCAGTCCTGACATGTATGTCCAGCAATCCTGAGATCTCCACCACTTTTGTGTGGTGTTTTTTTTTTTTGTGGAGGCAAGATGGAAGCAAACCTGGATACCTGGTCTGTCACTGTAGTGACAACTGTTCATGTTCCCATACCTCCAGTCTATTGTTCCTGCTAGTTCCAACAGGGCCCCTGTCTTGCTTATTCATATCTCCCTTATGAGTCCAAGCCTCAGCTGTCAGGATTGCTGGACAACACCCATTGAAGTAATTCAATGAGACATGCCCTGCGTATTTTCCCTTCCCTCATACCCCCACCCCCCCACAACTGTCACATCTCTGTCCCTGCTGGGCTTATGCATGGTGCTTCAGATGCATGCTCTGTTCTTGCAAATTCTACTGTGAAACCTAATGACTGAACCATATACCTTTGTTAATGGTTGCTCTGCCCCTCCCTACTGCCATGTCCATGTTTAATGTACCAACAACCTATAGTGAGTGTATACTACTTCCTGCTTGGACCTGTACATTTTACACTCATAGGTTAAATTTTGCATGTGACCCCCTTCTCTCCAGTAACATTGATATCTGCCTTACTCATGCCTCATACCAGTCAAATGGCAGATTCAGTCAATATCCAGTTACAGGGCCACAATTGTAACACCACTGTATGATTAATGGTACCCAGTTATTCAGCTTATAAATAGCCAAAGTTTATAATCACATATGTTGTAAATCCACTTAAATACCCATAGGAGATTCTCTGGTTACCTTAGCGGTGCTCATTGCTAATATGTAGAGACAGCAATGTGTCCAGCACCCACCTCTTCATCGGTTCACCCAATTAACATGTCAATTTATGCCTATAACTAATTTTAATTCTTATGGTAAGTACTCATTGTTTTTGTACATCAGAACCATGGGTTTGAGTATCCGACACGCATGTTTTACCCATAGACAAGATGTCTCAAGGACAATCCCCCTAAGCCATCATTAGTGCCAGAAAGTAAAAGCAAAGCTGGTGCTAAAGATGCTAATGACGTTACTTACCTGTATTAAATAGTTGGTAACACATTGAGTGTTCTCTATAAATGCTGGACTGGAGGTTAGACTGGTATAACTTAAATATTGTACTGGGAAATGCAGTATAACAACGGGAAACTAGCAACACCTAATGGCTGAACTCTACAGCATTTCTAAGAGTTGCTACTTACCAATAAAACAGGGTAATTCTATAACGAGCAGCTTAGGATAAGTGTTATCAGGTGCTTCTTTCAACACTATCTAATATAATTTGCACCGCCAACACTCTGAAGCTGACTCCGTGGCAGTGTAGCCGTGTATTATTATTATTTATTGCATTTGTACCCCACATTATCCCACCTATTTGCAGGCTCAATGTGGCTTACAGAGTGTTATGACATAGTCATGACAGGATCTTAGATACAATCGGTAGTAAGCAGAAGATGTATAAGGGATTAGAGCAGGAAGTGTTAGGGTGGTGTAAGAGGTGTATTTTGATACTTGGGTGGGTTGGGTGGTGATTTGTGTCATTAAGAGTTCTTCTTGTAGGCTTTGTTGAAGAGATGTGTCTTCAAAGATTTGCGAAAGTTGATTAGATTGTCCATGGTTTTCAAGGCTGTGGGTAGTGCGTTCCATAGCTGTGTACTTCTGTACGAGAAGGTAGTGGCGTATGCCTGCTTCTATTTAAGTCCTTTACAGTTGTGGAAGTTCAGATTGAGGAATTTGCGGGCTGATCTTTTGGCGTTTCTGGGCGGTAGGTCCACTAGGTTTAACATGTAGAGTGGGGCATCTACGTGAATGATTTTGGGTACGGTCATGCAGATCATAAACTCAATGCGTTCCTTGAGAGGGAGCCAGTGTAGTTTCTCTCTTAAGGGTTTCGCACTTTCGTATTTAGTTTTTCCAAATACGAGGGAGGGAGCCACGTTGGATCTGGTGCTCACGCATGGGGATAGTGTGTCAAATGTCCGAGTGGCTGCGCACCTGGGAAACAGTGACCATCAAACGGTTTGTTTTGATGTAACGACTCATGTGGATGGCGGCCACTCTAAACTCAAAGTCCTGGATTTCAAGCGAGCTGACTTTAACAAAATGGAAGAATACCTGAGGAAGGAGCTGATGGGCTGGGAGGACATACGAGAAGTGGAGGGACAGTGGTCCAGGCTAAAAAAAGTAATAAACAGGGCCACAGACCTTTATGTAAGGAGGGTAAATAAAAGCAAGAGAAAAAGGAAACCGATATGGTTCTCAAAGCAAGTGGCTGAGAAAATAAAGGCTAAAGAGTTAGCGTTCCAGAAATACAAAAAATCTCAAGTAGAGGAACACGGGGAGGAATACCGGATGAAACTGAAAGAAGCCAAGAGAGAGGTACGTCTGGCGAAGGCGCAAGCGGAAGAACAAATGGCTAGAAATGTACGGAGGGGAGACCAAAACTTCTTCAGGTATATTAGTGAAAGGAGAAAGACTAAAAAGGGGATTGTGAGACTAAAAGATACAGCAAAACGCTATGTAGAAAATGATGAAGAAAAAGCCAATTTGCTAAATAGATACTTTTGTTCTGTTTTTACTGAAGAAAATCCTGGGGAAGGACCGAGAGGGACTGGCAACAGTACACCTGAAAACGAAGTGGATAGAGCACCGTTCACGGAAGAGAGTGTATATGAACAACTTGGAAAGCTAAAGGTGGACAAAGCCATGGGGCCGGACGGGATCCACCCCAGAATACTGAGGGAACTCAGAGAGGTTCTGGCAGGTCCTCTAAAAGATTTGTTTAATAAATCCTTGGAGACGGGAGAGGTTCCGAGGGATTGGAGAATGGCGGAGGTGGTCCCTCTTCACAAAAGTGGGGATAGGGAAGAAGCTGGAAACTACAGGCCGGTAAGCCTCACTTCGGTTATTGGAAAAGTAATGGAAGCCATGCTGAAGGAAAGGATAGTGAATTTCCTGGAAGCCAATAAGTTGCAAGATCTGAGACAACATGGTTTCACCAAAGGGAAGTCGTGCCAAACGAATCTCATTGAATTCTTTGACTGGGTGACGGGAGAATTAAATCAAGGACGTGCTATGGACGTCATCTACTTAGATTTCAGCAAGGCTTTTGACACGGTACCCCACAGGAGGCTCTTGAATAAACTAGAAGGGCTGAAGATAGGACCCGAAGTGGTGAACTGGATTAGGAACTGGTTGACGGGCAGACGCCAGAGGGTGGTAGTGAATGGAGTTTGCTCGGAGGAGGGAAAGGTGAGTAGTGGAGTGCCTCAGGGATCGGTGCTGGGGCCCATTCTGTTCAATATATTTCTGAGTGACATTGCCGAAGGGTTACAAGGTAAAGTTTGCCTTTTTGCGGATGACACCAAGATTTGCAACAGAGTGGACACCCCGGAGGGAGTGGAAAACATGAAAAAAGATCTGAAGAAGCTGGAAAAATGGTCTAACGTTTGGCAATTAAAATTCAATGCGAAGAAATGCAAAGTGATGCACTTAGGGAGTAGAAATCCAAGGGAGGCGTATGTGTTAGGTGGGGAGAGCCTGATAGACACGGACGGGGAGAGGGATCTTGGGGTGATAGTATCTGAGGACCTAAAGGCGATGAAACAGTGCGACAAGGCGGTGGCCGTAGCGAGAAGGTTGCTAGGCTGTATAGAGAGAGGTGTGACCAGCAGAAAAAAGGAGGTTTTAATGCCCCTGTATAAGACGTTGGTGAGGCCCCACCTGGACTATTGTGTTCAGTTTTGGAGGCCGTACCTTGCGAAGGATGTTATAAAAATGGAAGCGGTGCAAAGAAAAGCTACGAGGATGGTATGGGAGTTGCGTTCCAAGACGTATGAAGAGAGACTTGCTGACCTGAACATGTATACTCTGGAGGAAAGGAGGAACAGGGGTGATATGATACAGATGTTCAAATATTTGAAAGGTATTAATCCGCAAACGAATCTTTTCCGGAGATGGGAAGGTGGTAGAACGAGAGGACATGAAATGAGATTGAAGGGGGGCAGACTCAGGAAAGATGTCAGGAAGTATTTCTTCACGGAGAGGGTGGTGAACGCTTGGAATGCCCTCCCGCGGGAGGTGGTGGAGATGAAAACGGTAACGGAATTCAAGCATGCGTGGGACAGGCATAAAGGAATCCTGTGCAGAAGGAATGGATCCACAGAAGCTTAGCTGAAATTGGGTGGCGGGGGGAAGAGGGGTTGGTGGTTGAGAGGCTAGGATGGGGGAGGGCAGACTTATACGGGGTCTGTGCCGGAGCCGGTGATGGGAGGCGGGACTGGTGGTCTGGAGGTGGGAAATACTGCTGCACAGACTTATACGGTCTGTGCCCTGAAAAAGACAGGTACAAATCAAGGTAAGGTATACTGTACACATATGAGTTTATCGTGGGCAGACTAGATGGACCTTTCAGGTCTTTTTCTGCCGTCATCTACTATGTTACTATGTTACTATGAGTCTGGCTGCGGTATTCTGAGCTGTTTGTACGCTGGCTGCAAAGAGCAGACTATTAAAAAAACTCCAAAGTGTTACAGTAGTCCAGATGATTACCATTGACTGTACCAGGGTACGGAAAATGTTTCTCGGGAAGAATTACTCTTTTGGTGACTCCAAGAATCTTCAGATTTTCTGAAATGGGAAGAGTGCAGTATGGAGTGGTTATAGTGGAGTCGTTGTTTGTGTTGTAGTGGGAAGTGAGTACTAGGCATTGAGTTTTTTCTGCATTGAGTTTTAGCTGGAATGAATCTGCCCAGGAGTGCATGATTCGGAGGCTTTGGTTGATCTCGTTGGTGATTTCGTTTAGGTCATGTTTGAACGGGATGTAGATCGTGACATCGTCTGCATATATGTAGTGTTCGTAGGGTTCGTAATCGCAATCCCGATCAGTGCCCCGCCCTCAAGGGAACTCTGTATAGTTGCCAGGGAAAGAAACGCAACGTCAGAAGAAGAAGTTACCAACCACAGGCAATCGCTCTCAGTTTCCGTAAACAGGAAATGAGGGCAGGACCAGAGGAACAGCTGAAACCACAGCCTGTCTGAAGCGGCATCTGTACTTGCTGCACTTTAAAAAGTTTTACCTCCTGCTCGGCCGCCAACACTAAACAGCAGACGTCCTCCTTGCACTCACAGGCCACAGACACAGAGGGAGGGAGGCGCTGGGCAGCGGAAATCGGAGGAGAGGGGAGCGCGGATAGAGGGCGGGGTCCTGAGACGAGAGAGAGAGGGGGAGGGGTCCAGAGATGAGAGGGGGAAGAGAAGGGGAGGAGGAAGGGAGGCGGGAGAAGAGGAGGGAGAGAGGGGGCCCTGGAACCTTGCTAGCGCTCGTTTCCTTTCTGTTCGAAACAACCCTCTTTTACTATTCTATTTAAAACTCACTTAGACTATGAGCATTTCTGCTCATTCCTTTCCATATGTTAAGTAAAAAGATTCAAGACTTGCAAAGCCTGAAGTTTCAGGCAGACTTGGCTATTGTTGCTATTACAGAGACATATTTCAACGATTCCCATGAAAAGGATGCGACCATGCCAGGCTATAATCTTTTTAAGGAAGGATAGGGAGGGCCGAAGAGGTGGAGGAGTGGTACTGTGGCAAAACAATATCAGAGCGGCTAAAATGGAGGGAACCTGGGTTCGGCTCAAAAGGAGAAGCTGGACAAGAACCTGATTGGAGACATCCATAGATGCACAGCAGCTAAACAGTTTGGTGCAAGAGTCCTGACCTTTAGACAGCAGTGTGAGTGGCCAATGTCTGTCCGGGGACTTCTTTATGCTGCTGGAGAAGGCTAGATAAATGCAATTCACTCTATTAAAAATGTTACAAGAAAAGAAAGCATGCTAGGGATTATTAGGAAAAGGAGGCAAAGTAAGACCATATAATGCCTGTGTATCATTCCATTGTGCAACCTCACTGACTATTATTTTCAATTCTGGTTACCGTAAGTGTTATGTTATATGGATCTTCTATTCCATAACAACTGGTAGTAATTCTATGTGGATCACAATCAAAAAGAGACAACAGAACAATCAGGGGCATAGTTACAGGGGGGGGGGGGCACCCCAGAGTGCTACACCCCAGCCAATGAAAATTCAACATCCCCTTTGTTCCTTCCCTGCACCCTTGCGTTTCAAGTGCTTCTCACCCCTCCCGCAGTTCCGGCACTGCCAAGTTTTTCTTACCCTCCCCCACCCCAGCGATGCTTGCACCTTAATGCTATTATGCTGCTGTGCAGGAGCTCCACACAGTGTGTCAGGGTCTTCCCTCTACCATGTCTCACCCACTGATGCAACTTCCTGTTTACGCAGGCTGGGCGGGACCTGGAACAGAGAAGGATCCGACACAGCACACAGGCCTGTGTGGAATTCCTGCTGGGCAGCTATGATAGCATGAAGTGCAAATGCGGCAGCGGGGATGTGGAATTCCTGCTGGGCAGCTATGATAGCATGAAGTGCAAATGCGGCAGCGGGGATGTGGGGGGGGGGGGGGGGGGTTAGGAAGATGTGGAGGTGGCAGTGCCAGAACTGTGGGAGGGGTGAGAGGTACAGGACATGCATGCATGTGGGAGATTGGAAGGAAGGGAAAGAGAGGCACTGGGCATGTAAGGAGGTACGGGAGGGAAGGGATAGAGATGTGGAAATGCGAGGGGAGTGAAGGGAGAGAGTTGCTGGATGTGTGGGTGAGGGAAGGTGCTGGGTATGCAAGGAGGCTGCAGCGAAGGGAGAGATGTGCTGGATAGGTGGGTGGGAGAGTGGGATGGAAATGAAAGAGGTGCTGGATACGTGGGGGGGGGGGGGACTAGAGTAAAGGAAGAGGTGCTGGATATGCAGGCGAGGTCTGGAGGGAAGGGGGAGATGGAATGAAGGGATGTTGGACCAAGTGATAAAGGGAGGGGATCAAATGCTGAGTCCACAGTGGGAGAATGAACCAGATGCATAAGGGGGAGGGACGAGAGGTGGTGAGGAGCTGGTTGGGGTGGGGACAGAGAGGTATAGAAAAACAGAAGGGAGATGATGGGCATTGGGTGGGAGCATGGGGACAGGGACACAGGTGAGATGCTATATTGGGATGGCATATGGGAATAGAGATACAAAGGACATGGGGGGGGGTGAAGATATGGGAACAGAGATACAATAGACATGGGGGGGGTGAAGATATGGGAACAGAGATACAATAGACACAGAGGTGAGATACCAGACAAGGAGGAGAATAAGAACACAGAAGGGAGATGCTGGACAAGGAAATATAGAGACACAGAGATGGGAGATAGATGGTGGACATGAAGAAATGTCAAATGGACAGGAAAGACAGAAGAAAGCAAAGACCAGAGACTGGGACCAATATGATTTGAAAAGTAAAATGACCAGACAACAAAAAGGTACAAAACTATTTATTTTCTAGTTTATGATTAGAATATGTCAGACTTGGCATGTACATCTTGCCAGAGCTGGTGTTAGACATGGCTGAGGCCCAGTGCAGAAATCTGGGAAGAACCCCAAAGCCCACTACCAGGGTGCACCTTCTTCAGCTTCTGACAGGCTTAGGGCTCTGTCTGGCCAAAGAGCCAAGCGCAATTGCCCTAGTTGCACACACCCCGCCCCCCACCCCAAACACCATCCCTGGCATTATATTTTGCACACAAGGAAATACCTTTCTTGTTTCTCTAGGGTTGTACTACATGCAAGGTCTGGCTCCTTGGGGTTTCAGTTGGGGTTCCACTTCCCCAATTGCAAGGGCTTGAAATACAAGACGCTACACGCGTCAACCTTTTCTCACATGAGCACGCAGTTTTGGAATACACTGCCGCGCAACTTAAGAACGATCCACGAGCAAGCTTCCTTCCACAGATTATTGAAGACCCATCTTTTTGAAAAAATTTACGGAAAGAGCCAAAACAAAATCCACACTTACTGTTTATTAATGCACTATAAATCCACTTCTGAACTCTCATCCTCCGTAATCCCACATCACTCATACCTTTACTCACAGAAATATGTATACCATATGTCTTTACGCCTTAATATTGCCCTTCAAGCTCCCATTGTCTCCTTCCAATGTTCAATGTGTGTGTTCCATTGTTGCACTCAGGGGCGTATCTGAAAGTCGGCGGTAGCGGGGGCCGAAGCCAGAGTGAGGGGGCACATTATAGCCCCCCCCTGCCGCCGTGGGTACCTTTGCTGGTGGGGGACCCCAACCCCCACCAGCAGAGGTCCGCTTCCTCCTGCCGCTGCGAGGTTTTTTAAGTTCAGTGGGATTCGTCCTCCGTCACTCTGTGCTGCTGTTGAAAGAAGCTGCTAGCTGAATGCAGTTTCGGACTGAGTCTGATGTCGCTGCTGCACGTTGTACGTGCAGGACGTCAGACTCATGTACAACGTGCAGCAGCGACGTCAGACTCAGTCGGAAACTGCATTCAGCTAGCAGCTTCTTTGTACAGCAGCAAAGAGTGACGGAGGACGAATCCCGATGAACTTAAAAAAACCTCGCAGCGGCAGGAGGAAGCGGACCTCGGCTGGTGGGGGTTGGGGTCTCCCGCCAGCAAAGGTACCCACGGTGGCAGTAGGGGGGTCCAGGGTGAAATCTGCAGGGGCCCAGGCCCCTTTGGCCCCACGCAGATACGCCCCTGGTTGCACTCCTTAACGACACTTCGATTGTGTCGCATAATTCTGCACAATGTAATCCATAACCAATCTGTAACAAATTGTACTTCCATCATTCATTTCTTATTGTAAGCCACACTGAACCCACAAAAAGGTGGGAAAATGTGGGATACAAATGCAATAAATAAATAAATTTATATTTATAGAGTTTGTGGTCACATTTGTGTTCTGTGTGTGACCTTGAGGTATTCTGTCACCATGAAGTTTCTGTGTAGCATTCTGTAGTAATTTGGCTTGTTCAGTTCTCGATAGAGGTATCGATATTTTAGGGCCCCACTGTAATATTTAGGGCACTACCTTTTTCGTTAGGATCCTTGTTTTGGAAGTTAGTACTGGCATGGTAGATTTGCTCTAGATTGAGTGACTTAATTTGTAGTCTTTTTAAAACTACTTTACAAAACATACATGATTGATATGGATGTATTAAAGATAAGGAGCCTGTTTCAGGTGACCATCATCAATGCACAACGGTTGATCTCTACCGATACAGCTGTGTTATGTTTAATGTTTTGAATCTAGGGAGTCAGGCCTGTGGGAAAGAAGGATGAAAATGATAAAAACGGTTGATGGCTGTTATTGCAAATTCACAGATCTACAGTGTTATTTTCGGTTGTATAATACCAGACCTAGCTATGATGCTTAAGGTTGAACCATCAATAAAAATACTTTACAATATGTCTATCATTGAGATTACCAAAATGTCTTTGTATGGTGAGCTTTATGGGGAAGTGCCCTTTCTGTGCTCTTCAACCATTGTTGGTGGAAGTCCAGGAGGTTCTCTGGATGCGGAATGTGTTTGGCTTCAATACCACATGTGTGTTAGAGGAGGACCCGGGCTCAATGGGGGCTGATGAAGACTGCAGTCTCTTGTACTGCCCTTAGCTCTCAATTGGCCACCGAAGCCTGCACTGCTACCCTCGTTGAAGTAATTGGGAGTGAGATAGGAGGTGAAGGGTGGGGTAGGGATGGAGCATGGTTGCATCAGATGACTTTTTTCTCTTTCAAAAAAGTTGGCAACGCTAGTATCCACCCATCCAACCTGTTGGCCCACCCAAAAATTGTCTTCTAGTTATGACACCAAGAACAATTCTCCTGAAGTTACGGGTAATCAATAGATATAAAATAAAACATGGAAAAGAAAATAAGAGTGAAGGAGTAGCCTAGTGGTTAGTGCAGCGGACCTTGATCCTGAGGAACTGGGTTCGATTCCCACTGCAGCTCCTTGTGACTCTGGGCAAGTCACTTAACCCTCCATTGGCCCTGGTACAAAATAAGTACCTGAATATATGTAAACCGCTTTGAATGTAGTTGCAAAAAAACCTCAGAAAGGCAGTATATCAAGTCCATTTTCCCTTTTTATTGGACATAATACTAATTTCTTGATTAGCTTTCGAAGGTTGCCCTTCATCAGATCAGAAATAAGCAAATGTTGGTAGATGACAGTATATTGTATATTATTTGGCAGCCCAGGCCTGACTTAAGGCTCAGGATCTAAAAATGACAAGAAAAGTACAGGCCTTTAGCCGTAATCTGAACGCTGAAGTTCCAGCAAGCTCCTGAGCTATTGGGACACACCTTGCAGCAAAATGAGGGAGGAGCTAGGGTGCAAAAACTTCAAAAACAGGACACAGAGGGCTCCTCAGGAAGACGTAGCAATATGGTGGTCAGCCAGTAACTGGTAAACAATGGCCAGGTGCAGTGTCTTGCAAACATTTGGTTACTTCAGAGCTACTATACAGCTCTGGTAATTAAGGAGAGCAGATGAACGAGGTAAACATATTAAAAGCAGCCTTGGGAATTTCCTGTATTCAAGATACCTTCAGCTAGTCTGGGGGTGTCTTGAGGACTGGAAATAACCCAGAAAATATTCAATATATAAGTGAAACATCAAAGCTTTTCAGTGACAGTCTAATGGGATGGGGGTGGATAGGTGAGAGACAGGAAGAGTCCGGTGGATCAGGGACATATGCATGGAGACAGGAGGGGGACAAAGGAGTACAATTTTATGGTTTATAATGGGCTAGAAAACCCAGATCTTTGTTAAGTCCTGTTTGGTGGGTGTCAAAATATTTAATCATTCTGACTTCAAAGGTCTTACGTTCCTATATTGTTTAAGTTACCTTTCAGGATTCTTACTATGAAATCACTGGTACAGTGTTCTGGTTTTGTAAAGTGCCACCCCAGAGGCGTGACATCCTGGCTGGCACTGGCATTTTTCATGTGATGTCTTTGTAAGTTAAATCTTGTCTTTAGCATCTGGCTTGTTTCTCCAATATAGCATCCTTCATCACATTTTTTTACACTGAATAATGTATACCACATTGGAAGATGAGCATGTAAAGGATTCCTTTATGTTGAATATTTTTCCTTTGTGAATGACTGTGGGATTCTGTGAAATGTTTTGGCATAGTTTGCAGCTGGATATATTGCAATAAGGAACGCAAGACCTTTGAATTCAGAATGATTAAATATTTTGACACCCACCAGATAGGACTTAAAGATCTGGGTTTTCTAGCCCATTATAAACCATAGAATTGGACTTTGTCACCCTCCTGTCTCCATGTGTATCTCCCTGTCTCTCACCTATCCACACCCATTCTGTTACACTATCACTGAAATGCTTTGATGTTTCACTTATATATACTGCCATCAACATTTGCTTATTTCCGATTTGACGAAGGGCAACCTTTGAAAGCTGATCAAGCTTTATTTAAGTTATGTCCAATAAAAAAAGGTATCTTATTTTCTTTTCCATGTTTTATTTCTATTGATTACCTTTAAAAGTGGACTAACATGGCTACCACACCTCTTTACCCTGGAATTACAGTAACAATCTTATAAAATTGTATTAAAAATGTTTAACAAATAGGTTTTAAGATTCTTAGAGAATGTTAAATAGTTTGGTATAGCACGAATCAACAATGGCAACAGACTCCACATACGGACAGTTTGAAAGTATATAGAATTAAATATGTTGAATTTTTTAATCAATTTAGGCGATGTAAAGCTAAGTAACATTTGATTACTACTGCAAACGCTTTGAAAATCCACCTTTTTAAACGTATTGAATGACCATTTTTTTTTTGTAACTTTCTAGAAAATATCCAGTCTTGAGTTTGTAAACCATAATGAACTCCTGTGGGATTTTGCAGGGTATAAGGCCTTATTGTAATTGTAAAAAAAAAAAAAAAAAGTGGGCCAATATTCAAAAGGATCAAGTTTAGCAGCCACCATGAAATGGGAGTGTTCGGTAGCCCTGTACATGTAGGGCATTTGCCAGCTATGACATTCAGTCCCTACCCATAGCTAAGTGGTTTAGCTTGAGGAAGACTCATTTTTGGATATTTGATTCCAGTTGTGACAATTCAGATTCAACTGCCAAATATCCTACTTGCTATTGCCATTAAATACTAAATAATTAGAAAGGTAACTCTCTCCTCGCCATACATTTTTGATGGCAAGTTCAGAAATTTGAAGTCTTTAGGTGATACCATAGTGTCAAAAGCTAAAGTGTGGTCTAACGTGAATACACAGGAGTGGTGGCCTAGTGGTTAAAGCACTGGGCTTGAAACCCAGAGGTGGCGGGTTCAAATCCCACTCACTTAACCCTCAGGTACAAACTTAGATTGTGAGACCTCCTGGGACAGAGAAATATCCAGTGTACCTCTGAATGTAACTCACCTTGAGCTACTACTGAAAAAGGTGTGAGCAAAATGATCCAAAATAAAATACATACCTAAAGGACAATCAGCAAAATATCTTAGATGCTTTTTGCTTGCATCTCCTGTTTCTCTACCACCTTCTGGTGATCATTGTTTGCTTGACAACCACTGTATTATGTATTAACATGGGGAGAGAGAGAGAGAGAGAGAAAGGAGAGAGGGATAGCTGATGCTTACACAGGAGTCTATTTGTTAATGCTACTTCTATTGTGTTTTATGACATTTTTCATTAAATGGAGGAGTGGCCTAGCAGTTAGGGTGGTGGACTTTGGTCCTGAGGAACTGAGTTCGATTCCCGGCACAGGCAGCTCCTTGTGACTCTGGGCAAGTCACTTAACCCTCCATTGCCCCATGTAAGCTGCATTGAGCCTGCCATGAGTGGGAAAGCGCAGGGTACAAATGTAAAAAAAAAAAAAGAAAAAAAATTAGACTATAAAAAGACAACTGAACAGGGGTTAAGGCACATCACTTAACCCTCCATTGCCCCATGTAAGCCGCATTGAGCCTGCCATGAGTGGGAAAGCGCAGGGTACAAATGTAACAAAAATAAAATAGATACTATTGGAGATTCTACATGGAATGTTGCAACTATTGGAGATTCTACATGGAATGTTGCTATTCCACTAGCAACATTCCATGTAGAAGCCTGCGTGGCCACATTGGTGATCTGCAAGGGCCGACTTCTACATGGAATGTTGGAATAGCAACATTCCATGTAGAATCTCAAATAGTAGCAACAGTGGAGGAGTGGCCTAGTGGTTAGAGTGGTGGACTTTTGGTCCTGGGGAACTGAGTTGGATTCCCACTTCAGGCACAGGCAGCTCCTTGTGACTCTGGGCAAGTCACTTAACCCTCCATTGCCCCATGTAAGCCGCATTGAGCCTGCCATGAGTGGGAAAGCGCAGGGTACAAATGTAAAAAAAAATGAAAAAAATTAGACTATAAAAAGACAACTGAACAGGGGTTAAGGCACATCAGCTTGATGGAGAGGAACTGACCACATAGGGAGAGACCAGTTTCATGTCCTCCTTAAGGTTACTGCAAATATCCTCCCCTCCGTTAAGACCCTTCCAAATCTTCTCCCTCACAAAGATGTGCTACAGTCACCTGTGCAGTAAAAACAGCCTTTATTTCCAATCCATGTTATTGCTTATGTATAGTTTGTCCATAATTACACGTGGCTTAAGAAGGTTTTTAAAAAGCGTGGAAGGACTAGACGTAGAAAAGTGAACAGAAAGTGCCTCCGCAGGCCAAGGGAGACGGGTTTCCAATCGCACTTCACTTGTTCTAATGGTCTAAAGAATGGGACTTAGAGGACCAACATCTGGTAGAGAGGATCCCAGCGGTGTAAACATCCAACTGTTTTCCACTCAACACATTGCTACTCTTGGTAGAAGTCTTCGATCTCATTCTTGTACATTTTTAGCACCACCGGACGCTTTAGTTTCATGGTTGGACCTGGAGAAAGAAGATTCAGTTGTCAGTACCGGAGTGTTGAAGGGAGGGAGGATGGAAGGGGAAGACCCTGGGTAGCATTTGAACAACTAAGAACTCTTTCCCCTACTTTGAGTAGCAATCTGCGGTGCCCTGGACATATCCAGTCATATCTTCAGGATACCCCACACTGAATATGCATGAGATGGGCACTCTGCCTGCATGCTCTGCCAAGTGTCATGCATACTCATTGAGATATCCTTAAAAGTCAACCAGCTGGATGCATCCCAAGGACTGGGCCGAACAACTTATATGGATCTTGAAGTCTAAGGCAGTCAATACCAATTAAAATCCTCATGGTAGATATGAGCTGTATGCTGCTTCTCAGTGCGGAAGCTTTCCTGAACAGATTGACCCATCTCCCCCCACCCTATTTGTGCTTCCCTTGCTCCTCAATGTTTAAACAGTCCATTTTCTGCCTTACACTGTATCCATCTGGCTCCTTTCATGGATAGTCAGTTTCTTTAGTTCATACATAATAAAATTAACAAAGCTTAAACAAAAGACTTGTGTATATTGCCTCATTTCTTTCCTCCATACTCACATTCCTTTATGTTACTTCCTTACGAGCTATTACAATTACTATGAAGTTCAATTAGCTTTATAGAAACAGAGAAACATGACAGCAGATAAGACCTAAATGACCTGTCCAGTCTTCCCATCCACAGCAACCTTTCCCTAAAAGATCCCAAGTGCCTGTCCCACGTTTCTTATATTCAGACAGTCCTCGTCTCCACCACCAGGAAGTGATTTCACACATCCACCACCCTTTCCGTGAGAAAGAATTTCCTCAGATTACTCCTGAGCCTATAACCTCATCCTATACCTTCTCATTCTAGAGAATTCCTTCGTTTGAAAGAGGTTCACCTCCTGTACATTAATGCCACTAAGGTAAACATCTCGATTATATCCCCTTTCCCCCGCATTTCTTCCAAAGTATACATAATGAGGTCCCTAAGTCTTTCCCTATATGCATTATGAAAGAGACCGACCAGTTTTGTAACCGCCCTCTGGACCGACTCCATCCTGTTTATATCTTTCCGTAGGTGCGGTCTCCAGCACTGCACACAATACTCTAAATGGGGCCTCACCAGAGACTTCTACAAGGGCACTATCACCTCGCTTTTTCCTGCAGGCCATTCCTCTCCCTATGCACCTGAGCATCCTTCTGGCTTTGACCATCACCTTTTCTACCTGTTTGGCCTCCTTGAGATCATCAAACACAAACACCCCCAAGTCTCATTCTTCTTTCTTACACAGAAGTACTTCTCCCCCTAAACTATACCTTTCCCTTGGATTTTTGCAACTTAAGTGTATAACCATATGGTGGTTTTTTTTTTGCATTAAATCTTAGTTGCTAATTTCTGGACCATTCAAGTTACACCAGATACCTCCGCAAGCTACCCATACCCTCTGGGGTATCTACCCTATTACAGAGTTTGGTATCGTCTGCAAAGAGACAAACCTTACCAGACCACTCACAGAGATGTTAAAGAGCTGGCCCAAGGAACGATCCCTGTGGTACAGCACTGATAACATCCATTTCCTCAGAGCAAGCTTGAAGTCTCAGCAGCGGACAGGAAATGAGTGGGCATCTTTCCTGCCACGAAGAGGCCACTAGACCACCAGTGTGTATTGCGGTACATTTGGGGAGGGCATCCCGAGGCTCAGGGGAGGGGAGGGAAGACAAGACATCCTCCAGACCTAGAAATTTGTTTCCAGTGCTACGGGTATTGGTATAAAAAGCTCTACAGATATTGCTCTTTTTTCCCCCCCATTTCTATAATCCCGAGAGTTGTTAATGACTTTAGGGCTGGTACTCTTCACTCATGGCTTAGCAGTTACCTTTCGAATTGTTCCAACCAACTTACTCACTCAGGGTCCCTTTCCTATACTGTTCACTCCGGCATCCCTCAAGGCTCCATCTTATCCCCCACTAACACGAATTACTGCAAGTGTCGAGGACACCTGTAAAGTACACCAGAGAGGGACAGGGTTCAGTGACAGGAGGGCAGATGCTGGGATGCCGTGGAGGAAGGATGGGGTAGGTGTAGTGCCACTGCTGGATGGGCCCGAACCAAGAATGGGTGGGTCTGTGCCCACCCAGGCCCACCCGTAGCTATGCCACTTCTTTGGACGTTTTGCACTAAACGACCCAAACTACTAAATGCAAATACTTTGATGAATAAAAATATAGAATAGAGCCTGAGAATGGCTAGCTGCTATAGCTAATCAGCCTGTCATTCTCCTACTGACACTCTCCAAATTATGCCGCCAACGTGTTCCCTCTCTCTGCTCCAACAGTTGGCAAGAAAAACAAAAAGACTTCCAATTTTGCATTCATCAGTTCTTCTTGCTTCCCCACCCCCTTCTTCTCAGGTACTGACTCAAGGCACCCCTCCCCCCCACTGGTCTGCTTTCAACTTGCCCTCCACTGTAAGTTATCAATTCCATCAATTCTACATCTTCACCCTCCAACCCTTGAGCGATTTGCTGAACTCCTTCTCCCGCCTCTACTTCATTCTTGCTTTTCCTCTGGTTCAGTTCCGCTTGCCTGGAAACTTGCTTTAGTCACTCCACTGCTCAATAAACTCGTCTTGATCCCCACAAGAGGCTCTTACGAGACTGGGAATCTAAATGGCAGATGGCATTTCATGTGAGCAAGTGCAAAGTGGGAAAGAGGAACCCAAATTATAGTAATGTAATGCAAGGTTCCACATTAGGACTCATCAAATGGGAAAGGGATCTCGGTGTCACCATTGATATGTTGAAACCCTCTGCTCAGTGTGCGGTGGCGGGTAAAAAAAGCAAATAGAATATTAGGTATTAGGAAAGAAATGAAAAACAAAAATGAGGATGTTATGCCTTTGTATCACTCCATGGTGCCTCGAATATTGTGTGCAGTTCTGGTCACCACATCTCCAAAAAGATAGTGGAATTAGAAAAGGTACAAAGAAGGGGGAAAAAAATGATAAAAAGGGTGGGACGATTTCCCTATGAGGAAAGGCTGAAGCAGCTAGGGCTCTTCAGCTTGGAGAAAAAATGGCTGAAGGGAGATATGATAGAGGTCTCTAAGAATACTAAGTGGAGTGGACCAGGTAGACATGAATCGCTTGTTTAACTTTCCAAAAATACTAGGACTAGGGGGCACACAATGAAGCTGCAAAGTAAATTTAAAACAAATCATACAAAATATTTCTTCACTTAACAAGTAATTAAACTCTGGAATTTGTTGCCAGAGAATGTGGTAAAAGCAGTTAGCTTAGCAGGGTTTAAAAAAAAGAGAGTTTGGATAATTTCCTAAAAAGCAGGCCATAAGCCATTATTAGGATGGACTTAGGAAAATCCACTTTTTATGCCTAGCATAAGCAGCATAAAATCTGTTTTACTGTTCTAGGATCTTGCCAGGTATTAGTGACCTGGATTGGCCACTGTTGAAAACAGGATACTGGGTTATGGCAACACTTATGGTCTTAGAGTCAGTTTTTGAAACCCCCAGTACTCACCTAGAACCAGAAGCCAGCAATGTTCCATCAGACAGGGAGTAACATTGTGTTTTCTGCATTATGAATCAATTTCACTAATGTGAATACTTGTTGCCTTCTCACCTACAACCTTCTCCAGTCTTGAAGGTCATCTCCCTCCTTCATGTCCTCTTTCCATCATCCTATCTAGGACACCCCACCCCCTAATCCTATGGTCTTCTCATACATTCCTCCACCCCCCCCCCCCCCCCCCAATGATCTGTTACATTCTATTCTGTGCACTCTTCTGATGTGGTTGGAAAAGCCAGGCCAATCTTATCCATACCCTCAGCTGGCAGGAGCCATCATATCGGTTTCCTTGCATCCCACTCCCTTCCCAAACTCATTTGTTGCCTTTGCTCTCACCTCTCCACAAAAATTCTTGCTCGACCTGAGTTCTGGGAGATTCCCTCTGCTCAGTCCCAAGCCTCTTAGACATCTAGCTCATGGAACAGATAGCTCAGAAAAGCCCTGTAATTCTAGGCAGTAGATGGGGGAAGATGGGTTGGAGCAGGGGGCAGAGATTTCTCTGCTGCTTTGAGAGCCCCTCTCTCTATCCCCAGGATATTTTCCAGTTAACACAAGGACAGGATGGGATTGGAACGGCAGGCAGGAGATTTGAGGCAGGGCCCAGAAGATCATGAGAGTTTTTCAACAAGGATACAAAGCACTTTCCTAAAGTTACATCAGTGGAAATCATCTTGAAGTTACAAGTACAGTTTAATCCATTTACTCCTGAGCACAAACCCATGGCTCAGCAACCCCTTATCCAAACTATGCAGCTTCCAAGGTACGGTGACTGCTCACCTAACCTATCCTGATGACCATGTGGCACCCCAGAGCAATGACCGTTTACTGCCCTGACCATGAAGCATCCCGGAGGCAGTGATTATTCAGCCGGGATATAATAACCTTCACCAACCAAGCAGAGCCTTCAAGGCACATGTTAAATCACTCACCTAGCTCTCCTCCAATTATGGAGAAGTCCTTACTCAGGATGGTCCATTTTTGTACTTTCTGGGCATTCGATACAGCCCTTCTGTTTACTCGATCCATCCCCTCCTGGATGGCTTTATAAACAGCTTCATCTTTGGAGCTTATCACTTCAGACACACGTGTAGCTGTGCTGCCCAACTCCTGACAGAAATGGATAGCCTCTGGGGCTAGTTCATCCAGTGTATCTCCGCTTCCTGGATCTATTTTACACTGTGGATGAAAAAGCCAGTTATAACTGATTTCAAGATCAATGGTTTCCCCGATACCAAGTTAACTGATGTGAAACATGCAAGTGCACTGTGATAAGACATGTCAGGATGCTCATTTGCAATTTCATTGCTGTTTTAGTGTAGGAAGAGTAGCCACTGGGGTGGGTGGGGGAATTATAGTACCAGTTACTGGTAGATGAGATCTCCCAACCCATCCAGTTAGAATGTAATATTTGCTGTACTGATCAGACCATAAAGATCCATCAGGCCCAGCATCCTGTCTCCTACGGTACCCAAAGTCAAGGAGCAGATTGCTTATATAGGGGAAGCCACTTCTTTGAGATCTATATGGCTAATCCTAAGGAGCTACAGAGTGACACCCACCTCCATGCCGGATTTCCCCTTATCTAGAAAGGGATCATAGGGACTTTATCAAATACAAATACGGCCATTAGCATCGGACTCGCATCCACATTTGCCAGTGGCCCAGGATCAGAGCCGACAAGTGCGTGTAACAATGAGCTCACCAGATGCAAATACATGCTAAACAGGGACATTAGTATTCCTTCCCAATGCTCAGCGGACAACGTGCCAAACAAGGGCACTGACTCCTGTGTCAAACCCTACCCCAGCTCGGGGCTGGTGTAAGGTTTTGCTAGGGAATTGGGGAGGAATAAGGAGACCCTGTCCAGCATGCATTTGCATGCTTACGGTCCCCCCCACCACCCCACCCCTGATACAAAGGGGATAGAGCTTAGCGGAGATTGGGTGGCAGAGCCGGTGGTGGGAGGCGGGGCTAGTGCTGGGCAGACTTCTACGATCTGTGCCCTGAAAATGGCAAATACAAATCAAAGTCAGGTAATACACAAAGTAGCACACATATGAGTTTATCTTGTTGGGCAGACTGGATGGACCATGCAGGTCTCTCTGCCATCATCTACTATATTACTATGTCCAGTGGACCTCCAAATCCCCCTACCCTCCCACACACAGAAGCCCCCCATCCACACCCTCCCTTCCCACCCCAGCCTAGTGCTCCAGTGCCTCCCAGCCCCCCTCCCCCCTAGTGCCTGGAAGGAAAAGGGAGTAGGCACTCCCTCCTCCTGTAAGTGCTGTCTCAAAATGGTGGTGCCCTGCCTGGTGCATCCTGGGATGCACCGGGCAAGGCTTCAGTACCACTGAAGGGAGAAACTTTTAACATTTAAGAAAAAGAATACCATTTTGTACACACATGCAGCTTCACTCAGAAATCCTTTCGATTCCAGGCTGATCCACAGTTAATTGTTTCTCCATCCATACTCCACCATTCCCCTTCCTCTATTTCAATGCTTACCACTGTGTAAATATATGCTATGACAACACAGATGCTGCGTAAGTCTAGTAGCGCTATAGAAATGTTTAATAGCAGTAGTAGTAGTAGCAGCTATCTGGATATGGTCCCCTCCCCTTACCTTCAGGGTGAGTAGCATGGATAGAAACTTCCTCCTGTCTCCAATTAGCATGGCATTACTGATTATTGGCACCTCCTCCTTCAGCCTTTCCTCAATGATGGCCGGAGCAATGTTCTCACCCCCTGATGTGATGATCAGTTCTGCAACCAATTGGACAATTGAATTACAGCGCAAGTCAACCTTGAGTTTGCAGCCTAGGTCATGTCTGCACCGCAAGCTGAAGAATAACTGAGTTCAGCTATAATGGTAGTCGAATTCTCATCTCATTACTGTTTGGCTTGGAATGCCTCCCCCAGGACTACTAGAACCAAGCTAATCCTTACCTTTGATTCTGCCGGTGATGTAGAGGAAGCCATGCTCATCATGTTTCCCAAAGTCACCTGAGTGAAGCCAGCCCTGGTTGTCTATGGCTTCTTCTGTCAAATCCTTCATGTTCAGATACCCCATGAACACATGTCTGCCCCAGAAGCAGATCTCACCATTACCGTCCTCGTCTGGCTTATCAATGCGAATGCTGCTCCCTGGGATCTCCTTACCACAGCTGTGGAAGACACTGATATAAGTAACGTCTTGTGATAGATGAGAGGTGAAGATAGCACAGGGTATGGAGTAGATGTGTTCTCTAGGGGCCCTATATGACAAGGTGATTTAGTATGTCAATTTTAAATACAAAACCTGACCATGATTTTACTATTCAACAAAAAAACAAACCTAATACTGCTTATCTCAAGGATTGAGAGGAAGTGGCCAACCTCACCTTACCCTTCAAAACTTATGTGACCCAGGTGTACAGGAGATGTTTGTTGGGTTGATCTTACAGGAGTAGTACATGCATATTATACGTCTCAATCTCTATAAAGAAAAAACAAAAGTTATGAGGTCCTATCTCTTGCCTCTTCTTCCCTAGGTGCCAGCTCTGTGGGTACTTAAGCTCCCTTAATATTGAGCTAATTAACTTTGGCTAGGGAAAGGGACTGTCTCTTACATGTTCATTGTACAGCACTGTGTATGTCTAGTAGCGCTGTAGAAATAAGTACTAGTACTCTTTGGGATTCCGGAATCTTGCTACTCTGTCTTTATCCCTTATTGTCTGTCTTGATTAGATTGTAAGCTCTGTTGAGCAGGAACTCTCTCTTCATGTCCAGTGTACAGCACTGTGTACACCTAGTAGCGCTATAGAAATAAGTAGTAGTAAACGCAATTTTGTTCAGTTGAACAGTCCAAATAATTATAAAAAGTTGACTATGTCCTCTGCCAGTACAAAATTATCAGACAAATATTCATTCAAAGAACCTATCGAGTTATATGGTTTTGTTAAGCACTTGATTCATTCAGAAAGTTTGAATTGTTACATGTTTTAAATTATTGAAAGGAAGAAAAGACCTCAGACACAGTCTGTTGAGACTAATTGTCTACAAACTTTAATCTGTTATAGATAATCATTGGTCAAAAACATCCATACCCTACACCTCAGTGGCGTAGGAAGGGGGGGCGGGAGGGGCGGTCCGCCCCTGGTGCACGCGCTTGGGGGGGGGGGGTGCTGGCCCCGCTGGTTCCCTGCTCTCTCTGCCCCGGAACAGGTTACTTCCTGTTCCAGGGCAGAGAGAGCAGGGAACCAGCAGGGCCGACGCAGCTCCGAGTGACGTGCACTCGGGGCGGATCGGCCCTCCCGCAGGTAACAATGCGCTCCAGGGGGGGGTGCGCAGCGGCGACCCACCCCGGGTGCCGTTAGCCGTCACTACGGCACTGCCCTAACTGTACTTATTTTGTACAATCTTTCTAAAATTTTCAATAAAGCATTCTTATATCCAGCACTGTCTCCATCAAAATTGCTGGTCATTAAAACTACAGACACTCGTCTTGATAAATCGCTTCCAGCACTTCCTATATAATAATTCTCACCACCAACGTTCTAATGTGGGACTGCCTGTGTCTGTGGCTCCTGGAGTTGCTGAGCTAGGCTCCATAGCCAGGATGACGTCACTAAAAGCTGAGCGTGTTTCTCTACTCCTCCCCCTGCCTGGGAATCAGCTGTCAGTGCACCGCTCCCTGCCACTTCGGAGCAAGTGGCAGGGAGCGGCGCATCAAAAAAGTACAAGCGTGGCACCACAGAACCACCCCCCTCGGCGCATCACCCAATCCCCCCCCCCCCGGCACATCAAATACCCCTTCCCCCACCCGAAGCACATCAACACCCCCCCCCCCCCTGTGCATCAAACCCCCTCGCCACCCGCAGACAGCGGCCACTACAAAAAGAAAAGCGAAAAATGTTTTTAAACACAGCCCAAATCATTCGCAAATGCTCAAATCTTACAACGCAGTCTCTGCAGCCACTCCTCCTCTCACCTCCACGTCACTGCCCCTGGAGTAAAACCCCAGAGGAGCTGCGGGTGGCGAGGGGGTGTGGGGGCTCACACTCACTGTCTCTCACATACACTCTCTCTGACACTTCCTGTCTATCTCAATCTGTCACACACAGTCACTGTCTCTCACACAAATACACACACACGCTGTCTCTCATTCTCTCTATGACACACACACCATCTCTCACACACACACTCTCTCTCTCAAACATACACACTCCGAGGAAAACCTTGCTAGCACCCGTTTCATTTGTGTCAGAAACGGGCCTTTTTTACTAGTATCTTAATAAATCCCAATGGGCCTCCCGTTTCATCATGGGGCTTCTTCAGGGGAATTTACATATTTGTGCTGAACTCTATGGAAAAAATTACTTAATTACAATGAAGGAATCTAGGAAAACAGTCTGATATTACTCAGTCACCTTGTAGCTCAAGCTCCTTCTCAAGATATATACCGAGTAGAAACATGGTGTTTATTTGAACAAAAATGCAGACTAATAACTAACCAATCACTGTTCTAGATTTCGTCATTAAACTATAGGAAGATGCCACATCATTTGAGTATCAAAAAAAGGCAGTCCATTCAATCGAAATATTGAGACCTTCCGATTCCAAAGTTCTTAACTTGTGAATCGAACTTTGTTCTGACCGAAGCAATTTCAAATTTATTGCCACCTCGCATATTGTCTTGTACTTGATGAATCGCAAAACATCTTAACTGGTCAAATGAATGTTTAAATGTTGCACAATGTGCCATCAAAGGAACTCCAGGTTTGTTACAAGTAATGCATGATTTATGTTCACCTAGACACGGAGCAGTCTTCTTGTTTTTCCCACATACATACGGTTGGAGGGACATTTTAAAGCATATACTATATAATCAGAATGACAATTTGTCAGAGTTTGATGCTGGAAGGCTCGAATTTTGTCAATTTCAGTGATAATTCTTTACATCAATTACAAAAAACAAGATACGTCATTCTCCGCATTTCTAATGACCTCTTATCTGTCATTTAATATTGGTAGGGCAGCTGGACTCAAAACTTCCTTCAAATTCCGACCCTTTGAAAAGGCCATCTTCAATCTATGATCACTGAAAACTGGATGAGTTTTCATTATGTCCCAATTTTTTCGAGTTACCATGTCTACCACTTCTCCTCCTGTTGAAAATCTCTACACAAGGATCTTGCTCCAAGTTATTTTTAGAGGATTGAAGTAAAAGTTCACAATATTATTTAGCTCTGGAATATGCTTTATTTTAGAACCGAAATTGGGTATCCTCACTCAAGTTTATCAGTTCCTTAGCTTGGACTTTATAATCTGAATCTTCAGTACAAATCCTGCGAAATCTCAAAACATTGTGAAAATGGAAGACTACTTTTAAGGGAACGAGGGTGACAACTTGGATATTACAAAAATGTATTGCGGTCTGTTGGTTTCTTGTAAACTCGTGTTAGAAATTGTACAAATTTCTATGTCTAAAAAAAATGAATCATTGTCTCTGAAAAAATCATATACAAGTTGTATAGCTGGATTGCAGGTATTTAACCAATTCACAAAATCATGTGTACTCCTGGCCTGCCACATCCTTCACCAGGACTGGCTCAAGGCACTGAAAGGCCCTAATCCACCTACTCTCCCGCAACAGCCAAAACCTGCTCCTTGAGCTAGCAGCAATGTGTCCACCTCTAGCATATTTTTCTCCATCTTCGGGTCCAACCACCACCTGTCTTCTTTGGCTACACTCTTCCGTGGTTTGTCTTTAAAGGAGATCTTTAAAAAAAATGCTGATGATGTTTGAACACTATCTGCACCAGCTTCAGCATTTCCCAACTGCTGCGTCCCAGCCCCTTTGACATAACTCGCTGTTTCTGCAAGAGAATGGCAGAGGGAAGATGCAAGGGGTTGAGGGTGACATCAAACCATGTTGGCTCAGGACACCACAGTCCCTTGACCCAGCCCTTTTCCTCTGCTATCTGAGGCAAGGGACAGAATGGAGTGGAATGATACTCAGATGAGAATTATACCCTTCAACTTATGCATCCTTCCGCAGCTGGCAATGCAGAACAGCCTAACAAGCCAGGGAAGCCTGGCTCAAAGCCCATGGCAGCTCCTTAACTGTAAGCCTGATGCACAAAGCTTACCATGCTGGGAACATTTGCTTTACACTGGTTGTGGCGAGTAATGCACAAAGGGGTTTTCTCATGGCTCTTACGTGTGCCGATAGCAGCCACCAAGAACCCCAAGCAATTGTATTACAAGAAGCTCATCAGTCCATGCAGAGCTCCAGAGCACCTGGCTCTAATGAACTACATTTATGGCAGCTGCAAAGGCTGCCTGCTTGTGCTTCCTACGCCTCCCCTCCCTGCTAGCAGCTGACCCTCACTCTGCCCAGTGGACGCCGACCCCCCCCCCCCCCCCCAAACAAATCCATGCTCTGACACCCTCCCTCTCCAACGGCTACAAATTCCTGCCCCGACCGACCTATACCCCCTCCCGGCCCCCCAGGCCAAGCAAAATCACCCTGTTGTCCAGCGGACCCTGATACCCCAACCCCTTCCAAGCGAGAATCGCCCTGGTTGTCTAGTGACCACCTTCCCCTCCTCCCCCTCCCTGTACCTTTAAAACAATGGAGGTAACAGCAATACCTCCTCTGTTCTGCCTCTGGGTGGGGTAAGCACCATATAACCATACAAGGCATTATATGGCGCTTAGCCTTGCCCAGTGCATCCCAGAGTGCACTGGGTAGGGGCAGGGTATCACCATTTTGTACCGAGCAGGCCCAGAAGCAGGAGAGAGGAGGTATTGGTCCTGCCTCCATCGTTTGACATACAGGGAGGGGAAAGGAGAAGAGAGGGTCACTAGATTCTTGTTGGGGGGGGGGGGGGGGGGAGTCAGGAGACAGCATTTGACAGCTTTGAGTTGCAAACAGGAACTGATGCACAAAAGGGAATCCATGCATCTCATTTGCATGCCATCCCCTTTGTGCATTGGTCAGTTTGCAACTCAGTACTTCCCCCCCAGCACCCGAATTTAAACAGGTGCCACTGTGCATCACCCGCCCACACACACACACACACACACTCCATTGAACATAACTTGCCTTGAGCTTTAACTGAAAACAGTGTGAGCCAAACCCTGAACGTTTCTAAAGCAGAATGGAGCAGAACTGGGCAGACTGGCCCATTTTGCTAGCTCAGGTCAGGCAACATGCATTTCTTTCCACACAGATTTGAACCTTCTGTTCTTGCGGAGCTACACCATGGTCGTGTTTGAACATACAGAAAGAGCAGTGTACTTCTGGCCTGACTCAGATGACAAGGCAAGCTCAAAAAACCTCTGGGTGTCTGTTGTCACATCTAGAGTCTTAATTAAAATTAGTTAATCAGGCGAGCGATTTACCTATTGAGAACAGGGTGGAGAATGCATTATACAATTCTGAGCAGAGCTAGTCTTTAAAAAGTCACATAAAGGGAGGTTTATTAGGATTTTACAAGCTATGATGAGCCTCCAAGTTGCATCTTTTAAAGATAGTCGGAGACTGGGGTATGTTTACTAAGGTGCATTAGCGTTTCTAACGCGCCTTTAAAATTAAGGCACATTAAATGCTAACGCACTTATTCAGTTCTATGGACATGTTAGTGTTTAACGCACGTAAATCATTTACACGTGTTAACGCTGACACAACTGTACTGCCCCTTAAACAGAGGCGCAAGTCCTGATTTGTGCAAACAGAAATAATTAAGGGATAGGCACCCAAAAGATTTTGTGCTTATTTTCTGTTGGCAAAGGGCTTATGACTGCACATATACTGTGCACAGTGCACACTTTTGACAGGGCATGAATATGTGCATGATGATTGATGCACTTAATTTCTTTAACATTTGAACAGAAAAGGGGAATACTACATTCAAAGAGAAA
The DNA here is from genome assembly GCF_901765095.1 of Microcaecilia unicolor. Taxonomy (NCBI): domain Eukaryota; kingdom Metazoa; phylum Chordata; class Amphibia; order Gymnophiona; family Siphonopidae; genus Microcaecilia; species Microcaecilia unicolor. The sequence continues at coordinate 14,320,378 of NC_044032.1, read as the reverse complement.
CACTTTAATATTGCACCCAGTTTCCCCTTGATGTGGACTGGTTAATTGTAATCGAAAAAAATACCCAAGGAATATTCATGATTGGTCATAAGTTCATAAGTACATAAGTAATGCCACACTGGGAAAAGATCAAGCATCAAGTCCACGACAGCGGCCAATCCAGGCCAAGGGCACCTGGCAAGCTTCCCAAACGTACAAACATTCTATGCATGTTATTCCCGGAATTGTGGATTTTTCCCAAGTCCATTTAGTAGCGGTTTATGGACTTGTCCTTTAGGAAACCGTCTAACCCCCTTTTAAACTCTGCCAAGCTAACTGCCTTCACCACGTTCTCTGGCAACGAATTCCAGAGTTTAAATTATGCGTTGGGTGAAGAAAGATTTTCTCTGATTTGTTTTAAATTTACTACACTGTAGTTTCATCGCATGCCCCCTAGTCCTAGTATTTTTGGAAAGCGTGAACAGACGCTTCACATCCACCTGTTCCACTCCACTCATTATTTTATATACCTCTATCATATCTCCCCTTAGCCGTCTCTTCTCCAAGCTGAATAGCCCTAGCCTCCTTAGTCTTTCTTCATAGGGAAGTTGTCCCATCCCCGCTATCATTTTAGTCGCCCTTCGCTGCACCTTTTCCAATTCTACTATATCTTTCTTGAGATGCGGCGACCAGAATTGAACACAGTACTCAAGGTGCGGTCACACCATGGAGCGATACAATGGCATTATAACATCCTCACACCTGTTTTCCATACCTTTCCTAATAATACCCAACATTCTATTCGCTTTCCGAGCCACAGCAGCACACTGAGCAGAAGGTTTCAGTGTGTTATCAACGACGACACCCAGATCCCTTTCTTGGTCCGTAACTCCTAAGGTGGAACCTTGCATGACGTAGCTATAATTCGGGTTCTTTTTCCCACATGCATCACCTTGCACTTGCTCACATTAAACGTCATCTGCCATTTAGCCGCCCAGTCTCCCAGTCTCGTAAGGTCTGTTAATATATGTTGTAGCCAGAGTCCCCGTCACTGGAATAGTGGTGGGCTCTGTCATGAAGCCTAGGCCCTGAGAGGCACTGGCTAGGCCAGTAAAACTGAGATAAGACTTAACACTGGGCACCTGCTAAAGCAGTGTCTAGTTGGCAAGTCAAATCAGGATCTGGCCTAACAAGCAAATGCAGTTTTAAAGCTTAAATGAAGAATTAGATAACCTGAATTGACAAGTTAGGTTAGGCTAAGATGGAATCCTTTTTTAAGATGGATGCCTATGAAGATAGGAAAAGAGGGAAAAAAAATGTTTATCACAAGAAGGTATTGCAGAGGATTGGGAAATGTGTAAGGGGGGGAGATTTGGGCTTCCGATCTAGCTTGTGGTTAGCTTGTGGTCAGCTACTGTAAGAAAACAAGATTTGCATATAATTATACAGTTTTAATGAAGTGAATGAGGAAAAAGGGTATATAGGAAAGGTGAATCTGGGAGGAGTTTGGATTCGATCCCCAACTCTCCAGAGATGTAAAGCTACAGACGGATGTCCTAAGACCCTGTGATGAGCGTACCAGACTGATGTAAGAAATAAAAGTTTCTACATATCTGAACTTTCAGCTGCATCTTGGTATTACTCAAAGTTTCACTCCTTTTATTTCCTACAGTGATAGAATAATTTTTTTCATAAATCTACTCTTCACTAAATACCATTCACCAGACACATTATGGGGAAAAGAATTCACACACTGATATCCATAAGTGACAGGAGTCAGGTAATAGAGGTCCTATTGGTGGGATATATTCCAAGCCTTCTGAAAGACCCTCTTCACCCTCCTGGACCGGTGTCCGGCAAGGGTCAAGGGGGGGGGGCTCCCTAAGGGGGATCTTAACAGGTCCTTCTGTAATTTTTTACAATCGTGTTGCGAGTTCACGACTTTAAATTTGCTGATGACACAAAGTTATTCAATTACCTCGCTAGTTACTCCCATCTCTAAATCATTTATAAATATATTAAAAAGCAGCGGTCCTAGCACGGACCCCTGAGGAACCCCACTAACTACCCTTCTCCATTGTGAATACTGCCCATTTAACCCCACTCTCTGTTTCCTATCCTTCAACCAGTTTTTAATCCACAATAGGACATTTCCTCCTATCCCATGACTCTCCAATTTCCTCTGTAGCCTTTCATGAGGTACCTTGTCAAACGCCTTTTGAAAATCCAGTTACACGATATCAACCGGCTCCCCCTTGTACACATGTTTGTTTACTCCTTCAAAGAATTGAAGTAAATTGGTCAGGCAAGATTTCCCCACACAAAAGCCATGCTGACTCGGTCTCAGTAATCCATGTCCTCGGATGTGCTCTGTAATTTTGTTTTTAATAATAGCCTCTACCATTTTCCCCGGCACCGACGTCAGACTCACCGGTCTATAATTTCCCGGATCTCCCTTGGAGCCTTTTTTAAAAATGGGCGTTACATTGGCCACCTTCCAATCTTCCGGTACCACGCTCGATTTTAAGGATAAGTTGCATATCACTAGCAGTAGCTCCGCAAGCTCGTTTTTCAGTTCTATCAGTACTCTAGGATGAATACCATCCGGTCCAGGAGATTTGCTACTCTTCAGTTTGCCGAACTGCCCCATTACGTCCTCCAGGTTTACCGTGAAGTCAGTAAGTTTCTCCGACTCGTCCGCTTGAAATACCATTTCCGACACCGGTATCCCACCCAAATCTTCCTCGGTGAAGACCGAAGCAAAGAATTCATTCAGTCTCTCCGCTACGTCTTTGTCTTCCTTGATCGCCCCTTTTACCCCTCGGTCATCCAGCGGCCCAACCGATTCTTTTGCCGGCTTCCTGCTTTTAATATACCGAAAAAAATTTTACTATGCTTTTTTGCCTCTAATGCTATCTTTTTTTTCGTAATCTCTCAGCCTTCTTTATCTGCGCCTTGCATTTGCTTTGACACTCCTTATGCTGCTTGTTATTTTCTGAAGGCATTTCTCAGCTTTAATAGCTTCCTTCACTTTTCAACCACATCGGCTTTTTTGGACTTCCGTCTTTCTTTTCTAATTCGCGGAATATGTTTAGCCTGGGCCTCCAGGATGGTATTTTTGAACAGCGTCCATGCCTGTTGTACAGTTTTTACCCTCTCAGTTGCCCCCCTAAGTTTTTTTTAAACCGTTCTTCTCATTTTATCATAGTCTCCTTTTTTAAAGTTAAACGCTAATGTATTTCACTTCCTGTGTATAGTTACTTCAAGGTTGATATCAAAACTGATCATATTATGATCACTGTTATCAAGTGGCCCCAGTACCATAACGTCCCTCACCAGATCATGCGCGCCACTAAGGACCAAGTCTAGAATGTTTCCTTCTCTCATCGGCTCCTGCACCAGCTGAGTGCAGGAGCAGACTCATACTGAGTCTTATTTTCCTTTTTATTTCTTACCCTCAATGGTGTCTGGCATGGCCAATTCTTTATCTGATTAATTGCTAAATGAACAGAAAGGGATTTTTTTTTAAATAACTACACGTGCAGGAACTTCAAGAAAAAAAGCAGCCACTCAAGTGTAGTCTGCTGGATGGGATTTACTATCCCATCCAGCAGACTATAAATTGCTCATTCAATTCAATAAAGGGAACAGGAGTTATAAAAATCAATGAGAGGCAAGTAAGGGAGGCAGGCTGAACTACAATCGCAGATAAAATAGCATTAGGAATGGACTGTGCAACCAGACCGGCAACTACCGAGTTCAAGGAATGCAACTAGGGCAAAATCTTGTGTTGATTTACCTAGATGAAAATGGCAGGGAAAAAAAAAAAACGGAGTCCGATACATTTTCTGTACTTATTTTAAAAGTAAGGATGCTTTGTATTATGGTCGGAAGCCAACACAACTAGTAGGTTGGGAACTGATGGAACTCATCTTGAGATGTTTCGAAACACTTAGGGGCCTTTCATAAAGGCGTGACCAAAAGTGGCCTGCGCTGGTGTCGGTGTGTTTTGCACACGCGCTGGTCTGTTTCCTGAGCGCACCTGGCAAAAAGGGGATTTTTTATTTTTATTTTAATGTGCTGGAAAACAGACATGCGGTAAAATGAAAACCAGCGCCCGTCCATTGTCGGTCTGAGACCTTAACGCCAGCCACTGACTATGCGGTAAGGTATCACATTTTAACCGGGCTTAGCCAAGATTGGGTGGCAAAGCCAGTGGTGGGAGGCGGGGCTAGTGCTGGGCAGACTAATACAGTCTGTGCTGTCTAAATGGCAGATACAAATCAAGGTAAGGTATACACAAAAAGTAGCACATACGAGTTTATCTTGTAGGGCAGACTAGATGGACTGTACAGGTCTCTCTCTGGTGTCATCTACTATGTTACTATGTAAGCATGCAGTGCAAGCCAGATGCTGATTACTGCCAGGTAAGGGCCCCGCGGTAGAAAATGTTTTCTACCGTGTATTTTAGGCGCACACCAAAAATGGAATTACCGCCCGGGTACGCAATAGCATCAATCTGACACATGCAAGTGCCTACCCGCAGATCAATTCCTAATACATCATATGCCGTGCCTTAACTACTCTTGTTCATAGGTATAACATGCACTCTTATGACATTAGTTTAACTGCCCATCCCTCCAGATCACTGGAAATTCTGGACCGTTCTCACCTCGTGATGTGGAAGGCAGTTTGTGAGGACACAGTATTTGGTCCCGAACATTCGCTCATCCCATAGAGCTCAAGCAGCGGCATGTTGAGGCTCATGAAATACTCCAGGGTGTCCTTGGAGATGGGGGCACCTCCTGTCAAGCATCTTGTACATCGATCCAACCCCAGAGCTGCAGCAACTCGCTTAAACACCAGGATGTTGGCCAACGTGTAACCCCAGGGTACATAGTTATTCCTGAGAAAGAAGGGAGAATAAGTCACGCAGCCTAATGAGCCAATATTAAGACTCTTCGGGGCCCCAACTAGAACTCACACTCCTCTCCTCCCCCCATCCCAGCAGCTGGGACTCAGGGTAGGGCAGGGTAAAAATGTAACAAAAATAAAATAAAAAAATAAATAAATGATGCAGTTACTGCACTTTTTTTCTTTGCTTCTAAGCTATTTGCAAATGATTTGATCAGTGCATTGGCCAGAAACCTTTCAGTTTCCTTAGGAAAGCATGTCCTTCAGCTCCACCTCAGTCCTCTGCAAACAGAAGATCTGCCACTGCTTTGAGCTCTAGTCATGAGCTTTGCTACAAGTGTTTTGGGAGGATGGTGGGCACCTGAAGAAGTCTTCATTCCTTTACAGCCTCCATCCCTTTCTGACCTTAGAGGGAGCCAAAGATGTCTTTAGATAGAAGTGTAAACATGAAAAAATAGCAGGCACAATGGAGAACATCTGTAGAGCGAATTCCGTCTCAGCATGGCTTACAGCACACTCTGTTGGTTCTCCTGCGAGTTACCTTCACCTTGTCTTCCTAAATGCAGTCTAGAACTGTACGATTCTCACGGCGGAGTCCCAGATCTTTATACTCCCCATCTGACATACTTCTCGGCACCCAAGTGCTTGGTTACTTGGAGGGGCATAATCGAACGGGGCACCCAAATTTTCCTGAGGGTGTCCTCGCAGGACGTCCCCGCGAAGGGGCAGGGAAACCCGTATTATCGAAACAAGATGGGCATCCATCTTTCGTTTCGATAATACAATCGGGGACGCCCAAATCTCAACATTTAGGTCGAACTTAGAGATGGTCGTCCCAGGTTTTCGGCGATAATGGAAACAGAGGACGCCCATCTCAAAAACAACCAAATCCAACTCATTTGGTCATTGGAGGAGCCAGCATTCGTAGTGCACTGGTCCCCCTGACATGCCAGGTCACCAACTGGGCACCCCAGGGGGCACTGCAGTGGACTAACTGATGCACTAACTGAACGGAAAAAGCCCTTCCCTTACCGATCCCTTAGCAATTCGGAAAGGAACGGGCATGCATGAAGGAAATCGCATGCAAATGAGCTGCTCACTGTTAGCTCATTTGCACACGATTTCCTTCCTAAGGAGGGGAAGCCAGTGCAGAGCAGCCAAGCATTATGTGTGGCTGCTCTGCACATGCCAAAGACAGCTTCATACATGCAGACAAGCTGCGTGTATAATAGTGGTCTACAAACCTTAAATAAATTGCCATCTACAACCTTAGAAAAATACAAGTCCAGGTGAAAACGTCCAAATGTTTCTGTGAAGGATGTACATGCCTGCTATGCCTCTGACACCCCCTTTATTTATTTATTTGGATTTTGAACCGGCCACCTCTGGATTGCAAGACCAGTGCTCTAACCACTAGGCCACTCCTTCACTCCACTCCTTTGAAATTTGGCTGGTCATCTCAGATTCCCTCCACTGGTCATCTGGTCAGTTCGCGCACCTTTTTGAGGCTTGGTCGTAAGAAAAAAAAATGGACCAAGTAAAGACACCCAAGTGCTCGTCAAGGACACCCTTCTTTTTCCCCCATTATCACTCGAGGATGCCCATCTGTTAGGCACGCCCCAGTCCCGTCTTTGTTACGCCTCTGACACGCCCCTGGGAACTTTGGTCGTCCCCACATCGGGAAGCAGTTGGGGACGTCCAAAAATCGGCTTTCGATTATGCCGATTTGGGCAACCCTGAGAGAAGGACACCCATCTCCTGATTTGTGTCAAAAGATGGGCGCCCTTGTCTTTCGAAAATAAGCCTGACAGTCACTCTATGTACTGGTGGGTCAGTCACCATGAAAGGGTCAAGTCAAACTAGGCCTTGCTTTGCCCGGTTGCATGCAGGAGAGTCCTGTTTAGAGAATGCTTGAAATCCAAGTACATCACCCTACATGCAGTAGGAAAAACCAAGTCAACCAGATTGTCCCCCTTAATGCAGTCACCAGGCTTTCAGGATATCCTGTGAATATGACAGATTTGCATACCAAGAAGGCAGTGCATGTAAATCTCTCCTGCATATTCGTTGTAGAAATCCTGGAAACCCCACTGGCTGGGTGTGCCGAAGATTGAGTTGAGAAGTACTGCATTAATGAGAGTTATTTTTCAAACCTTTATACCGCTTAAACCTAAGCGGTTTACAACACACATACACATCTGTATTAAAATCAAATACAAGAATGCATTCTGCTGATAGTATAACCTGCTAGTACAGTCCAATTACAGCTGTCCTAATCTCAAATCACATAAATGCCTTAACAGTTATGTCTCCAAATAACGTTTAAATTGTAAAATCTGCATACATAAGCATAGCTGCCCCTAGAAATCCCAGCAATCGAAAAGGCTGAAAGCCTTGTATCATTGTATCTCACGCCAACAGCTGGATCAAGTGAAATGAGCATCTGCCTCAGATCCCAAAGACCTACTAGGATGATAAATACAGACACAATCTTTCAAATATTGTGGAGCTGGCAAATAAAGAGCTTGATACACAAAAAGTACCTTAAACCAGTGCAGCTGTTTCAAAATGGGGTCAATGTGTCACTAGACACACCAGTAACCAAGTCACACTGTAGCCCTTCTGTACCAACTGCAGCGCTGTAATCCTGGAATTACACAGGCCTAAGTACAGAACGTTGCAATTATCAAACCGTGACAAAACCATACTCCTTATAAATCACATAGGTTTCAATCTATACAGTAGTCAAAAGGTGAACAAAATCAGATTTTGTAGGGGAGTGGCCCAGTGGTTAGGGCACTGGTCTGACATCCAGAAGTGGCCCATTCAAATCCCACTACTGCTCCTTGTAATCTTGGGCAAGTCACTTAACCCTCTATTACCTCAGGAACAGGGGAATACCCAGTAAATCCAAATAAAGACTGAATAACATTCATACCTTGTTTCGTTGTCAACCCTGAATCTAAACACACATGGTCACTGTCCCTTTAGATCTGACCACCAAGACTGTTTAAGCTCTTGTTCAGGATGGTGATAGGCTAGGGAGATTTTCGTTCCTGAAGAGTGGATTTTCCTTAAAAGAAAGAACGGTCAAGGAGTTGTCATCTACCCTCCTGGCACATCTGTACTGTTAAATTTAGAAGTTGGCATGCTTTCAGCGCCATATTCAAAAGACTTTGCCAGTTAATCTTTGGTGTTGGAGGGAACTTGTCCACAAATTTACCTGGCCACAAAATATAGCAATGGGGACACGTTTGGGCTCCGACCGATCAGAGAAGATACTCAGCAATGTTAGCAGAGCTACTTGGGCATCTCAGGCCAGTGAAACAGGACTTTTACATGGATGAACTTAGGCTCAATATTCAGCTTGCTTAAATCTGGCAGAAAAATGACTAAACCTGGCTAATAACTTCTCCCTCCAATGTCACTTAAAGGCAGTGAAAAGGACTGGGCCTTAATTGCTCTGCCGGTCTCTTACTAAAGCAAGCCTCTTCCATTAATCAGATATACTGTATGGCACTTTATCACCAAATGCAATGACCACACTGACCACTTTCAGTCCAGGATACCGAAGACTGATAAACCCTTCACCTAGGTAGTGTCAGCCAGGGCAGGTCTTCAGTTAAGAGCTTGGCAGGTAAGGGAGTGTGACGTGTCCTCCCAAGTGAATGGCTGAACATACGTACTGTGCGAGTTCCCTTGGAATTGTCGTCTGAACACCAACCTACCCATTCATACGATTGTAGCTGGCCTGCAGCCCGATACTCTTTGCCCAGGCAGCCACCGTCCTCTGGATAAGGGATGACTTGGAACTCAATGCTGTCATCTTTTCATGAATTTTTTCCCAGACCCGTGGTACCCCTAATAATATGGTTGGGTGCACTTCCTGCAGCGTGGTGACCAGAGAACCCTGGAACCAGAAGATATTCAAATGCAAGAATTAACATACATTGTTTAACGGAAGTAACTAAAAGAAATCTACGCTTCATGTTGCTGTACCCGGCTACCCTGAAGATCCAGCATGAGGGCAGGGCCGTGCTGATACAGTAAGCGGGGTAAGCGCCTCAGGGGGGCGCCCACCTCTGGAGGGCGCCGCCGCGGTGCTTACTCTCGCCCCGCGCTGCCGAGGCCTTTAAATCTTTTACCTGGTCGCAGCAGCGTCAGTGAAAGCGCTGCCGACGTCTCCCTTCCCTTGCACTCATTGGTTCCCTCAGTGTCCCGCCTTCTTCTGACGTCAGAAGAAGGCGGACACTGAGGGAACCAAGAGCGCAAAGGGAAGGTAGATGTCAGCAGTGCTCCGCTTTCACTGACGCTGCTGCGACCTCTTCGTTGCTGTCGTGTCGTCCCACCCCCCACTTCACGCGATTCGCGAACCGTGCTGCCGCTTAGCATTGCTTAAAAAAAAATGTACACGTCAGCAGGAACAGGCTGCTTCAGCCAATCCCAGGAGCCTTCCTTCAGCCCTCAGGGGCGGAACATGCTGAAGGAAGGCCCCTGGGATTGGCTGAAGCAGCCTGTTCCTGCTGACGTGTAATTTTTTTTTTTAAGCAGTGCTAAGCGGTTCGCGAATCGCGTGAAGGGAGAAGACAATTTGCTGGAAATGGAGGGGAGGGGAGAGAGGAGGATTGCTGGCTATGGATGGAGGAGGGAAGGGCAGAGAGGGACAAGGATGGACAGGGGGGCCCAGGGAGAGGACAATTTGCTGGAAATGGAGGGGAGGGGAGAGAGGAGGATTGCTGGCTATGGATGGAGGAGGGAAGGGCAGAGAGGGACAAGGATGGACATGGGGGCCCAGGGAGAGGACAATTTGCTGGAAATGGAGGGGAGGGGAGAGAGAGGAGGATTGCTGGCTATGGATGGAGGAGGGAAGGGCAGAGAGGGACAAGGATGGACGTGGATGGGAGGACAGGACCCAGGGAGAAAGAAGAAATTGCTGGAAATGGATATAGAGCAAGAAATGAAGAAGAAAGGAGGAAAGTAAAGAAATAAATGGAAAGGAAGCCCTGGAAATGGAGTTAAGAGGACAGATAGCAGCAGACTCAGATACTGGCCAGCATGATCGGAAACAGAAAGTCACCAGACAACAAAGGTAGAAAAAAATCATTTTATTTTCATTTTAGCGTTTGGAATATGTCTACTTTGAGAATTTACATCTGCTATCTTATTTTGCAATGTATAGCGATTTGTTTCTAAGAATATTGCTGACAATTCCTGTCAGTGTAGCAAGTGGTGAGCGATCATTTTCACCGGGGGGAGGGGGGGCGCCAACTGATAGTCTGCAGGGGGGCGCCAGAGACCCTAGGCACGGCCCTGCATGAGGGGAAATAGTTGGAGGAGTGGCCTAGTTGTTAGGGTGGTGGACTCTAGTCCTGGGGAACTGAGGAACTGAGTTCAATTCCCACTTCAGGCACAGGCAGCTCCTTGTGACTCCAGGCAAGTCACTTAACCCTCCATTGCCCCAGGTACAAATAAGTACCTGTATATAATATGTAAGCCGCATTGAGCCTGCCATGAGTGGGAAAGCGCAGGGTACAAATGTAACAAAAAAAAAAAATGGGTCTTTTGTATCCGACCAAGCAGCAATGCAGTTTATAAACCGAGAACTGAAAGGCACTGAGAACCCTACCTGACGGAAGGACACTGGACTTTTGGTCGGTCAGGCAGGGAGGATCATCTAATTGCAGAAAGCAGGGTATATTCTGCATTGGTTTGTATGTTTGAGTTATGAAAGTTTTGTAAGGTTAAAAATGCGATGTTAAGAGAAGAGTGGGGGGTTGGGCGGGGACCACAGCACGTTGTGACTCGGTCTACATGGGGGTAGTTCAGTTGAGGGTGAGTGGAGAGGGAGGGGGGTACTGTGTGGGGAGTATGGGGAGGTGGGACTGCCACAGGGAAGCTTGCATTTAGAGGATGGAAAAGTTACGTGTTGTGGTGAGTGGCGGAGAGAGGAGGGCCCCTGGGTGGAGGCTGGGTGCCCGGGGACCTCATTGACACTACAGAATTTGACAGGTGCTGAGATGGAGTCCTGGGACCCGGGTTAGATGCAATTGCCTAGATTAATCTCTTGGAATGTGTCTGGGATTGGATCGCCAATTAAAAGAGCAAAAATTCTAACAGCCTTGCAACGTCACAGAGACTCTATTGCATGCCTCCAAGAGACAAAATTGACCGAGGATGAAAGCCAAAAGCTTAAGCAATGGTGGGTGGGGGAGTTTTTTTTCACCAGCGCTGGGGAGGAAAGGGGGAGTTGCAATATTTTTCCATAAAGCTCTACAATGCAAAGCACGGGTGGTGGCTCAGGACAAACAAGGGAGGTATATATTGTTGCATTTGAATATAATGGGGCAGGAGATTTTTTTGCTTAACATCTATGGGCCAAATGTATATGACCATGCATTTTTCCAGCATATAGTGCGTCTGGGTCTACAAACACAACTGCCCCCTGGCTCCTAGTGGGAGACTTTTAACCAAGTGATGGATGGGCAACAAGATCGGTCGGCCCCCTCGGCGGGGACGGCAAAGGTATACAATACCTGTGCAAGGCGCTGAATTTAGTAGATCCCTGGCGCTTGGTTAATCCTAACGTGCATGATTTTACTCACCTCTCCCAAGCTCACGGCACGTGGTCCAGGTTAGACTACATTCTAGCTGATGGTACCCTTTTCCCCACAGATAGTGAAAGCGGAGAAAGGGCCGCTGGAGATTTCAAACCACTCCATGATATGGATCTGGGAGCAGGACGGCTTAGGGGGAACCGGTGGAAATTCCCATCATACTTGGTGGGAGACGCACACTTGCAGGAGTACCTTAGGCAGAAATGGCTACTGTTTGCGGAGGCAAATGCACGTCATGAGGAGGAAGCCCTTTTATATTGGGAAACTTCAAAAGCGGTCATGAGGGGGGAGGTAATCTCCTACATGTGTGCACGGTCAAAAAGGCTAAACCAGGGCATTCTGCAGCTGGAACAAATTTAGGGCAGCAAAACGTAAATACCTGGCAGCTCCCTCCCCAGCGAGTAAGGAGGAGATGGTGTCGATGCTTGCGGCATTAAATTCTCTAATCCATGAACGAACCAAGAAGCAGTTCTTTCACCGTTAATTCACCTTCCATAGATTTGGTAATAAATCAGGGAAATTGTTGGCGAGAGTAGCCAAGAATTGGGGGGGGGGGCAACCGATTCATCTCTTCTTTGGTAAGGCCGGATGGCACGCGAGAGGTCCAGCCCGCAGGAATTGTCCAGATCTTACATGACTTCTACGCATCTCTTTATGACCGGCCAGACGCGCGGAGTGGGCCCTCATTAGTAGACTACCTAGAGGACTTGGGCATTCCACAATTAACAGCAGAGGTGGTGGATCGGTTGAATTCCCCTTTGAGAGCCAAGGAAATTCAGAAGGTGGTCAACGGAATATTATCAGTGTATGCTGCCACAGATCTGTGGTGCCCTGGTTTCCTTCTTTAATGCCTCGGTTACATGGGGTATGTTCCCGCAGAGCTCTAACGAAGCGTGGATCACTCATACCGAAGCTGGGTAAGAATCCGGAGCACCCGGAGTCGAACAGACCAATCTCTCTAATTAATGTAGATTTAAAGATCTTAGCTAGAGTACTAGCAGAGAGGTTGAGTCCCCATAGGTCAGCTTTGATTGGGGAGGGACAGGTGGGATTTGTTAGGGGCAGACATTCCTCCATCAATGTTCGTAAAGTCTGCATGGCCGTGTCACATAGTTGTCTGTTGGAAGAACCCCTGCTATTGGTGAGCCTGGATGCCGAAAAGGCGTTCGACAGAGTACGCTGGGATTACTTGTTTGGGGTTCTAGACTATGTGGGCTTAAAGGGCTGGATTTGTACATGCGATTGCTGCCATGTATTTGACCACGGGCCTCTATTAATAAACGGAATCTGCTCAACCCCATTCCCGATCGCTAGGGGGACACAGCAGGGGTGTCCACTTTCACCGTTGCTGTTTCTTCTTTATTTGGAACCCTTGTTGCGCACTATTCAAAAAGACCCTGAAATTGCGGGGGTTAGGATGCCCTTGTTTTCGGTAAAGACTTTGGCATTTGCAGATGACATCTTATTGACCCTGACAAACCCTAGTCAGTCACTGTCCCACCTCCTTGATACCATAGGAGAATTCAGTTATTTCTCTGGATTCTCCCTCAACTTGCAGAAGTCGGTGGCGTTCCCTATTCAGAGCTCGATTAGGGAGACCTGGGAGGGTGAGTTTCCCCTTATGTGGTCCAAGGGCCCCTTAAAATATCTGGGGGTGCTGATCCCCTCCGACCTATCTAGTTTGTATAAAGTGAACATTGAACCACTTTGAACATGTATGAGGTGCATCTTGCAGAATTGGCACTCACTTCCGCTATCCCTCCTAGGCAGAATTGCCCTTTATAACATGATATTAGTGCCTAAGTGGACTTATGTTCTACAAATGGTACCCATGTGTCTGACACAAAAAGGTTATAACTGGGTGACACGGTTAGTGATGCATTTCCTACGGCAAGGTAAGAAACCTCGGTTGCGAGCATCCCAGCTCTTTTTACCGCAATCTGGGGGAGGAATGGGACTGTTGAGTGTCAGGCTCCTTTCAATAGCAAGTAACATGCGCCATCTTACGGATTGGTTCCAGGGATCGTCCCATTTCTCGTGCACCAGGGCAGAGACGAGTTTGTTTGCCCCTTCCCATTTTAGTGCCTGGTTACATGCGGCACCAGGGAAGCTGTGCACGCCTCCGGCTTATGCACCGTTGCTTCTGCCTGTAAGGAGGGCATGACGGTGTGTCTGCCGGTTTTATGGTCTGTCGGCAGAATCCTCCCCGTTGTTGCCAATTCAGGGTAATAGAGACTTCCCTCCCAGTTCCACATCGGGAGACTTTGCCATTTGGGGGATGAAAAACCTACAGTATCTATACCAGCTATATAACGAGAGTGGCACACTTAAATCTCAAGCTGACCTATGGGTGGAATACGGGGTGAGGGAAGTAAATTTTTTTTCTCTATGCTACAGTTACGCCATTATTTAAGATTTCTACCCCCCTCCACCCTGACACCACAGGTGTGGGAACAAATACTGGGGTTGGATGCACAACTAAGAGTCCCACTTAAATATTATCACGCTTCTTTACAGGAGCAAATGGGCGAGGTGGATTATGATTAAGCCCCAGCTGGAACAGAGAATTAGCAGTAAGAATTCAGAGGGAAACATTGAAGGTTTGTCTCTTGGGCATCCGACAGGTGGAGAATGTGACGTTGCAAGAAAATTCTTGATGAGGATGTACATTTCCCCACATAGAGCTTATAGGGCATCCATGGGGACGGAAGACAGGTGTGCGAAGTGAGCCCAGTCTCTGGCTGATTTGGGGCACATGTTCTGGACGTGCCCGTGGATTCATGGCTTTTGGCGCCAAGTTTGCCAGCATGTGTCCAGGCTCTGGGGGGGTCGTCTGGAGGCCAACTCCCATCTCAGTTATTTGAGGTGTTCAGGGTGTCCCCGTTTCCGCCCCGGGGCCTCAAATGTTTCTTGAAAAAAGCAATCCTGGTAGGCAAGAAACCGATTCTCTAACAGTGGATATCCGCGGACTCACCTTCATTACAACATTGGCGATCCAACATGATTCATCTCTGCGCACTGGAGTGTAGGGGAGTGGACGATCTGTCTTCGTCACGGCTTTGTCAAGTCTGGTCTCCCTTTTGGGACTCATTGACTGTAGTTGCGCGTAGCAGAATTTTGAATTCTTAAGTGTGTTAGGGTGGCAGGGGAGGGTGGGAAGGAGTATGACGTGTGCTCAGATTGTGTTTACCCCATGGAGGTATTGCCTAAGGTAAAATCTTGTCCAGGCCACAGAGATGGGATCTATAATTGCAGTGGATCAATTGTGGAGCGGGGTGTGGCTATTAGCTAAGAACTGATTAACGGTGAGGAGGTCTTACAAGATGGAGTTTGTTGAGCACAACTATTCATTGCAATGCACAAGGGGTAGTGTAGGGGAGGAGACCATGGTGAGGGATGGGGTTAAATCAAAATGCATTGTGGTAAATTGTATTATAGTAGTGTGATGATACATAAGTGGTGTATGGACTGTTAACAAGGTGACGGTGTTGTGTACGTTTATTTTCTTCACCAATAAAACATTTAAAACATAACGGAAGTAACTAACTTGCTAGTCACACACAAGAAATGACAGACTGCACATACTATAGCATGACATGGTTTATCCACTCCTACCCTAGCCGAGATAATATTCAAGCACCTTTTTGACCGCCGGAGCAACTTTAAATTAGGACCTTATTTTCTCACATAAGAGTAACAGGAGTAAGAAAATAAGGTACTAAAGTTGCACATTCGGTCAAAAAGGTGCTTGAATATTATCTCAGCTAGGGTAGGAGTGGATAAGCCATGTCCTGCTATATAGTATGTGCAGCCAGTGTCATTCCTCATTTCACCTTTGCTTACATCCTATACAGTCTGTTATGTTTGTGTAGTCTATCAACATTGTAATGTAGTATACTATCAGTGGTGTGCTGGAGCCGGCTCGCACGAGCCGGTTGTTAAATTTATTGGCATCTTGCGAACCGGCTTGCCTCTCCTGCCCCACCGCGCGAGCTGCAGGCTCCCCCGCTCCACAGGTCGTCCATCATCTCCTGTCTGCCCTCAACTCCCCGATAGCCCTCGTTTCCTTCCTGCCTTTAAATATTGTACTTTTCCTCGAGTCACGGCGCCAGCATTGAAAGCAGCAGGCTTGGCTCCAGCCTTCCCTCGCATGGTTCCACCCTCTTCTGATGTATTTCCTGTTTCCGCGAGGGCAGAACCATGCGAGGGAAGGCTGGAGCTGAGCCTGCTGCTTTCAATGCCAGCGCCGTGACTCGAGGAAAAATACAATATTTAAAGGCAGGGCGGTGGCAGGAAGGAAACGAGGACTATTGGGGAGCTGGAAGAAGGCAGGAAATGCCTGGCGTTGAGTAGGGGAGGGGCTAGAAGGGAGATGGTTGACATGGGTGGGTGGAGGAGAGGGAAGGGAGAAAGAAGAAATGCTGGACATGGATGGAGGGGAGGGAACAGCGAGGAAGGAGATGAGATGAGGGAAAAGGAAGAGGGACCACAGGAACAGCTGAAACAGAAGCAAAAGAGGCTGTGTGAAGCGTCGTCCCTGCATGCAGGAGGTAAAAACTTTTAAGCAGACGGTTGTTACGAAGGGGAGGGCCAGAGAGGGGTGGAGTGGGAGGGGGGTCCTGAAATGACAGTGGGGGAATGGAGGTGTTTGCGGTGCAATTATGCTGGACTCACACGGTCAACATTTTCCTTCAGCAGCACTAACTTCTTACCTCCAACATTCTGTGTTGCCTGGGACCGTGGCTCCCTCGGAGTTGAGTCTGCTACGACCACATCATAATGCATCCAGAGATGTGTGTGACTGATCTATGGAGCCTTCCGCACCACCTCCGAGGGAGGCACGGTCCCAGGCAATACAGAACATTGGAGGTGAGAATTATTATATAGGATATGTGTAATGGAAGGAAACAGGAAAATCCTTACATGAACATAAGTTAGATTAGGAGAAACCACATGATTTAGGAGAAATGAAACTTACAATAGTATATATATGAAAACTGAGAAAGGTTTGCTGTGCAGATTTTGTTATTCAGTCTTTGTGTCTGGCTTTTCTGGGTGACAACCTGCTCCAGAGAGAACTATTTTGTACTGGCTTAGTGAAACACCAATAAAGATTTTTACTGGTTGCGCCAAATCTAAGTCTGATTGTCTTTCTTATTCTAGCCACTAGGGCTGACGTGTTTCCCTCCCCCCTCTCAGAGGCAAGGGACAGGACTACACAATGGGCCACTTGCCATCATATTTCTGTCTTTGGAGTTTACCGCCAACTAATTTAAACATTACCACGGCTTGCAAAAGACCCCCTTAGGCTGTTCTAGTCTTATACACTCTACAAGGTTAGGTAACACTCACTCTTAGCTCTAGGTTCAAGGAAGTGTCTCGCACCTAAAAGCTTGACCTGGATTCTGGAAGTCATCTGCACTCAGGTTCCCGCTCTTGGAAACCTCTATCAGATTAGTAAACATGTCTAGTTTAGCATGCACTAAAAATGCTAGCATAGCTTAATAAACAGGGCACTTAATAGATTGGAGAGCAGTTAATAGTACTGTCTCCCAGTGGCATAGGAATATTCGAAGGCAAAAGGTATGATTAAACTAAACTAGTTGTAAGGTTTTATTTCTCCATAGTATCCTGATAAAACTATACATTTTCACTAGCTGTTTGTCTTTTTAGGATCAGCAAGAGTTCTTTTTCAAGGCTCCCGAAGAAGCAGAAGCGAAACAGAAGTGCTCTGAGCTAGTGTTCATTGAAAGCTAAATTGCCTTGTCTATTTATCTTGAATTTAAAGTTAAGTTGAAAACTGTTTGTGATAAAGGTTAAAAAGAATCCAGAAATTTAAAAAAAAAAAAAAGTGGGAGGTTTTTGAGACGTGAGGAGGCTTCTCGGAGGTTGTGTTATGCTAGTAGGCATTTCTCTCTCACCAACTCTCATTTGTAGATTCTAGGAGAATTATAGACGACGAAAAACAAAACAAAAACCTGACAAATATCAGCAAATTACAATAGCCCAAAACGTACTGAAATAAAATTAAAAATTTAAACTTAAGAAGGTCAGTCACAATTTCTTTACTAAATTGCATGGATCTTAAGTCTTTTCCTCCTGTTTTCATAGAAGTTATACAGATTAAGAATGGACTTACTAAATAGCTATGGAAATATCTGCCAGTCTAGAGAAAGAAATCTTGTTGAATATTTAGTGGTGACATTATGCAATTTATGCAGGTTTCTCTTAAAGTTTTCTCTGAACTGCTGCAGACATTTTGTACCAATGCTATTGAATACTACTTATATTATTCCTCTACTGACGAGTGATTTGTTAACTGCAGCAAAATCCTCGGGGATGAAATCGGTATATAAAAGAAGAAATCGAAGTGATCGATGAACCTCAGAATAACTGCAAGCAAGGTTTCAATGCAAGAAAAAAAGAAAATACAGGGTCTTGAATTTTGGGTACAGATATTTAGGGGTCCTTTTACTAAGCTGCGGTAAAAAGTGGCTTGTGGTTGTGTGGGCACGTGTTTTTCGCACACGCTGGGCCTTTTTTTTTTTGGATAGGAAAAAGGCATTTTTCAAAAAAAGGCATTTTTCAATGGGACAGTAAATATTTATTGCACTTGTATCCCACATTTTTCCACCTATTTGCAGGCTCAATGTGGCTTACAAAGACCTGTTATGGCATCGCCATTTCAGGGTACAAAAGATACAATTGTTGTTACAAAGATATTAAGGATTACGAGACGATATTCTAAACTCTTTCTATATAACTGCTGATTATAAGGGTGGAGTGTTGAGAAGTTGTAGTTAGTTATGGATTTTCGTGGTAGGCTTTGTTGAAGAGATATGTTTTCAAAGATTTACGAAAGTTGTCTCGATTGTTTTCAGTTGTTTTGGTAGTGCATTCCACAACTTTGTACCCATGTAGGAAAAGCTGGACGCATGTATTAGTCTATATTTTAATCCTTTGCAGTTGGGAAAGTGTAGATTAAGAAAAGTGCAGGCTGATCTTTTGGCATTTCTGGGTGGGAGGTCCACGAGGTCTATCATGTATGACGGGGTGTCTCCGAAGATTTTATGAACACTTGTGCAGACACATTAGAATGTTGGAGGAGCAAATTATTATATTAGATTTAGAACAATTTGCTCCTCCAACATTCCAATGTGTCTCACTGGGATTGTAACCACCTGCTGACGTCACTCCTCCAACGTTCTCCGTCCCCCCTCCCTCCCAGTTCCATGGGACCCTGGAACTGGGATGGAGGGACAGAGGGAGGGGGACCCTAGAAATTGGTGGGAGGGAGACACTGGAACTCGGAGGGAGGTGGAGGGGCAGGGGAGAGATGCTGCACATGGATGGATGGAGGGGCAGGGCACAGAGGACGTTGCCTGCATATGGATGAATGCAGGGGAGACAGCATAATGCAGGGGAGGAAGGGGACCCTGAAACTCGGAGGGAGGCAGGGAGGGGCGACCCTGGAACTCAGAGGCAGGGAGGGAGGGGGACGACGACCCTGGAACTGGGAAGGAGGGGGGGCCCTGGCACACACACTCGCACCCAGTCTCACTCACTCTCTGTCACACACAGTTACTCACACACACACTCTCTCTCAAACATACACACTGAGGAAAACCTTGCTAGCGCCTGTTTCATGTGTGTCAGAAACAGGCCTTATATATATATATATATATATATATATATATATATATATATATATATATATATATATATATATATATATATTATGGTGAATGGTGAAGTGTAGTATTTTGAAGTAGTTAAAGGGCATGCCAATCCCAGTCTTTAGGAATTATATCTATCTATCTCTATCTCAACTGCTCAAATATGCAAGCAACCCATGTCAAAGGACACACCCAACCTCACACAAATTGTCCCCAGACTTAAACCTAATATTAACAGACACAAAACGGACACACCATGGTCAGACCACCACAAATTAAACCTATCCCTACAATGGTGAAAAAAGGCTCTTACCACAATCAAGAACACACAAACTACACCACGAGAGGCCAAATTGACCCTGTAACATTCTGGCAACCAATCTACAAGAACGAATGGAAAGCACAAACCGACTCGAAACACTCTCTCTTAGATTGGGACAACAGATGCAGAAGCATATTAGACAAAATAGCACCACTACAAACAAGAACCTCACGAAGACACAACTCGATACCATGGTTCAACAAAGAACTGAAAAACTAAAACATGGAATAAAATAAAAGATGAATATACACTTACTGCATGGAAACAAATGCAAAGAAAATACAAATATGCAATAAGACAAACCAAAAGATCATACTTCAAAACCAAAATAGTTCCAGACTACAAAGACACACATACATTTTCCAACTCATGAACAAACTATTAGACACCACACCGGTTACCACGACCAACATAGACACCCCATCAGCAAACAACCTTGCTAAATACTTCAATGAGAAAATTATAAAGTTACGACTCACGCTACCATTTAACACGAAAAATTCATTGACTGTCTGGACCCAATCCCCAATGAATATCCAGCAGACCGAATCTGGACAAACTTCGCTCTACTCACCGATGAAACCATCACCCAAGCGATCAATAGGTTTGCCAAATTCCACTGCAAACTAGACATATGTCCCAACCAGCTAATAAAATCCACCCCTCAACGCTTCATAACAGACCTCACGTCAAACCTAAACTACATGCTACAACATGGACTCTACCCTAAGGATAAAGGAAACATGCTACTCACCCCAATACCTAAAGATTCAAAGAAAAAAGCAAATGATATAACTAGCTACCACCTGGTAGCATCCATCCCTCTGGAAGTCCAACTAATGGAAAGTATGGTAACCAAACAACTTACCAAATACTTAAACAAATTCTCAATACTACACAAATCACAATCAGGATTTCGATCCAACCACAGCACTGAGACAGTAATAATCACTCCCCTAACCAAATTCAAACAAGCAATTGCAACCGGCAACAGTGTACTTCTCCTACAATTCGACATGTCCAGCGTGTTCGACATAGTAAACCATAAAATACTGCTAAACATCTTAGAATACTTTGGGATTGGAGGAAACGTACTTAGTTGGATCGAAGGCTTCCTAACTGAAACAACATACCAAGTGATATCAAACTCGAATACATCACCATGGAAACCAGAATGCGTACCCCCAAGGATCACCGCTTTCACTGAC
This sequence comes from Microcaecilia unicolor, assembly GCF_901765095.1. Lineage (NCBI taxonomy): Eukaryota > Metazoa > Chordata > Amphibia > Gymnophiona > Siphonopidae > Microcaecilia > Microcaecilia unicolor. The sequence continues at coordinate 14,299,665 of NC_044032.1, read as the reverse complement.
CCTTTTCAACCTAATGACGACACCTCTAGCCAAATCACTATCCAACCAAGGCCTTAATCCCTACATCTATGCAGACAATGTCATGATCTACATTCCGTTCAAACATGATCAGAAATCACAAATAAAATCAATCACAGCCTCCAAATCATGAACTCATGGTCGGATGCATTTCAATTAAAACAACGCAGAAAAAAAACCACAATGTCTCATCCTCATCACAACAACACAAACAAACCCACCACTATAAACACGCCAGACTACACCCTTCCTGTTTCAGACAGCCTGAAAAGTCTCGGAGTTACAATCTACCAAAATCTCACACTAGAAAGCCATGCAAAAAAAAAAAAAAAAAAAAAGAAAATGTTCCATTCAATGTGGAAACTCAAAAGAACAAAACCTTTCTTCCCAAGGGAAATATTCTGCAGCTTGGTACAATCAATGGTGCTAAGCCACCTAGATTACTGCAATGCAATCTGTGCTGGATGCAAAGAATAATTCACCGAGAAACTCCAAACTGCCCAAAATACAGCAGCTAGACTCCTATTTGGCAAAACTAAATACGAAAATGCCAAACCCCTAGGAGAAAAACTACACTGGCCACGTATCCCGTTCAAAATTTGCACCCTGGTTCATAAAATCATTCACGGCGAGGCCCCGGTCTACATGTCAGACCTCAGACTTACCAGCTAGAAACATAAAAAGGTCAGCACGCACATTCCTGAATCTCCACTACCCCAGCTGCAAAGGACTAAAATATAAATCAACATATGCATCCAGCTTCTCCTACATAGTAACATAGTAGATGACGGCAGAAAAAGACCTGCACAGTCCATCCAGTCTGCCCAACAAGATAAACTCATATGTGCTACTTTTTGTGTATACCCGTGTATACATAAGCATGCAACTATGGAATACACTACCAAACGTCATAACAATGCACGACCTAACAAACTTCTGAAAATCACTAAAAACCAAACTACAATGATCCATCCTAAATACCAGACGAAACGTATACCAGAACTGGATATAACCGAACTCTTTATACTTGACTGCTTCACCTACTGTCACTAATGAACTTTAACGCAATACCACTTTGTATTTCTCACTCCAGATATGGCGATCACCATTACGGCACTACAACCTTGGTATGATTTTGCCTGCTTTATGCGCTTTATCTGCTTTGCTTTGCTGGGATGAAATCCAATGAACTATTCCTATTTACTATTTCACTCTAATCCAACACACACTCATAATCACGAACATAAACAGACCCACACCTCACACACCATCCACACAACCCACGCATAATATGCCTATCCAAAAAAATAAAAAAAAACCATGAGAAACCCGCCATCCATGAATACCATCAACAGAAAGGACAAAAAGAATTCAACAAAATCAAATACCAAGAAGATAGACAACTGATAAAAATTCCCACCCACATGAACACCACTAACTAATACAAATAGGCTACATCAATGCCAGATCGGTAGTAACAAAAACCAATACCATAACCGACTGGATTACGGATGAACACCTCGATTTCCTACTCATTACTGAGACGTGGATCCATGACTCAAGATCCTATAATCCTAGAGCTCTGTCCTCCAGGCTACAAAAATAACCCATTGTACAAGAGACAGAAAAGAGGAGGCGGCATAGCAATCATTTATAAATCTCAATTCATAGTTACAATAGCAGAATCCATGCTACCCCATCTCGAAATAGCCTCAGTTAGAATTAATCACCCCAAACTATGTGACCACCTAAACCTAATCCTGTTCTACAGACCCCCGGGCAAATGGCAAGACTCACAAACACACTTTATGGACTTCATTTCGAACACTTGAGTTTCCGCCCAGGACCTTCTTATAGCAGGAGACATCAATCTCCATCTAGAGGACACCAACTCAAGTAATGTAATGGAATGCAAGGAATTCCTCCAACTATGGGAACTCCACTGGCCAGACATGCAACCCACCCACAAAAAAAGACACACCTTAGATATTATCACCTACAAATTCCCATCAGAATCCTACCTCACACTTCCAGATACAAAATGGACAGCCACGCCATGGACCAATCACTACAAAGCAAACCTCTCCTTACGTTGGAAAACAAAAAAAAGACAACAAAAACAAGGGACTAAAACATAGTACGAGAGGTAAAATTGACCCGCAAACATTCTGGCAACAATTCTTTACAGACGATTGGACAACTCCCACAGACTCTCCCCAATTTCTCCAAGAGTGGGACAACAGATGCAAAACAGAACCTCATATAGAATAAATTCCATACCATGGTTCAATGAAGAACTGAAAGAACTGAAAACACAAGTCAGAAGATTAGAACGAGCATGGATCAAGAAAAAAGACGAACATACACTCAATGACTGGAAAAAACTACAAAGGAAATACAAATACACTATCAGACAAACTAAAAGAACATATTACAAAGCCACAATAGGACCAAATTACAAGGACACACACAAACTCTTCACACTTGTAAACAAACTCCTAAACACCACACCGGTCACCTCTAACACAGACACCCCATCTGCAACCAATCTTGCAAAGTACTTCAACGAAAAAAATCACAAAGCTACAACTCACGATACCTACTAATAAAATTGAGTACACAAGCATCCTTGATTGCCTAGACTCAAAACTAGGGGAATGCCCAGCAGATCAATCATGGACCAAGTTTGACACGATTATCTTCTGATGAATTCTCAAAATGGCTTGAAAAATACGCTAAGTCACAATGCAAATTGGACGTCTGCCTCAATAGCCTAATAAAATCAGCCCCCAAACAATTCAAAAAAGACCTTACAAAGCACATAAATTACAGGCTTCAAAACGGCCTCTTTCCCATGGAGAAAGGTTATCAATAGAAATCAAACAAAATAAAACATGGAACGGAAACATCCTACTTACCCCACTGCCAAAAGATGCGAAAAAAAGCACAACTGACCTAACCAGCTATTGCCCAGTAGCATCTATCCCACTCATGACTAAACTCATGGAGGGCATAGTGACGGAACAACTCTGAGTACCTAACTGAACATTCAATTCTGCACAAATCGCAGTCAGGATTTCGGACAAATCACAGTACCAAAACAGTACTAGTGTCGGCAATGAACGCCTTCAAACAAGCGATTCCAACTGGCAACAACATACTCTTATAATTCGACATGGTCAAACTGAAAGAAGCCGAGAGAGATACATCTGGCGAAAGCGCAAACGGAAGAACAAATGGCTAGAAATGTAAGGAGAGGTGGCAAAATTTTCTTCAGGTATATTAGTGAAAGGAGAAGGACTAAAAAGGGAATTGTGAGACTAAAAGATACTGTGAACCGCTATGTGGATAATGATGAAGAAAAAGCAAATTTGCTAAATAGATACTTCTGTTTTCACAGAAGAAAATCCTGGAGAAGGACCGCGATTGACTGGAAAAAGTACAAATGAGACTGAAGTGGATAGAGCGCCGTTCATGGAAGAGTGTGTATGAACAACTTGAAAAGCTAAAGGTGGACAAAGCCAAGGGACCGGATGGGATCCACCCTAGGATATTGAGGGAGCTCAGAGAGTAAGATTGCGTGGCCAGTATTCTCAGTGGAGGAGGGTAGTTAGTGGGGTCCCGCAGGGGTCTGTGCTGGGTCCGTTGCTTTTTAATGTATTTATAAATGACCTAGAGATGGGAATAACTAGTGAGGTAATTAAATTCGCCGATGACACAAAATTATTCAGGGTCGTCAAGTCGCAGGAGGAATGTGAACGATTACAGGAGGACCTTGCGAGACTGGGAGATTGGGCGTGCAAGTGGCAGATGAAGTTCAATGTTGACAAGTGCAAAGTGATGCATGTGGGTAAGAGGAACCCGAATTATAGCTACGTCTTGCAAGGTTCCGCGTTAGGAGTTACGGATCAAGAAAGGGATCTGGGTGTCGTCGTCGATGATACGCTGAAACCTTCTGCTCAGTGTGCTGCTGCGGCTAGGAAAGCGAATAGAATGTTGGGTGTTATTAGGAAGGGTATGGAGTCCAGGTGTGCGGATGTTATAATGCCGTTGTATCGCTCCATGGTGCGACCGCACCTGGAGTATTGTGTTCAGTACTGGTCTCCGTATCTCAAAAAAGATATAGTAGAATTGGAAAAGGTACAGCGAAGGGCGACGAAAATGATAGTGGGGATGGGACGACTTTCCTATGAAGAGAGGCTGAGAAGGCTAGGGCTTTTTAGCTTGGAGAAGAGACGGCTGAGGGGAGATATGATAGAAGTGTATAAAATAATGAGTGGAATGGATCGGGTGGATGTGAAGCGACTGTTCACGCTATCCAAAAATACTAGGACTAGAGGGCATGAGTTGAAGCTACAGTGTGGTAAATTTAAAACGAATCGGAGAAAATTTTTCTTCACCCAACGTGTAATTAGACTCTGGAATTCGTTGCCGGAGAACGTGGTACGGGCGGTTAGCTTGACGGAGTTTAAAAAGGGGTTAGATAGATTCCTAAAGGACAAGTCCATAGACCGCTATTAAATGGACTTGGAAAAATTCCGCATTTTTAGGTATAACTTGTCTGGAATGTTTTTACGTTTGGGGAGCGTGCCAGGTGCCCTTGACCTGGATTGGCCACTGTCGGTGACAGGATGCTGGGCTAGATGGACCTTTGGTCTTTCCCAGTATGGCACTACTTATGTACAGGTTCTGGCGTGTCCTCTTAAAAAGATTTGTTTAATATATCCTTGGAGACGGGAGAGGTTCCAAGGGATTGGAGAACGGCGGATGTGGTCCCTCTTCACAAAAGTGGTGATAGGGAAGAAGCTGGAAACTACAGGCCGGTAAGCCTCACTTCAGTTATTGGAAAAGTAATGGAAGCGATGCTGAAGGAAAGGATAGTGAATTTCCTGGAAGCCAATAAGTTGCAAGATCTGAGACAACATGGTTTTTACCAAAGGGAAATCGTGCCAAACGAATCTCATTGAATTCTTTGATTGGGTAACTGGAGAATTGAATCAGGGACGAGCTAAGGACGTAATCTACTTAGATTTCAGCAAAGCTTTCGACACGGTTCCCCACAGGAGGCTCTTAAATAAACTGGATGGGCTGAAGCTAGGACCCCGAAGTGGTGAACTAGATTAGGAACTGGTTGACGGACAGACGCCAGAGGGTGGTGGTGAATGGAATTCACTCGGAGGAGCGAAAGGTGAGTAGTGGAGTGCCTCAAGGATCGGTGCTGGGGCCGATTCTGTTCAATATATTTGTGAGTGACATTGCCGAAGAGTTAGAAGGTAAAGTTTGCCTATTTGCGGATAATACTAAGATCTGTAACAGAGTGGACACCCCGGAGGGAGTGGAAAACATGAAAAAAGGACCTACGGAAGCTAGAAGAATGGTCTAAGGTTTGGCAATTAAAATTCAATGCGAATAAATGCAAAGTGAATCACTTAGGGAGTAGAAATCCACGGGAGACGTATATGTTAGGCGGGGAGAGTCTGATAGGTACAGATGGGGAGAGGGATCTTGGGGTGATAGTATCTGAGGATTTGAATGCGACGAAACAGTGTGACAAGGCGGTGGCCCTAGCTAGAAGGTTGTTAAGACTGTATAGAGAGAGGTGTGACCAGCAGAAGAAAGGGGGTGTTGATGCCCCTGTATAAGTCATTGGTGAGGCCCCACCTGGAGTATTGTGTTCAGTTCTGGAGGCCGTATCATAAGGATGTAAAAAGAATTGAAGCGGTGCAAAGAAAAGCTATGAGAATGGTATGGGATTTGCGTTACAAGACGTATGAGGAGAGACTTGCTGAACTAAACATGTATACTCTGGAGGAAAGGAGAAACAGGGGTGATATGATACAGACGTTCAAATATTTGAAAGGTATTAATCTGCAAATGAACCTTTTCCGGAGATGCGAAGGCAGTAGAACGAGAGGACATGAAATGAGATTGAAGGGGGACAGACAAGAAAAATGTCAGGAAGTATTTTTTCACGGAGAGAGTGGTGGATGCTTGGAATGCCCTCCCGCGGGAGGTGGTGGAAACGAAAACGGTAATGTAATTCAAACATGCGTGGGATAAACAAAGGAATCCTGCTTAGAAGGAATGGATCCTAAAGAGCTTAGACGAGATTGGATGGCAAAGCCGGTGGCGGGAGATGGAGATGGTGCTGGGCAGACTTATACGGTCTGTGCCAGAACCGGTGGTGGGAGGCGGGGATAGTGCTGGGCAGACTTATAGCGTCTGTGCCCGGAAAAGGACAGGTATACACAAAAAGTAGCACATGTGAGTTTATCTTGTTGGGCAGACTGGATGGACCATGCAGGTCTTTTTCTGCCGTCATCTACTATGTTACTATGAAATACTATTACACATACTAGAATACTTCGGAGTAGGAGGCATAGTCCTCTAATGGTTAGAAAGGATTCCTGACCACAAGAGCATACCAAGTCGCAATCAACGCGGACACATCATCCTCATGGACACCTGAATGCAGAGTTCCCCAAGGATCCCCCCTATCACCAACTCTCTTCAACCTAATGATGATACCACTAGCCAAACTCCTAGCCAATCAAAACCTCAATCCCTATATATATGCAGATGTCACGATCTACATCCCATTCAAGCAGGATCTAAATGAAATCACCAACGAGATCAATCAAAGCCTCCAAACCATGCACTCCTGGGCTAATGTGTTGAAACAAACTCAAAGGAGAAAACACAATGTCTAGTACTAACCTCACAACACAACAAAATCTCCTACTCCAAAATAATCACACCATACTGTTCTCTTCCCGTTGCGCAAAACCTAAAAATTCTTGGAGTGACTATCAACTGAAACCTCACGCTTGTTATGTGAAGAATACAACGAAGAGAATGTTCCAATCAGTGTGGAAACTCAAAAGAGTAAAACCTTTCTTCCCGAGACATATCTTCCGCACCCTGGTACAGTCAATGGTAATAAGCCACCTAGACTACTGTAATGCACTATACGCCGGCCGCAAAGAACTATTAAAAAACTCCAAACAGCCCAGAATACTGCCGCCAGACTCATATTTGGAAAAATAAATATGGAAGTGCTAAACCCTTAAGAGAGAAACTCCATTGGCTCCCACTCAAAGAACGTGTTAAGTTCAAGATCTGCACGATAGTACACAAAATTATACATGCAGACGCCCCAATCTACATGCTAAACCTTGTGGACCTGCCTCCCAGAAACGCTGTAAAATCATCCCGCAAATCTCAATCTACACTTCCCCAGCTACAAAGGACTGAAATACAAACTGACACATGCCACCACCTTCTCCTACTTGAGCATGCAGCTGTGGAATGATCTACCTACAGACTTGAAAGCTATTGACGAATTAACCAACTTCCGCAAATCTCTGAAAACTCATCTCTTCCAAAAGGCCTACAAGGAAAATACATAGCCTACAAACTACTTCAACAAATCACACAATTACCACAGCTCACCTCTAACTTACCTAACACTTCCCGTCTATCCTCCCCTACCCAATCTTTAAACAGCAAGAATTGTACTTATGAAACGACTATGCTAATCTTCTCTTACCAACATTCAAACTATAAGAAATGAACCTGTTAACACGAAATGATTATGTCATAACCACACTCTGTAAGCCACTTTGAGCCTGCAAATAGGTGGGAAAATGTGGGATACAAATGGAACAAATAAATAAAAATAAATACATGTATAAGCAGCCAACGTCAATGGAACAGAGTGCTAGGACAAGGTGACAGTACAAGACTCCAAGGTGGTCAAGCTCCAAGGTCACCACAGAAAAGGGTAAAGAGAGAAAAAGTTAACAGAATTCAAGAAAGCAACCAGGTGCCGCTAAGCCTATGCCAGGCTAGATCATGGAGGGTCAGAGGCCAACCAGCTCTAGAGCATTCCACTAGGGATGAACCTGAAAGACTGGAGGTGCCTCTTTCAAATGTTACAAGTATAGTCCTAGTTTCTTTCTTTTTTTTCATCTCACTGCAGCTTGAAAGAGTGGAATGAGACATCCAAAGATGTATCTAAGATCAGAACTACTTTATCCCAGCCTTTGACTGGAGGTCTAATGACAGGCCTCATGAACAGCAAGTTAACATCTTACTACCCTAAGTCACCCTGGTAGAGGGCAGCAGGGTGGCATCTAGCATCTCACCGATTCATCACAAAATCGAAGCACTCAACCCTTTGCTGGTTGGTAAACTCCATCCCTGGAGGTGCTAACTACAATAACGGAGTCAGATCCTCAAGTAACTAAGCATTACTTCATGCAAGGTTGCCATATGATCATAAGGGTGAAGCATGAGCCTACAGAGATTTCTAAAGGACAGACATGTAGAATCTTGTCATGTGTCAACCAAAACAGATATCCTAAATTAGGCACAAATGATCTGAACTGCCACCACAGATTAGGCAGGGCCCAGGACTCTTACCTTTATAGCATCTGGCTCTGCAAAATAGGTGGTCCCTCCAGAGGCTATGGGGACCCATATGTCCTGAAATTGTGCTGCAATATGGTTCAGGGGCAGGTAACTGACGATAACTTCATGCGGACCCACCTCTAAAATCTTTCCAACAGATTTCACTGTCCAAGTTAGCTGCAGCCCCAAAGAGAAGAGAATGTTACACAGATCACCAGTAACACCAACGGTCATTCTAAATGCCTCCCAGTTCCCTTTCACTAAAAAGTCAGATATTTGGTAAAGCTCTTTAAAGGGTCACCTACTCCATCCCCCATCACCAGTAGCCTCTATCACCAGTAATGTCTATAGCGCTACGACATACACAGTCCTGTACTGGACATATTCAAACTACCTAAAGCATACGTCAAACATGCATGCAACTTTCAATTGAAATGATTCAGAAATGCCAATCGATCTGATCAATGGTCCAGTCAGCCCAGCATTGGTCAATCTAGGTCTCTTGGACATACCCAGATCCTAATTGGAAGATCCATTCCCCATCATTCTTCCACAACTATGTCAATGCTTCTGACTTTATGGGCAATTAAGGGACATGTCATTCAAAAATGTGTTCAAATCCTTTTAAACAGTGGCGTAGCCACAGGTGGGCCAGGGCCCACCAATTTAGGGCTCAGGCCCACCCAACAGTAGCACACATTTAGTGGTAGCTGGTGGAGATCCCAAGCTCTACCAGCTGAAGACTTCCCCCTGATGGTAACAAAAATGCTAGTCTCCATGCTACCGGCACATGCCTGCTGCAGACTGCCAAGGTTGAAAGGGAAGGGAAATGGGACTTGATATACCGCCTTTCTGAGGTTTTTGCAACTACATTCAAAGCTGTTTACATATATTCAGGTTCTCACCAGCTGAGATATTTTTAGGGATTGGGGGGGGGGGGGGGGGGGAACACTTGGTGCCCATCCAGTTCTTGCCTAGGCCCACCCAAAATCTATTTTCTGGCTATGCCCCTGCTTTTAAACCCTCTAAACAACTAAAACTATTGCTCGACTATTGACAAAAGAAAAAAAAAATTACAAATGCCATTCTATTGCAAGACTGATCACAACAGACAAAAAACCCCCCTCTAATTCACGCCCCCCCCCCCCCCCCCCCCACAAAGAAGCATCACTCAAAAGCCTGGGAACTTTAGTCCTTTGTTGTCAATAAAAATGTTAAAACTAGAGTACATGCGATTGCCTGTCATCAACATTTTACCATTTTCACCCCCCCCCCCCCACCCACCCTAACCTTGCATAGCATAACCAACAAGACCTCCCCAATCTAGCCCCAGCTCCCCCCGATCTATTCCCCTAACCTCCCACCCTCCCAAGATGTGAAAATCAGACTTCCACTTAGAGGTTGCAAACCCCAACCTCACGCACCCCTCATGAAGACTACAATAAAATGTGGAGAGAGTTTGTGTCTTTACTCTCCCTACTAATCATTTTAGGGCCCAACCTCCAGATCACTATTACCATCCAAGGAAAGATCATCCACCCATAGCCTCCAAGGTTCCCAAACCCACTGGGTGCTCATTCAGAGTATTCAGAATCATACTGCGCCCCAAGGGAGATAGTGTTGCAGATATGGACACCAAGATCATAAATACCAGTCTTTCTGTTTAGAGGAGTCCTTAGCATCTTGGGCCTCCCATACAGTCAGTAGGTGAATTTGGTTTCTACAGTGCGGTTGGGGTCTTGAGAGGCAGCCTGGGAATTTTAAATCAGTTGAATGGAGCATTTCCTACTGCTCTGAAGCAGATGCTGCAGGATCAAGACTGCAAAGCCCAGGCACATACCTTAACGCGCTCCTTTGCGTAGCACCTGGAGTAGAGCTGACGTGAGCCAACCGTCCGTCCACCCCGGACATAAGACAGAGGCTCTAACGCCCCATCCAAGGTACTGATAAACCAATCTATCCAGCTGCCGACACCACCATACTAGTTACTGAGATGGTCAACCTATGGCCTACTGTTTCTAGCAGTGCTAGGCAGTCTAGGGGCAGGAACAGACAACCTCTTTACTCATCCCATTCCAGTCTTGTACCAAATAAGCTGCAGACTTAACAAGAGGCCACACAAGGACCCGGGTGCCTTGCAAGCAGACTGCCTAAATCACCGCCCCCCCCCCCCCCCATACAACATCAACTACAAGTAAACCGAGGAAAAAACAGAAGACTAACCAGAATCTCATGTCACCATCAAATCCATACCGTTCCTTCTCCAGCACCAGTCCCATGCATGTACACCAATGCCAGATCGATCAGAAACAAGTTACTGTTACATCATGACCTGAACGAAGCCAATGACTTTGGCCTTGTCTTTATAGTTGAGACCTGGCTACAGGAACAAAATAGCCCAGAATTCTCTCACCTATACCCCCTCGGTTACAGTGCTCTTCACTCACCCAGGCAAGACAAAAAAAGGGGGGAGGGGTCTAGCCATACTCTACAAAAAGCTACTTCCACTTAACACCAACTTCCACATTGTTCCTGGTCTTGAATTAAGACAGGAAGGTCTCCAGGTAATGCGCTATACAGACCCCCTGGCACAACAGAGACTATGAACTCCTGTGTGTCTGCTCCTCTCAATTTCAGAAACTAATCATCGTTGGTGACCTGAATCTCCCACTCAAACTGAGAACAACCCTAGGGTCAACACCTTCAAATCTTTACTAACTTACTGTGGCCTAACCTTAGACTACATGGCCACCACACATTATAAAGGTCATGCTCTTGACATCACATCTCGCTCTTCTTCCCTTATATCAGACATTAAACGGTCACCCATGCTGTGGTCAGACCACTTAGCACATTTTACTCCATATCCTTATGTCCCCTCACACTAAGGCTAAGAAAGTCAAGCCCATCATATAAACACAGGGTAGTACTGACGCTTCCAGGTTCTGAAAAATAGTCTCTGACAAGATCAACATACAGCAAACCAATCCTATAACAATGAATGGGATCAGATCACCAAGGAGTCCCCAAATATTATAGTCCCAGAAAGACTCGTCAGGGCTAGGTCCTCCAAACAATGCTTGGTACACCAACCACCTCAAAAACTTGAAAAGTTCTTCAGAGAGCATGGAGGAAAGACCACAACTCTCACAGATCAAATACAGATGGAAAGAAGAATTCAGATCCTACAACTACCACTGTGCTGAGGCAATGAAAGGCTACGGGCTTTTTTGAGGGGTTACTGAGTACCGCCACCTTTTCCATTGTCTGCTAAAATTGACCCATGGTCCCCAAGTTTTAATGAAAGCTCAGACCCTACACACCAGTTCTACCTTGTCATAGATTCTGTGACTGGTTGCAGGAGGCCTAGCTATTATGGGGTAGATCCCTCAGATCACCCCACCCCTGAAGGGTGGCCTGGCATTTCAGTACCAGCACTTTACGCTAGAAAAAAAATGCACTGGGCATCACTGACCCCAAATTTGTGAAGTCCCCACAAAAAAAAAAAAAAGACAGAGTAAAGAAACAGCGCTCACTCCCAACATTAGGACCAGACCAAACAAACTATTCCAACTGATCTATACAACACCTTCGAACCCACCACAGCAGATGCTATAATCCCTCCTCCCCAAATTACCATCCCACTGTGTACTAGCTGTTTGCCCTCCCTGTTTGTTGACCCCCCCCCCCCCCCCAGATACTCAAGTGGCTTGCCCTATTTCTGAATAGCTTACTCACAAGTGGCCAATTACCAACAGATATGGTCTCATAGCCCTCACACCCTTTCCAAAAGCCTCCAACCTTGACATTACCTTCACATCTAAATTCAGGCCTATAGCAGGGATTCCCCTACTATCTAAACTCCTAGAAACTATAATTGCCAAAGAACTATCCAAGCACATAATTAAATTCTCCCTCTATCAACCCACAAAATCAGACCGCAGCACAGTACTAATTCTCTTCTTCAGGTACTAACTTCCACCATTAGAGACCACTTAGCAAGGGGCAAACAGATTATTTACGCCAATACGACATCTCTGTGGCCTTCAACTCAGTAGATCAGACTATTGTTGATGCCCAGAAGCTTTGGGCTAACTGGCCCAGTACTAAACTGGTTCAAAGACTTCCTAAAAACAGATCTTACAAGGTCTGGAAAGAGTTTTTGCCAACAGATGGGTGCCTATATATGGCATCCCTCAAGGCGCCCCATACGATTCAATCTATTCATGAGCTCCCTCTCCTGCATTGCACTGGACACAGGTGAAAGCCTGCTGTCATGTCGATATCCTAATGCTATTCCCTGCAAGATCCTCACAAAAAGACATCTGAAAGGGTGGCCATAGCATAGCAATGAACAAAATTCAGAAATGGACCACTGAATATATGCTCCAGCTAAACCAAGCCAAGACAAAGTTACTCTGGTTCAGCAATATTTCCACAATTCCCATGAATCTAACGCTGCCTAATGATCTGACCCTAAAGGTTGCCAAAATTGAAGGTCCTAGGAATCACCCTAGACTCTACCCTAAGCTTTGAGTCACAAATTAACCAATTGTGGAAAAAATCCTTCTTTGGAATACATCAACCAAGACTGATAAGAGTCTTCTTTCAGAAACCCCACCTTGCTGTGCTGTCATGTCCAATCTTTGCAACTCCCAATACACAGGCCTAAACAACAGATTGCTTACAAAACTGCACCTTATACAGAACACAGCGGTAAGACTAATCTTTCATTTACAAAAATTTGAAAGTGTCTGTCATCTTAGAAACCTGCACTGGCTACGTGTCCGAGCCCGAATCATCTTCAAAGCCATCTGCCTAGTCTTCCAAGTTCTATCACAAACACCTCTCCAAATGCTTCTATAAATCAAATGGTTTGTGTGATAATGCTCTCCTGAAATATCCTAACACTCAAATCAACGCTATGTTCTCATTTCATGCTATAACCGAATGGAACTCCTTACCTTTCACAACCCATATGGAATCAAAGTACATGAGTCTCCACAAGAGTAAAAACTCTGCTCTGACATACTAACCTGCTCTTGCTCTGCCATGAATCATACTGAAACGCATCTATCTGAACCTTCCTCCCTGCCCTGTTTCTCTTACTTCCTCAGACTCGTGAGTCACTCCCAGCTATGCTGTTTTGACTATGTAAACCACCTTGAACCTCACACTGGGATGAGTGGTATGTAAGTGAAAGATTAGATTAAAAACTATTCCTTTCTATGTTTCTACAATGAACCTTTCACAGACCCCCTTCATATCGCCTCACCACTCCTAATATAACTTGTCCTGTGTGTCTTGCCTCTTCTCATTGAAGAGGGCGCCTAAGATTCCAGGATGTAATTTTTTTTTTGTTGAGACTAACACCCTCCCCCCAACCTCAGTCTGAAATACCATCCCTTATTTGTTACTTTGGGGAAAGAGTCTACAAGAGCTCCATTTGCAACCCCTGTATAATTAAAATTTCTTTTCATACCAAATGGAAGATGTGGACCTAGCCTCATTAAGCAGATTCTTTCCCAAATGTCTTAAGAGTAGCTCCAAAGAGAATGACGACATACTCACATTGTCATGACTCAGCATCACTGCTTTGGCGTTCCCTGTGGTCCCTGAAGTATAGATCAGGGTGCAGCACTGGTTGGCTTTCTGGGAGGCCATTATCTCATCCAGCTGTGAATCTGGGACATCCGAGCCCAGCTGCATAAACTCCTTCCACTGAAAAGGATAAAAGGTGACCATCAGAAATTCATGCACCATGGACACCTACTGCACACAGGTGAAACCATAAAAAACTGCCAAAGACGTTTGCTCAAGGTCCCATACCAGTTTCTCTTCCCTCTCGCCCCACCCCCATTACTGTAGGCCACCTCTCTGTGTGCAAAACTAGTCAGGTTTTCAGGATATCCTTAATGACTATGCATGAGGTTTTAATCCAAAATGTCATGACTATTCTGACGTGAAACTGAAAACCGAACAGTTCCCTTTAGGACTGAATTTTGATAGCTTTCTCTGAATTGCTGTGTCATCACCATGTCAGTATTCCTAAATAAGAAAGGACTCCCAACTCATCTTTGCTTTACGCCAGCCTTGTTATTCACGTTCTGAACCTGGTCTTTTGGACCATGCCAGTGGTGGTAACACTCGCTCATCCTGGCAATCTGAAGGGGAACCCCTTTGAGCCCAAGGGGCCAGAAACTGGATAGCACCTGGGGAGATTCCAAAGGGTAGTAGAGTATAAAAATGTCCGCATGAAGGGTCTAAGAACTGGAGGCTTTCCTCAGAATAAATTCCTGTTGCCAAACTTGGTGATAGGGCCAGTGGGAATATGAGCCAGGCTATCCAAAAACTGGATCCAAACTAGAGTATTAAAATACACCGTTTAATAATTTTCAAACAAATGATAATAAAATCATTTCACATAAACAATGAGTGACAACGTTGTGTTTCGGCCAGATGGCCTACATCAGGAGTCTTATAACTGAAATCATTTATGAAGTGAGATCATAAATTGATGGTTTCATTTGAAAGTCTCAAATCATAAATACCTAATTTTTTCCTGCTCTCCTGAATCCCTACCCCTCCACATGGTCCCCTTTCTTTCTCTGTGTTCACTCCTGAACTCTCACTCCTCCCCAGTCCACGTTCTCTGTCTTCTTATACCTGCTCCTCTTAGCCCTCCGACTTTGTCTTTAGTGCTGAAGTACTAAGCGTAGAAATTCTCCCCTCCCCTCCCCGCAGTGATTAGTGAGCGCGTGAGGAGATCAGCTGGTCCCGGCACCGGCTTCACCTTCTGTCCACCGCAAAAGTAAATAAAGCGGTGACCGAGGGGTCGCCCCCTTCTGTAGTTGGCATGGTGAACATCTGAAGCGATGTGTGACTTGCCGCGCATGCGCAGAACAGCGCAGTGCCCACATCAGGTTCCACCCAGGCCATGTTATTTGTGATTGGAGGAAAGTCTCGGGAAATCCAACCTGTTAGGGCAGGACGGAATAGTGATTGGCCCTGCCCCTGACTTGTGTGAATGTGGTCGTGCACGGAGGATCTTGGGCGAACCTGTTCCGTTCAGTGTACCGAGAGGAGAAAGTCGTCTGTGTAAGGTACAATTTTTATTGTCATGATGTTGCGACGCAGCTGTGATGTGCCGCTGCTCCTGGTGATACGTGCTGCTGTTACAGCCTGTAAGAACGTTGGAAGATCTTTGATGTGCCACTGTTCTGCACATGTGCGGCACGTCGGTCACTCTTCATTTATATAGTAGGATTGCCCTTTAAGAAAAAAATGTTTCAGAACCAGTGGGGAAAGTGTGACATCCTGGAGGTACTGAGATACTGAATGGAGGAGGAAAATCAGGAAGCAACTTACTGTGTAGAGGTTAGGCCGCTTCTCCTTCAGGTCATCATGATACTGTATTATGGCCTTCAAATGGGGCAAGTGGTCCTGAATCTGGAGAATTAAGAACACTGAGTGAACATCTGCGCCATGTAATTTACCGGAGATCATCTAGTTAACAGTAGTGAGGGGTGTTGCTTGGGAGTTGCCGTCTTAAGGATTAGTAGGTAAAACAGAAGACTAATCTAACTGGAGGAGAGTAAACAACCTGAATCCCCAGAATTAGAGCAAGGGAAAAACCCCCCAGAAACTCCCACAAAACAGAACAAAATGAGTAAGTGGCCAAAAAACAAATCTGTTCCAGGATGGTTGAGGTAGGACTTTGTCACACTTAGTGCTAAATAAAGCCACACACTTCATGGGTGGACCTTTGTAGATGGACCCAACACGGGCTGTGTTCTGGCTATCAAGTCTTCATCAGGAGTTCTATGAACTGATATGTAATTCAACCCAAAGCAGGGACAATGCTTGAATCAACCACAAAAATGAAGGTGTGGATGCAAGGCTTGAATACTGCCATACATTTTTTGTGGTTGATTCAAAGCATTGTCCTTGCTTTGGGTTGAACTACATATCAGTTCATAGAACTCCTGATGAAGACTTGATAGCCAGAACACAGCCCGTGTTGGGTCCATCTACAACGGTCCACCCACGAAGTGTGTGCCTTTATATAGTTTATGCAATTCTATTTGAGGACAGTAAGCCAATAAATTCCTCTCAACCCATCCTGGAACAGATTTGTTTAGTCACTTCCACTCTTTCTTCCCCAGAATCTTACCACAAATATCTGGAACAGGACAGAAGCAAGCCATAGACAGCAGTCAGTGTAAATCTGGTCTGCAAACGAGTGTTGACGTCCAAGATTACTTCTTAAATGCCATACCCTGCTAATCCCAGACTGAAGAGCACATCTCACAAAACTGCATAAACGTCACTGGCTACCAGTACAATACAGAGCCAAATTTAAAGCTATGTTTGGCTTTCAAGGCCCAGAGCACTTTCACAGACCTCCCTCTACACACCTTCAAGCTCACTAGGGTCCTCCTCCCAAGGAAGATCCCTAACCACACCATCTCCAAAGGACATCATACGATGTGATACTTGCAAGCGCGCCTTCTCCGGAGTAGCCCCCCGTGAAACGCTTTGCTTAACAAAAGACCCTGTCTACTTCAGGAAACAGGTGAAAGCTTAGCTCGTCAACCAGGCCTTTAATGAAAGTAGCAACTAGTCACACACACAAGAAATGACACCGGCTCCACATACTATATGGCAGGGCATGTTGACCCTCTCCTACCCTAGTCAAGATAATGTTTGAGCACCTTTCTGACCTCATTTGCAATTTTCTTTAAAGTAGTCCCTTATTTTTACACCTGTTACTCTATCTTACCTATCTATATGTTCATCTTTGCTTACACCATATGCTGTCTATCAAAATGTTTTATTCTGTATTGTGCTGACATTGTAATGTAGGATACTGTGAAAACAGGAAACAACCACAATCATAGTTTAATGAGCTACTACACCTGAAAACAAATGCAGGAAACTTGAAATATGGACCAAAAACAAAACAAGACTGCCATAAACAAAATATGGAGAAAAGCCATAAGAACTTATACGCGCACACGCACACAACATAAAGAAAGCCAAAGCAGAATACTACAGCACATATGCCAACCCAGAGCAGACAAACATGAAACAAATATTCAAAATCATGAACAACCTACTGCAAAACCAAGATGTACTAGCATCAACCGAAACACCACCCACTGCAGATGAGCTTACAAAGTACTTTTAACACAAAATAATGAAAACAAGATCAAACCTAAAGATTTCACAAACACTCATCACAGACTTTCTACAAGAATGAGAAACAAGTGACATCCATACCATGGCGGACAGAATATGGGCCACCTTCAAAACACCAAATGTAAACACATCAACATCCTTACTTACAAAATACACCCACTACCTGCTAGACAAGTGTCACAACTACACAACGAAAGACCCTCCAGAACGGTTTAGCAAATGCCTCACCAAACACAATGAATACATGTTCTCAAAAGGACAATTCCCAACAGACGAAGGTGAAATCGTACTCACCCCAATCCTCAAACACACAGCCAGCAAGATGAGCGACATTGCAAATTACAGACCTGTGGCCTCAATAGCACAGCAACTAATGGAATACCTGACAATTCTCAATCTTTCACATAGTAACATAGATGACGGCAGAAAAAGACCTGCACAGTCCACCCAGTCTGCCCAACAAGATAAACTCACATGTGCCATTCTTTTGTGTATACCTTACCTTGATTTGTACTTGTATTTTTCAGGGCACAGACCATATAAAAGTCTGCCCAGCACTATCCCCACCTCCAGCCCTGTCTCCCACCGCTGGCTAAGCTTCTGGGGATCCCTTCCTTCTGAGGAGGATTCCTTTATGTTTATCCCACGCATGTTTGACTTCGGTCACCATTTTCCTCTCCACCACCTCCCGCGGGAGGGCATGCCAAGCATCCACCACTCTCTCCGTGAAAAAAACACTTCGACATTTTTCTTGAGTCTGCCCCCCTTCAATCTCATTTCATGTCCTCGCGTTCTACCGCCTTCCCCTCTCCGGCGTTAGAACGCGAGGACATGAAATGAGATTGAAGGGGGGCAGACTCAAGAAAAATCCCAATAAGGTTTCAGACCACAACACAGCACTGAGACAGTCAACCACCCTGATAATGACATTCAGAAGTCTAATCTGCTATTACTACAATTAGATATGTCAAGCGCGTTTGACCTAGTAGACCATTTAACATTAATGGCCCTATTCAACACATGGGAATATGCGGAGAAGTGGCAGCATGGTTTGATGGATTCCTCAGGTTCAGATCCTACACTGTAAAGATGTCAAACCAGTTATTAGCCTCTTGGACCCCAGAATGGGGGGGTCCCACAAGGATCTCCAATACTATTCAATGTAATGATGGCACCACTCAGAAAAAAACTGGAAGCAATGGGCATCAACTCATTTATATACATAGATGTCATCACCATATTAACACCATTTTAAAAGCATTACAGAAACATTGGCCTGTCAAAAGGCCTGGACTTTATGGAAGACTGGGCAACAACTTTCAAACTAAAGAAAACCAAATTCCTGGTCCTATCCAGTCCACACAACCCCCCAGATCACCTAAACTTCACATCAGTCAAACATACCAAATAGAGTCACAGCTGAAAATACTAGGAAATCATTCTAAACATCACTGGAAAATCAAATATCAACAGTAACATCAAAATGCTTCAGAACACTATGGAAACTGAGAATAAGATTTTCCCAGACAATCATTCCGGATAATGGTATAAGCGATGATACTATCACAACTAGACTACTGCAATGTGGCATACATAGGATGTAAGGCAAACATACTAAAATCACTACAAACCGTCCAACACAGCAGCAACACATTCAATAAGTCAAATTATGAAAGCTACCCTACTACTCAAAACACTACACTGGCTACCACCCAAGGCTTAAAGCTAGCACCCTCATCTTCAAGATACTATTTGGAATGGCACCTGAATACATGCAAGACACGATTGAATTATCCCCAAGAAATGCAAGCCCAGAAACCAGCTGCTGCTCCACCTACCCAACTGCAGGAACATAACATACAAAAACATTTACACAGTGGGTTTCAACTATCTGGGATCCAAATGGTGGAACTCAATACCAAAAGCCACAAGAATCATTACCTAACTCCAGTTCAGGAAAGAACTGAAAACATACCTCTTCAAAAACTTCTACAGCTAATCACACAGGCCACAAAGGACCTTGTCAAGTCACAACTTTAAACACTACTACAATTTCAGTGTAAACTGGAAGCCACTTTGAACCGAAACTTTGTATTTTTTTTATTGCTGTAGTTGTCTATTGATTATGTTTGACTTATTCTTGCTGTACACTGCCTTGAGTGAATTCCTTAAAGGCATATAAATCCTAATAAACCAACCCTCCCCCAAAACTATAGCCCAGACATGCATGTGAGAAGCCAATCCAACAAAGCACCACAAAGAATTGACATGGAGGTCGTAACAGGAAGGAAAGTGATATTGCTTATGGGAAAAATTAGTTTTTACCTGATAATTTTCTTTCCATTAGTCCCAACAGATCAATCCAGAGACTTGTAGGTTATGTCCCTCTACCAGCAGATGGAAATAGTGAATATTATTATTATTTGGCCCCAGGCCTGACTTTGGTTCAGGATCCAAGATGAGAGAAAAAAAAAACGTACAGGCCTGTAACTCTGACTTGAACTCCAGTGTTGCTCAAAGGCTCATGAGCTATTGGGACACTGCAGAGCAAGCAGAAACCCGCAAGGGCAGGGGTCACAACTTGCAGAGTTGCATGAATGTGGCAATATGGTGGTAACAATTGCTTGCTGTCCTCCCGATGAGAACTGCTGATTTGACTTGTACTTCTCATCACAAATGGTGTTCTGTAAACTGCACTTACTGAGCATCGGCTAATTATACTTGGGGGTTAAGAAATAAAAGTATCTAATTGTTTTCTCAATCGCAGCCTTGGGTGTTCCATTCCTATGTATTGGTAGGAGAACTGCCATATTGGGAGGGATAAATACACCCTAAACATAAATAGAGAGAGAACTTCAAAGATAGATATGTGGTCATGTGCAGCCAGCTTCTATTCAGTATTGTCGATACCAAAGCAGTGGAAATCCAGCAAACCAATCATGCTGAGAACTTTCCTGCCTCAGATCCAAATTTAGAACCACCATCACCACCAAGCGGAAGGTAGAATTATACCAAAGTGGAAAATGTATGAATGTCTTGAGTAGAAGAAACACTCTTTTTTTGCTAACAGGGAAACCAAATGCAGAACGTTTCCAACACCGCGAATGAATGTGAAACCTGAACAAACCACAGAACACCGTTACAGAAAAGGTCAGGCCTCTGGATTGATCTGTTGGGACTAATGGAAAGAAAGTTATCAGGTAAGAACTAGTTTCTTTCCATAGCATCCCACAGATAATCCAGAGACTTGTGGGATGTACCAAAGCAGTCTTCAAGTAGGGCAGGAAAGGTCCACACCAGAAGCAAGCACTGAAGCTCCGAATGCTGCCACATCCAATCTGTAATGCTTCATGAAGGAATGAACTGAGGACCAAGTGGCGGCCCTACAAATGTCCAAGGACACCAAACGAGCTTCCACATGAGACGCCACTCGCGCTCTCATTGAATGTGCCCGTACTTAGAGATGAGATTGTTCCATGGCTATATAAGCAGAGGCTATCGCCTCCCACAACCAACACACCATGTCCCCTTTGTTCCTCCCCGCATGGAGGACAAAGATATGATCTGACTTGCAGGAGTCATTAGTGACTTCCAGGTAACGGATAAGAATTCAACCAACATCCAGACACTGTAGGGCTCGAAACTTTGGGCAGGCCTCCTGTCGAAACGCAGGTAATATCAGAGCTTGATTCAGATGGAAACAGGACACCACCTTAAGAATGAATGATGGAACTGTCTGAATGCAAAGTCCTGCTTTTGTAAAATGGAGAACAGGATCTCTGCACGATAAGGCCTGCAGCTTCGAGACTCAGCAAGCCGAAGCTATGGCCGCAAAGAAAACTGTTTTTAAAGTGAAGTCCTTCAGGGATGGGTGGAAGTTGCACTGGCCGGAAAACTAGGTTCAGGTTCCAAGGTGGTAACACCGTTAAGCGCGGTGGGCATAAATGATTCACTTCCCGTAGGAATCTGACGTCCGGGTGAGCAGCTAATGAGGAACTCTGGAGGCGGCTCCTGAAAGCATGCCAGAGCCATATTGAGGGAGAGCAACTTCTCTAGACCCTCTTGCAAAAAGGCCAGAATCAGGATATTGAATCAGAGGTGGTGAGCACGCCGGCTGAAGACCACCACCCTTCAAAGGTGCACCAGACTAGCATACACAGTAGAAGTAGACCACTTCCTGACCTGTAGCATGGTTGCAATAACAAAGTCTGAGTATCCCTTCTTCCTGCAGATTCATTCCCGTCTGTTCAAGTAAACTACTGCTGCCACATTGTCCGAGAGCACCTGCATGGGGCTCCAATTCAAAATGCTCAAACTGAGCGCCAGGTGAAATTGCCTGCAGCTCTAACCTGTTGATAGACCAGGACACTTCCACCGGGGACCAGGATCCCTGGGCCAACTGGCCCATGCAGTGAGCTCCCCAACCAGAAAGGCATGTGTGTTGTCACAATCACCCAGTCTGGTGTCACCAAGGCAAAGCCCCTCTAAAGGTGCTCTGGTGTCCACGGTACTCTGTAGGCCAAGAGATGACTACTGGCTGAGCAGAGCCAACTGCAGAGGTTACATGCGACTCCTGGCCCACAGCACCACATCTAAGGTGGCCGCCATAGACCCCCAACACCTAATCCCAAGCTCTTGGTGCCAGCCTCCATAAAAGATTTTACAATTGCATCTGTAGTCGCAGTCTGCGCACTGTCGACAGGGACACCCATCCCGGCCCGGGTGTCGAACACCACTCCCAGGTACTCCAGATATTGTGATGGCGAGAGGTGGCATTTTGGTACACTGATCACCCTTTCTGTGGCCTGTATACTTTCTTCATAGGATGGGGCCCGAATGAGCCAATCATCCAAACAGGGGTGCATTTAGATCCCCTCCTTCCTGAGTGCCGCTGCCACGACCACCATGACCTTCGGAAAAGGACCTGGGTGCTGTAGAGAGCCCGAAGGACATGGCCTGGAATTGGAGGTGCTGCCCGAGGACCACAAACCAAAGAAAATGCTGATGAGGGTGCCACATTGGAATGTCAGATAGGCCTCCGAGATAGAGCACGGTCAAGAATTCACCCAGTTGCACTGCAGCAATGACTGAATGCAAGGTTTCCATTCTGAAATGCCGAACTCACAAGGTCTTGCTTACGGACTTGAGATTCAGCACAGGGCAGAGCAACCCACCCTTTTTGGAACCATGAAATAAATGGAACACCCCCCCATGCACCCACTCCTCCAGGAGCACATGCTGTACCACCCTTAAGCGTAGTAAGTCTAAGCATTGTCCACACCACCTCAACCTTGGCTGCGGCTTTAAGAGAGATTCCAGAAAGTCTGATAAGGGAAGGCTGTACTCGAGTTTGTACCCATCTCGAATCACATCCAAGACCCATTTGTCTGTAATTTACCCTGGCTCACTCCCCCAGAAAATGGGACAGATGCCTCCCCCCCACAACCAGTAGGAGATGGACCAGGACCCCATCATTGTGAACCTCTTGCTGTGGGCTGCGTTCTAGAGGTAGGGGCTGATGTTTGATGCTCGCCCTGAAAGAACTGTGCCTTCTGCTGAAACCAGGATCTCTGAAAGGACCCGTGTGGCTTGGGTGGTAATGATACGCCTCCCAGAACTGAGACTGAGGGCCCTGGATGGGACCCTGTCTTTGATATGTCTTCGGGTAAGTACTGACCCTTGTCACCCAGGGCTTTCACAATCTTTTCCAGGTCTTCCCTGAAGAGGAGTACCCCCCTGAAGGACAACTTCACCAGCTTCAACTGAGACCACGTCCACTGTCCAATGCCGTAACCAAATCCAGCAATGAGCCGTGACAGCCAAGGACACTTCCTTAGCTGATGCCCGTAAAAGATCATAAAGCAGATCCGTCAAGTAAGCCAATCCTGATTCCAGGGCTGGGAGAATCTGAATAAACTCCTCTGCCAAGGTAGCATTTTGTACCCATGAGAGACACGCCCTGGCTACGTAGGAGCCACAGACTACGCCTGCAAACTTAAGACTGCCACCTTGAACGGTAAGGAGCCTCAGACTCCAAATCAGATGCCAGCAATGTGTACAAGTGAGCCATTGCCCTTGCCATCCTCAGGCTTGCATCCGGTGCATCCCACTGTGCTGATACGAGGACTTTCATAGCATCATGGATGTGAAGAGATTTTGCGGGACCCTTAGTCCCTGACATAATGGAGGGGACGGGAGGTGGAATGACCGGTGATTCAGATGGAGATCTTCAGTACCCCAAATGCCCTGACTATCAGGGCAGGAAGTTCCTCCTTCCGTAAGAAACGTGCCACTGTGGGGTCATCACCTTCCTCTGTTAGCAATTCCCCTTCCTCCAAAAAAATCTGTGGCCCCCAGCGGGAATCCATCAGAAAGGTGGGAATTGTCTGGGTCCGACTGCATGGAAGCGGTATCCAATTCTAAGGTCTCAACTTGGGGCCACTTGGCCAGGAGAAGCTGTGTGGAAGAAACAGACCCTGTGGGGGGGGGGGGGGGAGGCATACTGAGGCTGTGAATTCCCTGATCACTTAAGCATGAATGCCTTGCGCATTAGAATCACAAACTTAGGTGAAAAAGTGCTTCATCGCTCCCCGATGTTTGACCCAGGCCGTCTGAATGGAATCCAGTGCCCCATAATTCTGATCAGGCCATGGCTCCGAATGCGGCAGTGCTGAAAAATGGTGCCCACAGCCGAGTGCTTCACAATCTGGCCTGAAGTTCCTGCCAAAAAGCAATGCCGGCTCCTCCGTTCTACTAGACAACCCCAGACTCAGAAATAACTGGCACCGCGTCTTGACGTGCTTTGCCATGCACATGCTTCACAACCACCCATCACCGCTCTCCGGTTAACACACTGGGAGCAGTGCTTCTGAAGGCGCAAACATCGGAGCACTGACCAAATGCCTAAACCCCCCCCCTCCCCCTTTTAGCAGAGTTCACCGTACACTAAGTGCTCCTCCATTCAGCTCATGCTGCAAACCGCCTGGCAGTGCTTACACCTCAGCGGCTGAATAAAGGACTCCTGCTGTGTGGGTTTCTTTTCTTGGCAGAGGACCAATGCTTTAACTATTCCACCACTTTAAATACCACAAAAACCTTGTAAGAATAGAAATATTTTTTATCCAAATTAGCTTTTTATTTTTCTCTCACTATCAAAACTATATGTATGATTATTGGTTTATAATCTCATATGTACTAGATGTATCTTCAATACAATACTATATTTTTCCTATGCATTCCACTCTCCGAGTCCATACAATACAAAGTCCATTCCAATTGTGTCCATGTTCTTCCAAAAGTCAAAATATAAGATGATTATTTAACTTGAAGTTATCACAATTTCTTCAGTTCCTTATATAGTCAATAAAAATCCTCTTTCAGCTCTACACAGTGCTGTGTTTCGCCATCGGCGTCCTCAGGAACATTATATTGCCTCAGTGGTATATTACTCCAGTTCATCCATTGTATATATGTGTAACTACAATGGCTGTAAATATAATGTGATACAACATCAATCTCATATCAACTAGCTTAAATAATTCTAATTCATATGTCAAATCTATATATTTACAATTACACAATATTCTTCATAATGCTCATCGACACAACCTCTCAGACAGGAGATCCATAGGGTGGATTCATCCTGTGGTCATCTAGTCAATGAGAAACAAAAGCCCATATACAACAGACTACTACTCACTCGGGGAACCCACCCCTCACAGCTGTTACTTCTGTCCATTCAACATCTTTGTTCAACCCATAAGGGGAGCACGTCTTCCAGGTGAAAATAATTCTTTGTTCAGTAATTAGCCATCTCTGACGTATATCTCCACCTCTTATCCCCATATCAATTTTGATTAGGATAGAAAATCTCAATTCATCTAATGTGTGATTCATATCCTGCCAATGTTGTACCAAAGGTGCTTCTACATTTCCTCTTCTAATATTGCTCAGATGTTCAACTTCCTCTTAGTTTGACCAACATACCACAGTTTGCAAGGGCACACTATTACATATATTACACCTTCTGTGTTATAATCTCCTAGGCATCCTATATAATAAAAGGCAGCTCCAACATTCTGAAGCTGACTGCATGGCTGAGGCATTCCTGCTCTCTGTATCCATCTCCTGAATTGACATCACGTACTTCCGGGTTCCTCACAAGCAGAAGTGACCAACCACACGAGGTTTCTCGGCTTCAGAATGTTGGAGGTACATTCTATTAAATAGGATTGGTCAGTTCCTTTCCTATATAATAAAAGGCACCTCCAACATTCTGAAGCTGACTGCATGGCTGAGGCATTCCTGCTCTCTGTATCCATCTCCTGAATTGACATCACGTACTTCCGGGTTCCTCACAAGCAGAAGTGACCAACCACACGAGGTTTCTCGGCTTCAGAATGTTGGAGGTACATTCTATTAAATAGGATTGGTCAGTTCCTTTCCTATATAATAAAAGGCACCTCCAACATTGTGAAGCTGACTGCATGGCTGAGGCATTCCTGCTCTCTGTATCCATCTCCTGAATTGACATCACGTACTTCCGGGTTCGTCACAAGCAGAAGTGACCAACCACACGAGGTTTCTCGGCTACAGAATGTTGGAGGTGCATTCTATTAAATAGGATTGGTCAGTTCCTTTCCTATATAATAAAAGGCACCTCCAACATTCTGAAGCTGACTGCATGGCTGAGGCATTCCTGCTCTCTGTATCCATCTCCTGAATTGACATCACGTACTTCCGGGTTCGTCACAAGCAGAAGTGACCAACCACACGAGGTTTCTCGGCTACAGAATGTTGGAGGTGCATTCTATTAAATAGGATTGGTCAGTTCCTTTCCTATATAATAAAAGGCACCTCCAACATTCTGAAGCTGACTGCATGGCTGAGGCATTCCTGCTCTCTGTATCCATCTCCTGAATTGACATCACGTACTTCCGGGTTCGTCACAAGCAGAAGTGACCAACCACACGAGGTTTCTCGGCTACAGAATGTTGGAGGTGCATTCTATTAAATAGGATTGGTCAGTTCCTTGAAGCACAGCCAGAGCTCAGCGTCCTGCACAGTAACGCTCAGACACCAGAGAGAGGGAGGGGGGCCTGACACCAGAGAGGGAGGGGGGAGGTATCTGTCACACACACACACACTCTCTCACAGTCAATGTCTCTCTCTCTCTCACACACTATGTCTCACACTGCATCACATTCACTCTCTATGTGTCACACAGTCACTCACTCACTCTCTTGGTCTCATACACTCAGTCACACACACTGTATCCGTGTGAAACACACTCTCTCACATATGCACTTGCACACACTCATTCTCACACACACACTCTCGCACCCAGACTCACTCTCTCTCTCTCACACACACTCGCACATTCACTCTGACAAACACTCTCTCACAAACACTGAGGAAAACCTTGCTAGCGGCCGTTTCATTTGTGTCAGAAATGGGCCTTTTTTACTAGTTTCAAATAAAATGATCTATTCTGAGAGTGGAATACATAGGAGAAATCTAGTATTGTACTGAAGATAAAACTATGATATATATGATTGCGGGTTTATAATTTCATATGTACTAGATGTGATAGTGAGATAAAAATAATAGCTAATTTGGATAAAAAATATTTCTATTCTTAAAAGGTTTTTGTGGTTTCTTTTCTTGGCCAGGAGCAATGGTGCCATTATATAGGAAGTCAAGAGGACTTCAGGGGGAGGAGGGCAGAGGGACCTGGCACCACCAGGTATACCACCCCCCCCCCCCCCAACAAGAACCCAATCTCTGCTCAAATTGGGACCCGTGGGCGGGCTAGGAGTTGGATCAATCCAGAGCTGCATCATTATGGCCCGAGAGAATACAGAAGAGAAGCTGGCAGCACATGACCACATAGCTATTTATTGCATTTGTATCCTACATTTTCCCACCTATTTGCAAGCTCAATGTGGCTTACATAGTTTTGTTATGACATTGTTATTCCAGGGTGTCAGATACAATTAATAATGTGCAAAGATTAAGGGAAGAAAGAAGTAAAGTATTAAGCTGATAGAGAGACATAAGTCTCTGGATCGACCTGTGGGATGCTATGGAAGTATAGATTGCTAATTCCACTCCACCTGAAGTACTGAGTTCAGTTCTGAGTCTGGAACTTCATAAGAAGAGTGGAGGATGGACAGGAAGTATTTAGTGAATGACGTTCCTCCAGCATGGAGTCTCCCTTAACTGGTATCAATAGTGCACCACTTAAGTGACATTTGGTTTTTTGTTTTTTTTTAAATAGAAAAATGCTTAAGGACAAGGAGTCATGGAGTGGAGCCGACCCTACGCCTGGAATAAACTTCCTGAGCCCCTACGTCTTGCCCCACACTTGGCCACCTTTAAATCTAGACTGAAAGCCTACCTCTTTAACATTGCTTTTTGACTCGTAACCACTCGCCTCCACCTACCCTCCTCTCTTCCTTCCTGTTCACATTAATTGATTTGATTACTTTATTTATTTTTTGTCTATTAGATTGTAAGCTCTTTGAGCAGGGACTGTCTTTCTTCTATGTTTGTGCAGCGCTGCGTATGCCTTGTAGCGCTATAGAAATGCTAAATAGTAGTAGTAATTTACAGAGGCATTGAAGAAATGATTCTACGGTAATGGTAATAAGTGTCCCTAAGTATGCTTGAATTGCAGTCTTGGGTTACTGTCAATGTGTAAGAACAAAGGAACTGCAGAGGGGTCATCACTCCATATCCAGTGGAAGATCTACAAGTGTCACTGGCATTCGTTTTTACAAAAGATTGCAACTTACTTGTAGGATTTTAGTGAGTTGATGGTGATTCTCCACCACAAGGACATTTGCTGCACAGGTGTCTGCCACATATTGACAGGCTTCTGGGGAATTGGTGGTGTAAATTCCAGCACTAAAACCCCTAATGGAAAATGTGAGAAACAAAAAAAAAAAAAAAAAAAAGACTTGTAAACAGTGATCTTGAAGAAAAAGCAGCAAAGGTTGTGATAAGTCCTGTACAGTTATTGGTGAAACAGTGAGAGACGTGTCCCATTCTAGAGGGCTGAACCTTCAAACATTCTCCACATTTTCACTGCTATGTTAACACAATACCAGGAAATGCGCACTTGGAAAGGACATGAGTGAAGAGTCATGGACTGAACCAAGAACCAGGGCTCAGGCCCATTTTCCTTGTTGAAACTCCTTGTAAAATGGGGCAAGTTGCTTTATCTCAGGCACCCAGTTAGACTAAGCTCTTATGGACAAGGAGTATCATTAGGAAAAGGAGAGAAATCCTAAAAAAAAATACTTAACCTATATAAAAGACATGGCAAAGCAGCCTCCAGTGATAAATTCAAAGGTATCTAGCAAAGACCAGGGGCGTAGCCAGACAACAGATTTTGGGTGGGCCTAGGCAAGAAGTGAGTGGGCACCAAGTGTTCTTCCCCCCCCCCCCCCCCCCCAACCACCACCAAAATAATATCTCACCTGACGGGAAAATGCTTCTTTCCACGTTGGCAAGCTGCAGCAGGCATGTGCTGAAAAATTAGCATACTCAGGTGCCGGTATCGTGGAGTAGCAGCACTTTTTTTACCATCAGGGGGTAAGTCTTCAGCTGGCCAAGCTTGGGATCCCCACCAGCTACTGCTAAACATGTGCTACTGTTGGGTGGGCCCGAGCCCTAAATGGGCGGGCCCCGGCCCACCTGTGGCTACGCCACTGGCAAAGACTAAATGATATTCCAGCTAGTCAAGTACAGTACTCAAGTTTTGGTAAAGCAGAGGCCAATTGTGATGAGGAAGTGTGTGTACGTAGGTGCGATTTGTTCTACTTAAGTGATCCTACAGATTTAGCATTTCTAGAACCATCGCTGAGGTCAACCTTCCCTGTAATTGAGTGCCTTTATCTGAAATGCCCTGCTGCATCTAATCACATTTTACCATAATTGCTCTTGTACATTCGTTGGATGTAATGGAAGGGGCAAGCTGGTAGATGCCTTCAGAAAGCAAAGCACTCTAGGGTCCTCTGAAAACGATACCAGGCTGAAGGGCACCAAAGATCAGTGGTATGTGCTATACCGACCATTGGAACAGGACAGGTTGGCAGCTCAGAATAAAGAGCTGCTGAGGAAAGGATAAAGACAGTTTGGGAAGATGTCCTGTGGGCTTAACACATTACTACTTAGTGCTACTAGACATACGCAGTGCTGTACAATGGACATGAAGAGAGTTCCTGCTTGACAGATCTTTTTGGGACAGACTAACAGGACAAATAAGAGAAAGAAATTACTAAAGTGGGAATGATAAAACAGACATTGGTACTGAAGGAGCAGGGGTTAGGAGTTAAAAGCAGCACCAAAAAGGTGGGCTTTCAGCCTAGATTTGAAGATGCCCAGAGATGGAGCTTGACGTATCGGCTCAGGAAGTGTATTCCAGGCATATGGTGCAGCGAAATAAAAAGAACAGAGTCTGGAGTTGGCAGTGGAGGAGAAGGGTACAGAAGAGATTTACCCAATGAACGGAGCTCCCTGGGAGGAGTGTAGGGAGAGAAAAGTGGGGAGGTACTGAGGAGCTGCAGAGTGAATGCACTTGTAAGTTTATAAGAGGAGTTTGAATTGTGTGCGGAAATGGATAGTGAGCCAATGAAGCAACTAGAGGGCTAATACGAGCATAACACTGGCGGAATATAAGTCGTGCAGCAGAATTCTGAACAGATTGAAGGGGAGAGAGATGGCTAAGTGTGAGACCTGTGAGAAGTAAGTTGCAATAGTCTAAGCGAAAGGTGATAAGAGTGTGGATAAGAGTTTTGGTAGTGTGCTCAGAAAGGAAGGGATGAATTTTGGTGATATTAGAGAAAAATGACAGGTTTTAGCAGTATGTTGGATATGTGCAGAGAAAGAGAGGAGTCGTCAAAGATGACCCAAAGAGGTAGGATGAGAGTTACCCACAGAGAGATAATGGGGGGGGGGGGGGGGGGGGGGGGGGGGGGCAAGAGGAGAGGTTGGTTTAGGGGGGAAGATAAGAAGCTCAGTCTTGGTCATGTTTACTTTCAGATAGCAGTGACACATCCAGGCAGTAAAGTCAGACAGGAAGGCTGATACTTGGGCCTGGATTCCTGCTGAAATTTGTGTGGAGAGGTAGATCTGGGAGTCATCAGCATAAAGGTGATACTGAAAACCATGGGATGAAGTTTAGATGGAGAAGAGGTCCCAAGACAGAGCCCTGAGGTACACCAACTGATATTGGGATAGAAATGGAGGAGAATTCACCAGAGTATACACTAAGTGCAATGGGAGAAAAAGCCCTGAAATGCAAGCGAGGACAGCGTATCAAGGAGTAGGCAGTGATCAACAGTGCCAAAAGCAGCAGATAGATCAAGAAGGATGAGGATAAAGTACAGACCTTTGAATACTGGTCATTGCAGACTTTAGCAAGGGCTGTTTCAGTTGAATGAAGAGGGCGAAAGCCAGATTGAAGTGGATAGGAAAGGGATGAAGAAGATAGGGAGATAGTTGGAAGGACAGGTAGGGTCCAATGAAGGGGTTTTTTTTTTTTGAGGAGTGGTGTAACTATGGCATGTTTGAAGGCATCAGGAACAGTCATAGTGGAAAGCATAGTGGAAAGAGATAGAAGGGATGACAGTGGGAGGTATAGTGCTGTCGTATCCTCAAATCTTTCAAAGTAGATGGGTGGGAATAGAATCAGAGAAACAGGTAGTTGGAGGCAGGTGTTAAAGGATGGTTGAGACCGGGGTTGAAGTCGGACTGAGAGAATGGATTGAGGGAAAGAGGTGGAGGTGAATGTTGAGAATTCAAGGTTAATCTTGTGAGTACTCTAGTCTAGGGAGAAAGTGAATGTGGAATTGAGAACAGATGTCGAGGGTTTTGTTTATTTCTTTCTTTCTAACCCAGAGGAATACTCCACGCACTCCAGTAGTTAGGTAGAAACAAAATGCATGCCACAAGAAGATGAGAAAATAGAGCTTTTATTCACTTACCAAGTTTAGAAAACTAGACATCACTATTAGAGTATATAAGGCTTTTCTCATGGGAGAGTACATGTGCAGTATCACAGTACTTCTCCACAGAAATGGGATGTACATTAATTTATATATGGAAAGCTTAACATTGGGTTTATGAGGTGCATATAATTAGACCTACCCCTTTTATGTTCCGCTTTTCTACAAAGGTTAATCAAGATTATTTAGGGCAGGGGCGTAGCCACTGGTGGGTCTGGACGGGCCCAGGCCTGGCCACTTTT
Organism: Microcaecilia unicolor; assembly: GCF_901765095.1. NCBI lineage: Eukaryota > Metazoa > Chordata > Amphibia > Gymnophiona > Siphonopidae > Microcaecilia > Microcaecilia unicolor. Next base: position 14,267,780 of record NC_044032.1, on the reverse strand, counting down.
GCTCCAGGCCCACCCAGCCTCTTGTGCCCGCTCTCCCCGTCCTCCCTCCAGCACCGGCGATTCCCATAGCCAGCCTTCTGAACTGACCTTGTGCAGGGGGCTGTCAGGGAGGGGTGGTGGTAGCGGGTGGAGAGGAAATGCGAGGCCTGTGCCCACCCAGTCCACCTCCAGGCCCATCTAAAAATTAAACTCTGGCTACGCTACTGATTTAGGGTGGTCCACAGAAACATAAGACTGATAAGTTTGTTATATTGCTTCACAGTCCATTTCTCCAGCCATCTCTTATCACATGCCTGCAGGTGCAGATGGCTACAAAACCCCTCTTTCCACATTCTGTCCAATGCCCCTGGCTAAAACATTTCCTCTTTCTGCAAGCTACAAAAGCCAGCTTGTCAGACGCTTATTTCTGGGTCAGACAAATTGACAGGATTTTAAAAGCAGGCAGCTTTAGGCCTCAGAAACTTTGGTTCAGTCAGTGTAACCCCAGACAGGACTACATCCATTTGAAAAACCTCTTGGCTCAAACTGATAATGAACCTATTTCACAAGTGAATTACACGTTGCGTGAAGAAACATTTTCTCAGATTCATTTTAAATTTACTACATTGTAGCTTCATTGCATGCCCCTAGTCCTAGAATTTTGGGAAAGCATGAATAAACGCTTCACATCTACCCGTTCAACTCCACTCATTTTATAAATCTCTATCATATCTCCCCTCAGCCGCCTTTTCTCCAAGCTGAAGAGCCCCAGCCGCTTTAGCCTTTCCTCAAAGGGGAGTCGTCCCATCCCCTTTATTAATTTGTCGCCCTTCTCTGCACCTTTTCTAATTCCACTATATCTTTTTTTTTTTTTTAGACGCGACGACCAGAATTGAACACAATATTTGAAGTGCGCTCGCACCATGGAGCGATACAAAGGCATTATAACATCCTCATTTTTGTTTTCCATTCCTTTCCTAATATTTGCTTTCTTAGCCGCAGCAGCACACTGAGCAGAAGGTTTCAACGTATCAACGACGACACTTAGATCCCTTTCTTGGTCTGTAACTCCTAACGTGGAACCTTGCATGACGTAGCTATAATTTGGGTTCCTCTTTCCCACATGCGTCACTTTGCACTTACTCATATTAAACGCCATCTGCCATTTAGACGCCCAGTCTCTCAGTCTCGTAAGGTCCTCTTGTAATTTTTCACAATCCTCCCGCGATTTAACAACTTTGAATAATAATTTAATTACCTCACTAGTTACTCCCATCTCTAGGTCATTTATAAATATGTTAAAAAGCAGTGGTCCCAGCACAGAGCCCTGGGGAAACCCCACTAACTACCCTTCTCCATTGAGAATACTGACCATTTAACTCTACTCTCTGTTTTCTATCTTTTAACCAGTTTTTAATTCACAATAGAACACTACCTCCTATTTAGGGTGGTGGACTTTGGTCCTAGGGAACTGAGGACCTGAGTTCGATTCCCACTTCAAGCACAGGCAGCTCCTTGTGACTCTGGGCAAGTCACTTAACCCTCCATTGCCCCATGTAAGCCGCATTGAGTCTGCCATGAGTGGGAAAGTGCGGGGTACAAATGTAACAAAAATAACAAAATAAAGAGTAGACTGGAAGGACGTCAGCAAGAATCTGAAATGTATGAAGTCAGCATGGGCAGGGGATTTCAGCCAAAGGCATCTGGCAGACCGAGCACAGGGAACATAGGTAGCAGATCCTAGAGGTCAGCCAAGGAAGGGTTTGGTATGCCTTACAGAACCAGGGGGGCAGGGGAATAGGAGGAGAGAGTATCCAGAGTACAGGAGAGAATAAACAGCCTCATTGACAGACTCGGATAACAGTGGTTAAGAAGAGGTTTAAACACTGAAGGACAGTGGAAGAGTCAATAGCCTGAAGATTCTTAAATGTATTGGTGGAGATTGGCCAAGACTGGGGGGGGGGGGGGGGGGGGGGGGGAAGGATGTTTAAGTGTGAAAGTTATCAGATAAGAGGGAAAGAACTGAGATGCAGAAACTGGAGAGTGAACAGTTAGAGATCTGATCAAGACAGTGGCAGTGCCGTAGTAAGAGTGGCTGACACCTGGGGCGGGTCGCCGCTGCGAGCGCATTCTTACTAGCATAGGAAAGTGGGGAGTGGGCAGGAGGGCCGATCTGCCCCGAATGCACGTCGCTGGGAGTGGCGTCGGCTCCGCTGGTTTCCTGCTCTCTCTGCCCCGGAACAGGAAATAACCTGTTCCGGGGCAGAGGGAGCAGGGAACCAGCGGAGACGACACCCCCCCCCCCCAGCGGCGTGCACCCGGGGCGGACCGCCCCACCTTCCTAAGCCACTGGACAGTGGCGCACAGTTGAAGATTGAAAGAGGATGTTAAAGTGAGAAACTGAAGCATAAGAGTCAGACGGATCATTAGCATGAATTTTAAAATCCCCAAGAATGAGGGAAGGATATGAGGGTTCAAGAAAAAAAAGGAAAGCCAGGTCAGTAAGAAAAGAAGAAAGGTACATATCAGGGGGTCAATATATAACTGCTACTCAGAGGTAGAGGAGTGAATAGATGGATGGAGTGGACTTCGACGGAATAAAGCAATGAGACAGATGGGGAAAAAAAAAAAAAGGAGGTTGACCGGAGGGATTCGCCAACTGGACTGAGCCACCTGGACACGCAGCACCCGAGCCTCCCTTGGAGTGAAGGATCGAGGAGCGCAGTGGTGCTGGCCTCCCGGTTTGGGAACTGGAGGGAAGCCAACACGCAGCCCGCTCCCTTGACCAAGACCCTCCTGTCCGCAACGGATCGACGCTGGAAGGAGAAGGACTGGTACCACCTCTTCAGACGGAACTGAGAAGTGCATGGCCAAGTGTGCACGACTGCCAAGCTGTTTAAGCACCCGAGCATGCCGCCTGTAAGAGGAGAGAGCTCGTTGGGAGAGAACCTCCAACAATCCATCCTCCCATGCCAGACATTGCTGACCGTCACCACCGCCAGCCCAAAACCCCAACTCGCAGGAGCTTGTATGGTGCCTCGCCTCCTCTCCAGCCGAGTACACAACGCATCGCGGATCCACAGTGCGCCACGGGTTGGTACCTTGCAGTCCAGTTCCCGTCGGTGCTGACCGAGGCTGCTGCCTGTTGAGGCCTGGATGAGCTTCACCTGATGCCTCCACCCCCCACCAGCCGAGACGTCGCTTCTCATCGGACCCACACCGAACCACTACTCCTAGGCCAAACCACGCGGCCTGCCTGTCGCAGCGCAGCCTACCGAGGTTGGTGCACAGACTATCCCACGGCGGACCACCGGGGCTCGCACCTCGCCGGACGAAGCACATGGGCAGACGCCAGTTCAGACGACCAGCTTACAACTCCACCCCAACCAACAGCACAATGCCCTAACAGAACCTCTGTACCTCCAACCAGCAGAACGGTGTGTAGAGTTACAGAACTCTGCGCCCAGGACATCATTCCTGAGCATCTGACTGAGTAATCTATCCCCAAACTGACACCAAAATGAATACAATCAAAATACTCCTGGCAATCTACTCCCTTTCATTGATCTACCTAACACTATCCATCTCACTTACAGAACATATCATACCCATCCTACAAAACCACCAAAGACTGAACACTCCACACTTCACCAAACTGACACCCATCAAATTAAAGGAAGATTATCTAAATATGGACAATACCAACAAAATGGAAGGAAAGATCACAACACACGCCACCCAAGGAACGACAACTAACAAATCCACACATCAAACCCAGTAGCCCCATACCAAAATATCCAAGTGGGCTACATTACTACTACTACTAAACATTTCTATAGCACTACTAGACTTACGCAGCGCTGTACAAATGAACATGAAAAGACAGACCCTGCTCAACAGAGCTTACAATCTAAATTGGACAGACGAACAGACAGCTAGGGGTGGGGAAATTGCAGTGGTAGGGTTGAGTAAGAGAGTCATGGTTACATTAATGCTAGGTCCGTAGTTAACCAAACAATATCAGACTGGATCAGCTCAGAAAACCTCGATCTTATCTTCATCAATGAAACATGGATCCAATCAAAAAAGGACCCCATAATCCTTGAACTATGCCTGCCAGATTACAAAATCACTCACTGGACCAGATTGGAAAAGAGAGGTGGAGGCATAGCACTAATCTACCGAGCACAATTCACTACTGAAACCACTGTCGAGTCCATAACACCCCAACTAGAAATTGCTTCCTTCACAATCCATAACAAATCCCTGATCGATCTGAACTGTGTCCCGTTTTACAGACCACCTGGTAACTGGAACGAAAGCTAGCCTATCTTCACAGACTTCATCTCAAACACTTGTGTAAACAAACAACAATACACTAAAACTAGGTGACAAACCTTCACCTAGAAGACCCCAACTCCACCAATGCATGTGAATGCAAAGACTTCCTACAGTCCTGGGATCTCAAATGGACCCACTTGCAAGCTACTCATATCAAGGGATACACACAGGACCTCCTAACACACAAACTGTCCACAGATCATAACCTATTAATAACAGACATCAAATGGACAGAAACACCTTGGACCGACCACTACAAACTAAACCTATCACTAAACTGGTGGAAGAAGGGATTAAACCGTACACCAGAACATACAACTTACACTACAAGAAGGCAAATAGATCCACAAGTATTCTGGCAACAGATATGACAGCAGTTGGACAACACGAACTTGATTCTAAACATTATCTCAATCACTGGGAGGACAGATGCAGAAGCGTACTACACGAAATAGCACCCTTAAAAAGACAAGAATATCAAGACGACAAAACTCCATACCACAGTTCAATGATGAATTTAAAAAAAAAAAAAAAAAAAAAACTCAATCCAGGAAACTTGAACAAGCGTGGAAAAAAATAAGTACACTCAATGCATGGAAACAAATACATAGAAAATACAAATACGCAATAAGACAAACCAAAAGGTCCTACTACAAAACCAAACTAGGACCGGATTACAAAGATCTGAAGAAACTATTCCAACTTGTAAATAAGTTACTAGACACCACCCCCATCACGGACATCCTACCCGCAGCACCCCCATCACCACAACCAACACAGACATCCCACCCGCAGACAAACTTGATAACTATTTTAATGAAAAAATAAAATTACGCAGCACACTTCCTCATCACAACACAGACATTGAAAACTTCAACCTGGACCTAATCCCTGGTGGATACCCAGCTGACCGTATCTGGTCAACATTTCATCTCCTCACTACTAAATCAGTTACACAAGCGACTGATAGGTTCGCCAACACCCACTCCAAACTGGATATATGTCCCAGTCATCTACTTAAATCTGCTCCCGACCGCTTCATAGTAGACCTCACATCCCACCTAAACTTCAGGCTACAACAAGGTCTCTTCCCTGAGGAATATGGTAACATCCTACTCACCTCAATACCAAAAGACACCAAGAAAAACGCAACTGGGTGGTAATTGGTGAGATTGTATCTATCCCACTAGTAGTAAAACTGATGGAGCGCTTGGTGACCAAACAGCTTACTGAATACATGGACAAGTTCTCAATATTACACGACTCACAATCAGGATTCCGCCCCCACCATAGTACTGAAACTGTCCTAAGTCACTCTCCTGGCCAAATTCAAGCAGGAAATAGCCACAGGTAAAAGCATACTTCTCCAGTTTGACAGGTCGAGTGCATTCGACATGGTAAACCACAATATACTACTAAGACTCCTTCGACACTTTGGGATTGTTGGAAATGTACTTAATTGGATCAAGGGTTTTCTAACCACCAGAACATACCAAGTAAAATCAAACTCAAACATATCACCACCATGGAAAGCAGCCTGCAGAGTACCTCAAGGATCACCATTATCACCAATACTCTTCAACATGATGATCCCACTGGCAAAGTCCTTATCCAATCAAGGCCTCAACCCGGTCATCTATGCAGATGTTACAATCTACATTCACTTCAGACATGACTTGACAGAAATAACCAATGAAATCAATGATGGCCTGAACATCATGGACTCTTGGGCAAACTCATTCCAAATGAAACTGAACACTGAAAAAACACACTGCCTCATCCTCATAACAAACCCACAACCATAAACACCCCAGGACACACCCTCCCTACCTCAGATAGCCTAAAAATACTCGGCGTCACAATCGACCACAACCTTATTCTCGCGAGCCAAGTAAACTCTGTAATAAAGAAAATGTTCTATTCAACGTGGAAACTCAAACGAGTAAAACCTTTCTTCCAGAGGAAAACTTTTCGAAACCTAATACAATCAATGGTCCTAAGCCATGCAGATTACTGCAACGGAATCTATGCAGGATGTAAAGAACAACTCCCAAAAATCTCCAGACTGCCCAAAACACAGCAGCCAGGCTGATATAGTAAAACGCGATTTGAAAGTGCTAAACCCCTTCGAGAAAAGCGGCACTGGCTCCCAATCAAAGGACGGATCATCTTCAAAATCTGCACTTTGGTCCACAAAATTATCTACAGCATAGTCCCAGGATACTTGACAAACCTCATAGATCTACCAACCAGAAACAGAATCAGATCATCACGATTGTACCTAAACCTACATTAACCTAATTGCAAAGGACTTAAATACAACAACTTACGCATCCAGCTTCTCCTACATAACCTCCAACTGAGCTCCACCACCCCTACTCACCAATCTGGCCACTGTCTTGACCTCGTCCTTTCCTCTACCTGCTCACCCTCCAATTTCTGTGCCTCAGCTCTTCCTCTCTCTGACCATCACCTGATCACCTTCACACTTCATCACCCTCCCCCACAGTCCCGCCCAACACTAACCACTACTTCCAGGAATCTCCAGGCTGTCGACCCTCCCACCTTATCCTGTAGTATCTCTAATCTCCTCCCTTTCATCATGTCCTCCGAGTCTGTCAACAAGGCTGTCCGTCAACCAGTTCCTAACTGGATTAGGAACTGGTTGACGTACAGACGCCAGAGGGTGGTGGTAAATGGAATTCTCTCGGAGGGAAAGGTGAGTAGTGGAGTGCCTCAGGGATCGGTGCTGGGGCCGATTCTGTTCAATATATTTGTGAGTAACATTGCCGAAGAGTTAGAAGGTAAAGTTATTATTATTTATTGCATTTGTATCCCACATTTTCCCACCTATTTGCAGGTTCAGTATGGCTTACAATACATTGTGAATGATGGAAATACAATTTGTTACAACTCAATTATGGATTACATTGTGAGGAGTTATGCGAAGTCAAAGTATCGTTAAGGGAATGGAACAATGGAAAGAAACAACGGGAAATTGATAGGGCAACAAAACAATAGTAGGAGAACATTCGGTATAACGTTTTTCTGTGAGTAAAGGTATAAATGTGGTAAAATTACGGGGGATGAGAATTCAGAAGAGAATGTATTGATGCATTACTAACAGTGTGTGTGGACTTCATGTGTTTTTATCCTTTCAATAAATTTTATCAAAGAGATGAGTCTTCAATAATTTGAAGAAGTTGGTTAGTTCGTAGATCGTTTTCAGGTTGCGTGGTAGTGTATTCCAGAATTGCGTGCTCATATAAGAAAAGGTTGATGCGTGCAGTGCTTTGTATTTTATGCCTTTGCAATTAGGGAAGTGGAGGTTGAGGAAAGTTTGCCTTTTTGCGGATGACACCAAGATTTGTAACAGAGTGGACACCCCGGAGGGAGTGGAAAACACGAAAAAGGATCTGCGGAAGCTAGAAGAATGGTCTAAGGTTTGGCAATTAAAATTCAATGCAAAGAAATGCAAAGTGATGCACTTAGGGAGTAGAAATCCACGGGAGACATATGTGTTAGGTGGGGAGATTCTGATAGGTAAGGACGGAGAGAGGGATCTTGGGGTGATAGTATCTGAGGATTTGAAGGCGACGAAGCAGTGTGACAAGGCGGTGGCCGTAGCTAGAAGGTTGTTAGGCTGTATAGAGAGAGGTGTGACCAGCAGAAGAAAGAGGGTGTTGATGCCCCTGTACAAGTCGTTGGTTAGGCCAGTAGCGTAGCCAGACACAGTATTCTGGGTGGGCATACAATTCTCCCCCCCCCCCCCCCTCCCAGCACTTTCTTTCCCTGCCCTACATACAATCTCACCCCTCTCCCCCGTATGCACTTTCTGCCTCTGCCCTGCACCACCGCACCTCCCAATCATTCTGAAAAGTTGGCTCCCAATGGGGGAAAGTCCCCACAGTTTTGCCAGACAAGCCCGAGCTCCTCCCCCACCCCCTCGAGAAATGCTAAGGAGGCTCCTGGGGAGAGGGTGCAGCTGCTCAGCCTGACTTTGCGACTCTCCCTCCGTTTACCTTTCTCGGTTTCCAGCCGACCATAGTTGGGGACCCGGTGGCTCGCCGGCTTCTTCACCAGCAAAGAGTAGGGCATCCTCTGTTCCGGGGCCGCGCACACCTCATCTGCACCACTTCACATTCCGCCACACGCTGAGTCTGAGAGCGGCTCGCGACGCTGCTGCCAGGCAGGTGCAAGAAGGTCCGAGCGTATTAGCATAGGCTGCTTGCTGCACCAATCGGAGGGCGAGGAACAAGAGCAGGGGACAGGGTCTGCTGCCTTAGGTTTCTTGGCTCGTCTGGAAGAAGAACAGGTTGTATTTCTGACTAAGGTGCTCCACTGCTGGGTGGGCCTAGGCCCAACCAGGCCCACCCGTGCCTACGCCCCTGGGTGATGCACCACCTGGAGTATTGTGTTCAGTTTTGGAGGCCGTATCTTGTTAAGGATGTAAAAAGAATTGAAGCGGTGCAAAGAAAAGCTACAAGAATGGTATGGGATTTGCGTTACAAGACGTATGAGGAGAGACTTGTGGACCTGAACATGTATACCCTGGAGGAAAGGAGAAACAGGGGTGATATGATACAGACGTTCAAATATTTGAAAGGTATTAATCCGCAAACGAACCTTTTCCAGAGATAGGAAGGCGGTAGAACTAGAGGACATGAAATGAGATTGAAGGAGGCCAGACAAGAAAAATGTCAGGAAGTATTTTTTCATGGAGAGAGTAGTGGATGCTTGGAATGCCCTCCCGCGGGAGGTGGTGGAAATGAAAACGGTAACGGAATTCAAACATGCGTGGGATAAACATAAAGGAATCCTGTGCAGAAGGAATGGATCCTAAGGAGCTTAGTCAAGATCGGGAGGCGGGGCAGACTTATATGGTCTGTGCCAGAGCCGGTGGTGGGAGGCAGGGATAGTGCTGGGCAGACTTGTATGGTCTGTGCCCTGAAAAAGACAGGTACAAATCAAGGTAAGGTACACACAAAAAGTGGCACATTTCTTGGGCAGACTGGATGGACCGTGCAGGTCTTTTTCTGCCGTCATCTACTATGTTACTATGTAAGGCTGTCTCCGTGGTGAATCTATGCACATGTGTCTAGATATAATCATTGACTCTTACCCCGACCATCCTATTTTTTACTTTTTTTGTTGAATTGAATATATAAGACACTTAGCTTAACGGGCTGTTTGCATCGTCTAACGAGTGTGCCTGTTTCGCAACTTACAATGCCACTCTCTATTCTGCTCTGGACACCCTTGCACCATCCATCTCCCGTCCCACAATGCGTACTAATCCCCAGCCCTGGCTGACCCCTTGCACCCGATACCTTCGCCTGATCGGCTGAACGCCTCTGGAGGAAATCTCACACCCATACTGATTTCATCCATTACAAATTCATGCTATCCTCCTTCCAGTCCTCCCTATTCCTTGCCAAACAGGACTATTACACCCAATTGACTAATTCTCTCAGTTCCAACCCTCATCGTCTCTTCGCCATCCTTAACTCCCTCCTCAAAGTGCCCTCCGCTCCCACCCCCCTCACTCTCTCCTCAATCACTGGCTGAATACTTCCGTGACAAGATGCAGAAGATCAACCTCGAATTCACCACCAAACCATCTCCTCCTCTTCACCCTATAACCCACTCCCTCAACCAACCAACCCAGGCCTCCTTCTCCTCTTTTCCTGATATCACCAAAGAGGAAACCTCCCATCTCCTCTCCTCCTCGAAATGCACCACCTGTTCCTCTGACCCCATCCCCACCAACTTACTTAACACCATCTCTCCCACCATCACCCCCCCCCCCCCATCTGTCATATCTTCAACCTTTCTCTCTCCACTGCAACTGTCCCTGACACCTTCAAGCATGCTGTAGTCACACCACTCCTCAAAAAACCATCACTTGACCCTACCTGTCCCTCCAACTACCGCACAATTTCCCTCCTACCCTTCCTCTCCAAGATACTTGAACGTGCCGCCGTTCACAGCCGTTGCCTTGATTTTCTCTCCTCTCATGCCATTCTCGATCCGTCCCCTACACTCGACAGAAACGGCACTGTCTGCAATGACCTGTTCCTTGCCAAATCCAAAGGTCACTACTCCATCCTCATCCTCCTCAACCTATCTGCCACTTTTGCACTGTCAAACAATTTACTTCTTGCCACACTGTCCTCATTTGGGTTCCAGGGCTCTGTCCTCTCCTGGTTCTCCTCTTCTCTCTCCCACCATACCTTCAGAGTACACTCTCATGGTTCTTCCTCCACCCCCATCCCGCTCTGTTGGAGTTCCTCAGGGATCTGTCCTTGGACCCCTTCTTTTTTCAATCTACACCTCTTCCCTGGGCTCCCTGATCTCATCTCAGTTTCCAATATCATCTTTATAATGACGACACCCAGCTTTCTCTCTCCACACCAGACATCATTGCCGAAACCCAGGCCAAAGTATTGGCTTGCTTATCTGACATTGCTGCCTGGATGTCCAACCGCCATCTGAAACTGAACATGGCCAAGACCGAGCTTATTGTCTTCCCACCCGAACCCACTTCTCCTCTCCCTCCACTCTATCTCAGTTGACAACACCCTCATCATCCCTGTCTCATCTGCCTGCAACCTCAGAGTCCTCTTCAACTCCTCTCTCTCCTTCTCTGCGCATATCCAGCAGATAGCCAAGACCTGTTGCTTCTTCCTCTACAACATTAGCAAAATTTGCCCTTTCCTCTGAGCACACCACCCGAAGTCTCGTCCACTCTCTCATCACCTCTCGCCTTGACTACTGCAACCTACTCCTCGCTGGCCTCCCACTTAGCCATCTATCCCCCCTTCAGAACTCGGCTGCACGTCTTATCTTCCGCCTGGCCCGATACACTCATATCACCCCTCTCCTCAAGTCACTTCACTGGCTTCCGCAGGTACCGCACACAGTTCAAGCTTCTCCTACTAACCTACAAATGCACTCGATCTGCAGCTCCTCCTTACCTCTCTACCCTCATCTCCCCTTACGTTCCTACCCGTAGCCTCCGCTCAAGACAAATCCCTCCTCTCAGTACCCTTCTCCACCACCGCCAACTCCAGGCTCCGCCCTTTCTGCCTCGCCTCATCCCATGCTTGGCATAAACTCCCTGAGCCCATACACCAGGCCCCCTCCCTGCTGATCTTCAAAGCCTTGCTCAAAGCCCACCTCTTCAGTGTCGCCTTCAGCACCTAACCACTACACCTCTATTCAGGAAATCTTGACTGCCCCAACTTGACATTTTGTCCTTTAGATTGTAAGCTCCTTCGAGCAGGGACTGTCCTTCTTTGTTAAACTGTTCAGCGCTGCGTAACCCTAGTAGCACTCTAGAAATGTTAAGTAGTAGTAGTAGTAGTAAGCGCACAACTGTGGAACGGACTCCGAAAAGCTGTGAAAACAATCCATGACCACCTAAACTTCAGAAAATCAGTAAAAACCAACCTCTTCAAAAAGGCCTACCCAACCGATCCAACATAAATCCCCACACCCAGCATAACTAATGATCATACTAGACAATATACAATCTTCATTCCCTTTGACCCTCATGTTGCCTAATTCACACCTACCTCATTCGACCACTATATTTGTTATTGTATTTGTTATCAACCAACTTGGCGAATGCCTTTACGGTACTATGTAAGCCACATTGAGCCTGCAAATAGGTGGGAAAATGCGGGATACAAGTGTAAAATAAAACAAATCTACAAAAGGTTGAGTAGTAGTAGCCCAACACCAGCTCCGTGGCCAACCAGGTGAGTATGGGAGAAGAGGTAACCTCCATGACACAGGGCTGCTGCTGAAGACTTCATGGCAAAGCCAAGTCTCAGGGCAAGCAGATGGAGAGTACGAGAGAAAGAGGTCATGGATGTAGAAAAGTTTGTTGCAGACAGAGCAGATGAGAAAAGCAAAGGGGAGAGGAAAGGAGAAGAAATTAGATTAGAGATATCACGATGTGACCTGTACGAATAGGATAAGAGCTGATGTGGAGGACCAAGATTGGGATTAATATTGTTACGCGTGTGTGTGTGTACGTGTTTTAAGGTACCTGATGAATTTATCTTACACACACATGCTGCGTGGCTTCTAAGACAAGATGTATTAAGTAGTGACGTGTATATTAGACCATAAGTGTTATATTGATATGATTTTTATTTACATTACCCTCAATTTTCATGTCTTTTTGATATATTTTAGATACAGACTTCTGAGGTAGGGATTCTATTGCCAAAACAGTTCCATGGGAATCTACTTTTTTTATTTTAATGTAAAGCTTTGTATTGACCTTTATATTGGATGGCCACTGGCACTTCCCTACTCCTTGCTCATAACATAAGAACACTCTGGAATGCACTCCCTGAAAGGCTCCGCTTAACACAAGACTCTCTACTTCAGGAAGCAGGTGAAAGCTTGGCTCTTCAACCAAGCCTTTAACGGAAGAAGTAACTAACTTGTTAGTCTCATTCACACACGCAAGGATTGACTCAGGCTGCACATGCTGCAAGGGGACATGTTTATCCACTCCTACCCTAGCTGAGATAATATTTAACCATCTCTCTGACTTCATGTGCAACTTTCTTCAAATCAATCACCTTAATTTCTAACTCTTACCTATCTATATGTTCCATCTTTGCTTATACCCTATGCAGTCTATTAAAATGTTCTATTACGTATTGTGTTGACATTGTAAATAGCATACTATCCTAATTCTAATATTGTATTACCACGTGGTAACATAGTAACATAGTAGATGACGGCAGAAAAAGACCTGCACGGTCCATCCAGTCTGCCCAACAAGAACTCATATTTGCTACTTTTTGTGTATACCCTACTTTGATTTGTACCTGTGCTCTTCAGGGCACAGACCATATAAGTCTGCCCAGCACTATCCCCGCCTCCCAACCACCAGCCCCACCTCCCAACCACCGGCTCTGGCACAGACCGTATAAGTCTGCTCAGCACTATCCCCACCTCCCAACCACCAGCCCCGCCTCCCAACCACCAGCTCTGGCACAGACCGTATGCCCAGCACTATCCTCACCTCCCAACCACCAGCCCTGCCTCCCACCACTGGCTCTGGCACAGACCGTATAAGTCTGCTCAGCACTATCCCCACCTCCCAACCACCAGCCCCGCCTCCCAACCACCAGCTCTGGCACAGACCGTATGCCCAGCACTATCCTCACCTCCCAACCACCAGCCCTGCCTCCCACCACTGGCTCTGGCACAGACCGTATAAGTCTGCCCAGCACTATCCCCGCCTCCTGATCTTGACTAAGCTCCTGAGGATCCATTCCTTCGGCATGTTCAAAATATTCTGCTTCAAACAACTGCAGCTGGTAATAAATCACACTTGTTTATTTTTACTTTTATTAAGAGGACCTCAAATCTTCCCAGCTTGGCTGTTCTATTTAGAACTCATTTGCATGATATTTTCTTACATGCGCTCAAGCTGTTTTCTGAAAGTATCTATCACTGGTCCTGTATTTACTAATCAAAATCTTTCAGAGGTCAGGTTTCTTACGTCACTGAAAAAAACTCCCTATCGGAGAAAAAACAGGGACTCCTGCCCTCTGAAAAACAGCTTCCCCTTGTAGAATTAAAATAGCATACTATGCCATACTTTTTATTAGTTGAATATTTTTACTGCTGTAACTGTCTATTGCTCATGCTTGATCTATTCTTACTGTACACCGCCTTGAGTGAATTCCTTCAAAAAGGCGGTAAATAAATCCTAATAAATAAATAAGTGTTGTCTTACTGGATCAAACCGAAAGTCCATCAAGCCCATCATCCTGTTGCCAACAATGGCCAATCCAGATCGCAAGTATCTGGCAAGATTCGAAAAACAGTACAATACACGTTATGCTGCTTATCCTAGAAATATCAAAAAATATTCACAGAATGTGTAAATGCAAATATGATAGTCTTAAGGGCTATTAGACTAAAGTGAGGAAGAGTCTCATATGTAATACACGATGATATTTCTTTCACTCAACAGGTGAATCCATTGCACGTGTAAATGTCTTAATCCCAATGGATACCACCGATACGGTAGTAGCGGTTTTTAAACAGCTCGTCCTTAAAGATGTATTCATAGAAAAGGAGCGCACAGATTTAGAGACAATCTGACCTTAGATGAACGCAAAGCATTACAATCTTTGAGAACTAATACCGATGTGGTAGTAAAGCGTGCTGACAAGGGGGGGGGGGGGCCACAGTGATCTTGGACAGGTCAAAATATGAGATTAATTTGCAGTTGACAGATATGACATCGTATGTTCGTTTACAGCATGATCCCATGAAGGAATTGCAGGATAAAATTTTGAACATCACACAAAGGGCTGAGGAAGCAGGATTCCTTACGAAGAAGGAATTCCAATACTTAAACAAGAAGTCACCGATTATTCCAGTTTTATATATCTTGCCCAAAGTACATAAAGACCTCTTGAATCCTCCTGGAAGACCGATTATGTCATCCCGTGGTTCTCTTCTTGAACCTTTATCTGTGTATGTGGACACGTTTCTACAAGATTTTGTCAAAGCCACTCCAGCGTTTATCAAAGACAACGCATTTTCTTAACATTCTACAAGAATTACGGTAACTTGATACCCCGATTCTAATGGCTACTTTTGACATCAAGTCTCTATACACCATGATTCCGCAAGATGAATTATTAAATCTCTGACACCTTAAATGCCCGCCCTAATCCACATCAAGTTCCCACCAGTTTTTTACATGAACTGGCGGAGTTGGCGTTATGTAATAATTTTTTCAGTTTTCAGGATGTTATCTACATGCAAAAATCGGGAGTGGCGATGGGAGCCACGTTTGCGCCTACTCTAGCAAATTTATATATGGCATCGTTTGAAAAGAAATGGTTACATGTCTCTCCCTTTAAAGAACTTTTGGGTACCTGGAGGCGCTACATCGATGACATCTTTGTAATGTGGTATGGTAGCGCAGAAGAATTACAAGAATTCCATCAATGGCTGAACCAACGGCACATTAGGATCCAATTCACTTTAACGTGGTCGGATGACAAGATACATTTTTTAGATGTGGAGATTTTTATCCAGGAAACAATTTATCACCAAAGTATTTACTAAAAGCACAGATCGCAACACGTTCCTGGAGTTTGGCAGTTGCCATTCTAAGGCATTAAGACAGTCTCCCTTTTTCTCAATTCTTGCGATTCAAGCGTATCTGTACCACAGATGAGGATTATAAAACACATTCAGAGGAATTTGGTACCAAATTATTACAAAGAAATTACCCACGTAAAGTAATCAAACGTGCATTTACCAGGGCAAAATTTAACAGATTTATTACTTCATGGTCCACAACAACAACAGCAAGATGATCACATCATGACGTTTGTCACAAGATATACCCCAGGCAGTAAAGCAACAGCAGGCATAGTCAGAAAACACTAGGATATTATTAGATCTCATCCCGTGTTCGCAGACTATAATATAAGAACTGCATTTTCACGTCCTAAAAATCTTAAGGAGATTGAGTCCTGCTGTTTTGCCTATTATATCAAGCAACAACAGTGATGGTACACCTGTAGGACATTACAAATGTATGAAATCTCGCTGTAAAACATGCCCTGCAACTATTGAAGGCACAAGTTTCACCTGTAATGATAAAACATTTACATTGAAGAGCCATACCACTTGCCGCTCAGTGGGCATCATCTATTACATTGTGTGTCCTTGTGGTAAATATTACATTGGTAAATCAATCAGATCCCTGCATGAAAGATTGATCGAACATCGCTCACGCATAAATGCTCAGAACTTAGGAGCACCTTTAGTTCAACATTGGGTGTCCCACAAGCACACCATAGAAGATTTAAAATGTATGGTGGTTGAGCAAGTACTCCCCCTGAAAAGGGGTGGCGATTTCAATAGAAGAGTTTTACAACGTGAAACTTTTTGGATTTTTACATTGGGCACAACAGAACCTGCAGGGTTAAATACATATATCCAATGGGGAAGTTTCTTTTGATATATCTCCAAGGGTTTTCCCAAGTTTTCTTAAAAGTTTTTTCTATGATGTTTTCTAATGTCTGCCATAGATGTTTCTTTCAAGTTGGTTTTTTCAAGTTAGTTTTATTAAGTGATTATACCTTTAAGAGTCGCGTAATGTTTTTTACGTCTTTTACGTATTAACGTTTGACGCAACACCATCAGCTGTTTGCTTGCTGCTAATAATAAGACGACGCTGTCGCCATTTTTGGTTTTATTAGAACAAGCCAGCACACATAGATGTCTGGGGCAGAAACCGGGTAAGCCATCAGCTGATTTAATGAAAGACATGCGAATATTTAGAGAACTTAAAATAATGGGGTTAAGATTTATATGCAAAAGACTTGATTTCTTTTTTTTCCTGTTCTCTTTTTTTCCCTTAACGACAGAATTGGTGTCACTCCCCCTTGATAAAGTCAATACGAAACAGGGACCTGTCGGGGTTTTAAGAGCGCACCAACCTGCCTAAGATAAGTGCAGTGTGCATTATTGAGAAGTACATTTAAAAAGTTGTGCAAGTCTTTGTTTGCTAGTATAATTGGGATGGTGGAGGTTGAGTCAATGATTAAGACATTTACACGTGCAATGGATTCACCTGTTGAGTGAAAGAAATATTATTGTGTATTACATATGAGACTCTTCCTCACTTTAGTCTAATAGCCCTTAAGACTATCATATTTGCATTTACACATTCTGTGAATATTTTTTGATATTTTGCTTTATGGGACAGAGTGACGGTCTAAAATTATTTAACAGTTAGAGGCATATTTTCAAAGCACTTTGGGAGGCTAAGTTCCATAGGTTTCTATGGAACTTTGGGAGGCTAAGTGCTTTGAAAATAAGCCTCTTAGTATCCTAGAAATAAGCAGTGGGTTTTCCCCAAGTCCATTTTAACAGTCTATGAACTATTCCTTTAGAAAGCCATCCAAACCTTTTTTAAAACCCTGCTAAATTAACTGCTGTTACCACATTATCTGGCAACGAATTCTAGAGTTTAATTACACGTTGAATGAAGAAATATTCTCGGATTTGTTTTAGAATTATTACTTTGTAGCTTCATTGCATGCCCCCTAGTCCTAGTATTTTTGGAAAACAGTAAAGCAGTTCAGTTCTACCTATTCCACTTCTTTGGAGTTTCTCCCTGTAGGGAACTCACCTCTCTCCTGACCCCTTGGTATCTATTTTAGAACCATAAATGCTATGTCAATGGGTGAAAACCAGAATAAACTACATAAGTACATAAGTAATGCCATACTGGGAAAAGACCAAGGGTCCATCGAGCCCAGCATTTTGTCCACGACAGTTGCCAATCCAGGCCAAGGGCACCTGGCAAGCTTCCCAAACGTACAGACATTCTATACATGTTATTCCTGGAATTTTGGATTTTTCCAAGTCCGTTTAGTAGCGGTTTATGGACTTGTCCTTTAGGAAACCGTCCAACCCCTTTTTAAACTCTGCTAAGCTAACTGCCTTCTGAAACACGCTTTTATGTGGTGGAACTAATTTGATAGCCATGCTAGAAAAATTGAGATGTGGATGTTTGTAAAATCGAACTTTATACGCAATATAAAGCCAGTATATAAACACGTAAAACTGGGAATGTGCATATGGCCTAGGCATGTTTCGAGTGGGGCTAAAAATACATCTTCATGGGCTGTGTTGGCATTGCCACATTGGGATTTACGCCTGCGAGTCAAGTCCTTCCAGGATATCCTTGACCATTCATCTTGTATTTTAGGGAGTCAATATGTACACAAGCTGTGGTTCTGAAAGACCTGGAACTAACATCACTTAACCCCCATTTACTAAGCTGCACTAGTGGTTGCCATGCACCAATGCTGACACAGCCCGTTCAGTTTGCCACGTGGTCTAGTAAACAGGGGGGTTAATGTTTTGGAACCTACATGCTGCTGTGTAAGGCACAATATAGAGGATTCAGATATCTAGGCCTCCTACATCTCGTAGGGGCTGATGCTCAAAGGTCCATCACTAAAGCCAACCGTACAGACCCCATAGCACAAATCAGCACAGAAACCCAGCTCTGCAATGCTCAATTCCCACAAGCGTAGCGTAGGGTAAAAATGGCACTTCCAAAAAACAAGGGAGTCAAAGGTTCTTCTTGCTCAGGGTCTATATTAACCCCACCTTGAGACTACACAGAATCATGTTTCAGTGGCAACTACCTGCCTTATGAGTCTGTGCTAGAATGTACGGTGTGAATGTTGTACATTAACCTTCAATAAGTGCAAATCATAATCAAACAGGATACACAGCTCTCTCGCTCTACATCCTTGTTGTCCGACAATGATTTGCACTTTATCTAGAAGCTTATTTTATGTCCAGTGTTCCTACCCACCATTCTAGCAGACTCCTGGGGCAGGCATTTGGTGCCAAAACAGTTCTGTGTTGAGCTCCAAGGTGCATTTATAAGAACAAACATGAAGAACCTTTGACTCCCTTTTTTTTTTTTTGGACGTGCCATTCTTTTACCCTACTCATTCTTCACTCAACAATTACACATTCATTGCCAGAGAATGTAGTAAAAGCAGTTAGCTTAGCAGGGTTTTAAAAAAAATGGTTTGGATAATTTCCTAAAAGAAAAGTCCATATGCCATTAAGATGGACTTGAGAAAATCCACCAAATACTCTAGGATAAGCAGCATAAAATCTGTTTTATTGTTCTGATATCTTGCCAGGTACTTGTGAACTGGATTGGTCACTGTTGGAAACAGGATACTGGGCTTGATGGACCTTCGGTCTGTCCTAGTGCATCAGTGCTGATGTTCTCAGACTGTTTCCACTATCAAGTGAAAAGAGGGAGGAACATGCCTGGTGCTTGTGTACAAGTTACAGTGGGGGAAATAAGTATTTGATCCCTTGCTGATTTTGTAAGTTTGCCCACTGACAAAGACATGAGCAGCCCATAATTGAAGGGTAGGTTATTGGTAACAGTGAGAGATAGCACATCACAAATTAAATCCGGAAAATCACATTGTGGAAAGTATATGAATTTATTTGCATTCTGCAGAGGGAAATAAGTATTTAATCCCTCTGGCAAACAAGACCTAATACTTGGTGGCAAAACCCTTGTTGGCAAGCACAGCGGTCAGACGTCTTCTGTAGTTGATGATGAGGTTTGCACACATGTCAGGAGGAATTTTGGTCCACTCCTCTTTGCAGATCATCTCTAAATCATTAAGAGTTCTGGGCTGTCGCTTGGCAACTCGCAGCTTCAGCTCCCTCCATAAGTTTTCAATGGGATTAAGGTCTGGTGACTGGCTAGGCCACTCCATGACCCTAATGTGCTTCTTCCTGAGCCACTCCTTTGTTGCCTTGGCTGTATGTTTTGGGTCATTGTCGTGCTGGAAGACCCAGCCACGACCCATTTTTAAGGCCCTGGCGGAGGGAAGGAGGTTGTCACTCAGAATTGTACGGTACATGGCCCCATCCATTCTCCCATTGATGCGGTGAAGTAGTCCTGTGCCCTTAGCAGAGAAACACCCCCAAAACATAACATTTCCACCTCCATTCTTGACAGTGGGGACGGTGTTCTTTGGGTCATAGGCAGCATTTCTCTTCCTCCAAACACGGCGAGTTGAGTTCATGCCAAAGAGCTCAATTTTTGTCTCATCTGACCACAGCACCTTCTCCCAATCACTCTCGGCATCATCCAGGTGTTCACTGGCAAACTTCAGACGGGCCGTCACATGTGCCTTCCGGAGCAGGGGGACCTTGCGGGCACTGCAGGATTGCAATCCGTTATGTCGTAATGTGTTACCAATGGTTTTCGTGGTGACAGTGGTCCCAGCTGCCTTGAGATCATTGACAAGTTCCCCCCTTGTAGTTGTAGGCTGATTTCTAACCTTCCTCATGATCAAGGATACCCCACGAGGTGAGATTTTGCGTGGAGCCCCAGATCTTTGTCGATTGACAGTCATTTTGTACTTCTTCCATTTTCTTACTATGGCACCAACAGTTGTCTCCTTCTCGCCCAGCGTCTTACTGATGGTTTTGTAGCCCATTCCAGCCTTGTGCAGGTGTATGATCTTGTCCCTGACATCCTTAGACAGCTCCTTGCTCTTGGCCATTTTGTAGAGGTTAGAGTCTGACTGATTCGCTGAGTCTGTGGACAGGTGTCTTTCATACAGGTGACCATTGCCGACAGCTGCCTGTCATGCAGGTAACGAGTTGATTTGGAGCATCTACCTGGTCTGTAGGGGCCAGATCTCTTACTGGTTGGTGGGGGATCAAATACTTATTTCCCTCTGCAGAATGCAAATAAATTCATATACTTTCCACAATGTGATTTTCCGGATTTAATTTGTGATGTGCTATCTCTCACTGTTACCAATAACCTACCCTTCAATTATGGGCTGCTCATGTCTTTGTCAGTGGGCAAACTTACAAAATCAGCAAGGGATCAAATACTTATTTCCCCCACTGTACATGGTAAACACAGCACACATCGGCACCGTTCTTCTGCGCCTTTAAATAAGCATTTCAAAGTTTGTTTTCACTTGATACGAATGGTGCCGATGTGTGCTTGCACGCTCCAGTTTAAAAAAAAATAATAAGTGCAAAAAGCCCAGGCAGCCTATAAATGCTGATAGTGAGAAATGAAATCCTCTTGAAAACCAAAGCTGCCAGTGTTAAAGGGCAGCATTTGTTTCTGCGCTGTTCTGCGCATTGGCAGGGAATAGCAAATGACTTCATCATCCGTGCGAATACATTTAAATACAATTGTCCTTCTTTGTTAGATTGTACAGCGCTGCGTAACCCTGGTAGCGCTTTAGAAATGTTAAATAGTAGTAGTAGTAGATATCAGAGGAGCCGGTTTCAAATCTCACTTTGTGTGTGAATTAAAAAAAAAATTGTGAGCCCTCTAGGAATAGAGGAATACCTACTATACCTGAATGTACACCACGTCAATCAGACTTGCAGGTGGCTTTATATTTAGGTACGGTGGGTATTTTGCTGGTCCTGGAGGACTCACAGTTAAAAAAAAAAAAAAAAAAAAAAGTTGAAATAGGATTTGAACCTCAGGGACACTTTTACTAAGTTGTGTACGCGTGTCCTACCTGCGTCAATTTTGAACGCAATTTCATTTTTTACGCACGTCCACTTAGCGCGCGGCGGTAATCAGCGTTGTATGCGCGTAGACCATTACCACCTGGTCACCACGTGAGACTTTACCGCTAGATCAATGGGTGGCGGTAAGGTCTCAGGCCCAAAATGGACACATGCCAATTTTTATTTTGACGTACGTCCATTTTCGCCCCCCCCCCCAAAAAGGCCTTTTTTACAGGTGCGCTGAAAAGTGGACCTGTGCACATCCAATACACGCGTCTACACCAGTGCAGGCCACGTTTTGGCGCACCTTAGTAAAAGGACCCCTCAGTCCCTTGGTTCTCAGTCCACTACACTAACCTATCTTTTTGCATATTGTTGTTTTCAAGGATATTTACTACTTTACTTATTGTATAATTGTACTTGATGCACTGTAGCCTTACTACAGTTTTCTGTAAGCCACATTGAGCCTGCAATTAGCGGGAAAATGTGGGATATAAATGTATTAAATAAATAAATAAATTTGTGTCTATCTTTGGTGCACGTTTTCCATTCTACAGCCCTCTGGACACTCTGCGTCTGCTAGTTTGGTGCTAGATTTCACCATCTGGCCCCTTAGTGAGCCACAGGATTAAGATGTCACCCCCCCCCCCCTCTTCCAAGGGGCATTACTAACACACTAAAGCCACCCAGCTGGCTAAGGGCTTCTTTTTCAAAGCTGCGCAAGCAAGTCCCGCGTGGCAAGAGAGGAAACCCATAGGAATTGAACGGCCTTCCTCTCGTTCAGCGCGTGGGAATCGCTAGCGCGGCTTTGTAAAAGAAGCCCTAAGTTCCCTGAACCAATTCCCTTCAATTTCAAGGTCAGAAAACTAGCTTCAACTAAGGAATTGGCAGCCAGTGATTCCTGCGTGCTGAATCCAGAATCCCATTGCTAAGTTTGGTCCCACACTCCCCCAGGGAGGACCGATCCTTCAGTACTGGGTATTAAATAGCACTTACCCTGCCATGATAGCGCCAATACTGGAGAAAAACCATTCTGGGGCGTTAAAGCCTATGATCCCAACACCATGGTAAGGTTGCAGTCCAAGCTGAAAGATCAGGAGACAGTAGCATTACAGGACTTATCCATCCCTTACAATCACCCCACATCCCTCTGGTAAAGATGTGCACGAACTCACTTTTAGGAAGCCTTTGGCTGCTGTCTGGCAAGACTGGTAATACTGCAGATAGGTGATGGTTTCCCACTGCCCATCTTTCTTCACAGCCAGTGCGGGCCAATCACCATACTGTTGAACTGCTTGTTGGAAGAGCTGGTGAACAGTGACCGGAGGCTCTGACCCATATCTCGTTTCATCCATACGCAATCTCACCAGGCCATCACACTTTGTGGTCCACAGGTCATCTGCTGGTCCTAAGTTCGATTGCTCCCAATTTTCTTCCATGTTAACCGATAAGCATTCTGAAAAGAAGAGCGATCACATGTTTTGTCATTGCAAGCCCGTGTTCTCCAGATATGTAAGCCTCAAAACTTTAGATTGTATACCTCAGCCAATTGCACCACCAAGGTATTTTATTTATTTATAACATTTGTATCCCACATTTTCCCACCTATTTGCAGGCTCAATGTGGCTTACATAGTTCCGTAAATGGTGATTACCAGTTCCGGAAAGGAGAAATAGATAGTTGAGGAAGAGGAGACAGAGTGGATTAGGTTACAGGAAGGAAAGTTCATCTTATAAGAACTGAAAGGTATTAGGTTAAACTTCATTTGTGACAGATTAACTTGAACAATTAGGAATATTAAACTATAAATCAGGGTAATTTAGCATAAACAATTAAGACAAATAATATATTTTGTATCGGTGTGATTTAGAATGAGTTATTGTAAGCTTTCTTAAATAAATAGGTTTTCAATAGTTTACTGAAGTTCACTGTGTCGTGGGTTATTATGGGTTTTGGTAATTCATTCCAGATTTGCGTACATATGTAGGAGAAGCTAGATCAATCCCTTACCATCTGTCATATACTTAACCTCTCTCTCTCCACTGCATCTGTCCCGGACACCTTCAAGCATGCTGTGGTCACACCACTCCTCAAAAAACCATCACTTGACCCTACCTGTCCCTCCAACTACCGCCCCATTTCCCTCCTACCCTTCCTCTCCAAGATACTTGAACGCGCCGTTCACAGCCGCTGTATTGATTTTCTCTCCTCTCATGCCATCCTTGATCCGCTCCAATCCGGCTTTCGCCCCCTACACTCAACAGAAACGGCACTATCTAAGGCCTGCAATGACCTGTTCCTCGCCAAATCCAAAGGTCACTACTCCATCCTCATCCTCCTCGACCTATCCGCCGCTTTCGACACTGTCAATCACAACCTACTTCTTGACACACTGTCCTCCCTTGGGTTCCAGGGCTCTGAAGGTACAATGGGAGAGATAAGAGAACCAGGAGAGGACAGAGTACACTCTCATGGTTCGTCCTCCTCCCCTATCCCGCTCTCTGTTGGAGTTCCTCAGGGATCTGTCCTTGGGCCCCTTCTTTTTTCAATCTACACCTCTTCCTTAGGCTCCCTGATTTCTTCTCATGGTTTCCACTATCATCTTTATGCCGATGACACCCAGCTTTCTCTCTCCACACCAGAAATCACTGCGGATACCCAGGCCAAAGTCTCGGCCTGCTTATCCGACATTGCTGCCTGGATGTCCAACCGCCACCTGAAACTGAATATGTCTAAGACTGAACTTATTGTCTTCCCACCCAAACCCACTTCCCCTCTCCCTTCACTCTCTATCTCAGTTGAGAACACCCTCATCGTCCCCGTCTCATCTGCCCGCAACCTCGGTGTTATCTTCGACTCCTCCCTCTCCTTTTCTGCGCACATCCAGCAGATAGCCAAGACCTGTCGCTTCCTCCTACATAAGTACATAAGTAGTGCCATACTGGGAAAGACCAAAGGTCCATCTAGCCCAGCATCCTGTCACCGACAGTGGCCAATCCAGGTCAAGGGCACCTTGACATCAGCAAAATTCGCCCCTTCCTCTCCGAGCACACCACCTGAACTCTCATCCACTCTCTCATTACCTCTCACCTTGACTACTGCAACCTACTCCTGACCGGCCTCCCACGTAGCCATCTACTCCCCCTTCAGTCCATCCAGAACTCTGCCGCACGTCTTATCTTCCACCTTAACCGATATACTCATATCACCCCTCTCCTCAAGTCACTTCACTGGCTCCCAATCAGATACTGCATACAGTTCAAGCTTCTCTTACTCACCTACAAATGCACTCGATCTGCGGCCCCTCCGTACCTCTCTACCCTCATCTCCCCTTACATCCCTACCCGTAACCTCCGCTCTCAAGACAAATCCCTCCTTTCAGTACCCTTCTCCACCACCTCCAACTCCAGGCTCCGTCCCTTCTATCTCACCTCACCCCATGCCTGGAACAAACTCCGAGCCCATACGCCGTGCCCCCTCCCTACCCATCTTCAAATCAATGCTCAAAGCCCACCTCTTCAATGTCGCCTTCGGCTCCTAATCACTACACCTCTTCTCAGAAAACTTATCTACCCCAACTTGACATTTCGTCCTTTAGATTGTAAGCTCTTCCGAGCAGGGACCATCCTTAATTGTTAATTTGTACAGCGCTGCGTAACCCTAGTAGCGCTCTAGAAATGTTAAGTAGTAGTAGTAGTAGATTCAGGAAGGTACGTGATGAGCTAGTACAGTTCCTGGTAGGTAGGTCAATAAGGTCTGACATATACCCTGGAGCTTCACCGTTATCCAGAAAGCCATGCATCCACTTTAAATACATTCATATAGGCTGCAAATTTCAGTATCTAATATACAGTCTTGCAACTTTACAAAGTTATGGAAACGTTTTGTATTCAGGAAAGTCCCTTCACCCCCAAAACATACTTTACAAGATCAAGACCAGTCTGCTCATCCATACCATCAGTTCCTTCCTCTTCCCTACAGAACCTTTGTGCCTGTTCCAAGCTTTCTTACAGTTGTCTCCACCACCTCCACCGGGATGTCATTCCATATATCCATCATCCTCACAATCTAAGTTTTGGTAACTGGGGCAATGGAGGGTTAAGTGACTTGCCCAATGTCATAAGCAGCTGCAGTGGGAATTGAACCCAGGTGGCCATGATCAAAGCCCACTGCACTAACCATTAGGCCACACCCAGACTCACTTTTTTTTAGGAAGCACAGATGGCTGAAAAGGGATTAGAGGCAGTGTGAAAAAATATAAAAGCAGCTGAAATTCAGGGCAACTGGGGAACAGAGGGAGCAATATGGATGGTTTTGGAGAGATGCAACCTCTGTCCACACAGGTAGTGTCTACAGATCCAAACAGAAAATCTGGACAAAGATCCGATTATAAATATCCAAGGGCTGGGAATGAAAGACAAGGTGCTGTTGCTGAGATTTCAACCTGTTGGATGCATATAAATGTTACCCGATTGTGTATATATTCTGCCCTTGCATGAAAGTGTACATTGTAACGTTACAAATACAGGTTTACGATTATCAAGAGGTATCTACTGCACAGGATTAACGCATGCACCTTGCTTCTACGTATACTACAGTGCTGAACATTCATATATACCATGTATCAGTTTTTTTACCTACTGAATAGGAACATCGTATATATCTTAGCTGCTATATTGCACTGCTGAATACTCATACATACCTAATATCTCGTACAAGGCTTACATCCTGTCACGATATAAGCATAAAGTTATTATATATACCGTGGCTAATATATTGCACTGCTAAATATTCATATATACCTCTTATCTCGTACAAGGTTTACAGCCTTTCACAACTCCTAGTTCAGCTGCGTAACTAAAGAGATACAACAAAATGATTGTCACCAAGCTAATTCTAATAACCTACACACTATCACTAATTCACCAAACACTAACCACCCCCTTCACAAATACCAACAACACTTAATCTATTCAGATTACCCAAGCACACTACACCTCACCAGAACAATAACCAATAGAATGAAAAAACTACCCCAAGGGGACAATCATAATAAAGGAAAGAAAGGACATAAAAAAACTTAAGAAAATCACCACAACTACGAACATAAAAGACCCTTACCAAACAATTCAGGTGGGATACATAAACACCAGATCAGTAGTAAATAAAACAAATGACTGGATCACGGCAGACAATCTTGACCTAGCACGCATCAGCAAAACTTGGATCCACGATCACAAGGACCCCATAATCCTAGAACTCTGCCCACCAGGCCACAAAATTACGCACTGGACAAAAAAAAGAGGCGGCGGAATAGCACTAATTTATAGATCCCACTTCCCCGTAACAGCTGAGTCTATTACACCTAAACTCGAAATTGCCTCAGTTAGGACTACATTTAGATGGTCAAGCAGGTTAGTGTGCTGGATTCTGTTTTACAGACCACCAGGAAATTGGCAAGAATGCCAGTCAACCTTTATGGATTTCATATCTAATACATGTGTATCCAACTCCAATCTACTCAATAGGGGGCAAACCTACACATGACTCTATGGCATTCAATACATGAGACTGCAAGGACTTCCTACAATTATGGGACCTTAACTTGCCCAATATGCAAGCTACACATGTCAAAGGACATACAAGTGATATCACATACATACTTTCCTTAGACTACAAATTTTATATTCACAGATACAAAATGGACAGCCATTCCATGGTCAGACCACCATAAATTAAACACAGCCCTACAATGGCGGGGAGGGGGGGGGGGGAAAGACACCCACCCCAAGCAGGAATGCACAACCTACACCACTAGAGGACAGATTGATCCTGATACATTCTGGCAATAAATCTACAAAAACGAATGGCTAGCACAGACAGATTCCAAACACTATCTCCAAAATTGGGACGACAGATGCAGGAACAATACTAGACGAAATTGCACCACTACAAACAAGAACCACACGAAGACACAGCTCAATCAATATCTTGGTTCAACGAAGAACAAAAAACTAAAAACACGTCAGGAGTCTCAAATGCGCATGGCAAACAAAAAAAAGCTTGGAAATAAGACAAACCAAAAGAGCATATTACAAAACCAAAATAGGACCAGACTACAAAGATGCACACAAGCTCTACCAACTCGTGAACTAATAGACACTACACTGGTGACCACAGACAGCACAGACACCCCTTCGGCTGACCAACTGGCCAAATACTTCAATGAGAAAATGATAAAACTTTGATCCACATTACCACACATCACGAAAAATTTATGGACTGCCTTGACCCAACTCCCGGTGAACACCCAGCAGATCAAACCTGGAATGACTTCGATCTGCTAACCGAAGAAACCATAACTCCAAGCACTGAACACATTTTCCAAAACACACTCCAAATTGGATATTTGCCCCAGCAACCTGATAAGGTCCGCCTCCAAACGATTCATAACAGACCTTACATCACTCAAAAAAACAACACAAGTTGCAGTATCAACTAGAGTCAAAACTCGTAATATAATACAAAAATATACAGGGACTCTAGAAAACAAAACTTCAGAGGAAGTGCATTAAAGTGGAGAAAAACCCTCAAAAACCTGAGGCAAACTGCCACAAATTAGAGCGAGGTTACTGATAACAGAAGTAACACTCGCCCGGTTCTATCACTGGGTATAAAAAAACTCCACAAAACAGAACAGCTGGATAATTTTTCTTCTGCTGAACACTAGACTGCCTTTTAAATGGGCATAGTTAATTTGCTCTAACAAAAATATACTCTTAAACCAGATTCTTAAATGCTGGAAAAATCGACTGATAAATTTACAGCATCAAAAAAAATGAAAGCACTTAGCTTAATGGCATGAATAAAGCACTCGTCTTTACGTTCAACGGGGGCCACCACCGTTTCAGGAACGGAGCACCAAAAAATTCCGTTTAGCTATTTCCAGCATCATGTTATAGCACTCTGTTCCTGATGAAGCCCATTTAAAAGGAGGTCTAGTGTTCAGCAGAAGAAAAAAATTATCTAGCTGTTCTGTGGAGTTTTTTTATACCCATGATTCAATTCTCCGGTCATCCAAAGAATCCAATGAGATTCGTTTGGCACGATTTCCCTCTGGTAAAACCATGTTGTCTCGGATCTTGCAACTTATTGTCTTCCAGGAAATTCACTATCCTTTCCTTCAGCATCGCTTCCATTACTTTTCCAATAACCGAAGTGAGGCTTACCGGCCTGTAGTTTCCAGCTTCTTCCCTATCACCACCTCTGCCGTTCTCCAATCCTTCAGAACCTCTCCAGTCTGCAAGGATATATTAAACAAATCTTTAAGAGGACCTGCCAGAACCTCTCTGAGCTCCCTCAATATCCTGGGGTGGATCCCGTCCGGTCCCATGACTTTGTTCACCTTTAGATTTTCAAGTTGTTCATACACACTCTTCTGTGAACAGTGCTATATCCGCTCCATTTTCATCAGGGGCGTAGCCGGACTTCGGCGGGAGGGGGGTCCATAGCCAGAGGTGAGGGGGCACATTTAGACCTGCACAATTGGTGATTTGGATGTCTTAGAATTAGGGCCATTCATTTAATGCGTTTTAACGCAATTAACATGTTAAAAGTTTTAGCTTGTACTAATAATTTTAACACGATTAAACACGTCACGCTGCTCTCTCCGACCACTGCTCCACCCCCGCCTCGTTGCTCCTTCAGCTTGTTCTCTCCTACCCGTTGCCATACACCAGCAGCCTTTTCTCTCCTGCCACTCCGCTCTCTGGCATCTCATCCTGCCTCACCACCCTACAAACTTGCCTTGTACACACTGTGGCATTAAGCACATGCTTCTCCACTCCTCTCTGTAACCGGAGCCCTCCATCTCTAACATCCCACCTACTCTGATGAAAGGAGTCGGATTCTGGATTCTAGAGAGGGGGGGCTCTGGTGTGCAGTGGAGAGGAGAGAGCAAGCTGCAGGAGCATCGGGGAGGGAGGGGGACAGCGGTTGAAGAGAATAATATATGCAGGAAGGAGGAAGAGTCAGAGAATCACAGGGTGGTAGGAAAGAAAAGAAAAGGCTGATGGTGTGGTGGGGGGGGGGGGGGGGGTTAGGAGAGAATGCAGCACAGCTAGAGAGAAAAGGCTGCAGGAGCTCCAGGGGGAAGGGTAAATGAGATGAGATGGTGCCCATAGAGAGGAAGGGAAAGCGAGAAGAGAGGATGAGAGACCGGAGAAGATGATGCCCATGGAGGGGAGGGAAAGAGACAGGAGATAGAGCCCATGGATGAAGGGGAAGGGAAGGGGTAGAAACAAGACAGATAAAGGAGGAAGAAAAATGGGAGAAAGTTGAATGTGAAAGATGTTCACAGGATAAATCCCTCCTCTCTGTACCCTTCACCACCGCCAACTGCAGGCTCCGCTCATTCTGCCTCGCCTCACCCTATGCTTGGAACAACCTTCCTGAGCCCTTACGCCAAGCCCCCTCCCTGCCCGTCTTCAAGTCTTTGCTTAAAGCCCACCTCTTCAATGTTGCGTTCGGCACCTAACCCTTACCGTTCAGTGAATCCAGACTGCCCCAATTTGACTGCCCCTATCGGACCGACCGTTCACTTGTCTATTAGATTGTAAGCTCTTTGAGCAGGGACTGTCTCTCTTTGTTACACTGTGCAGCGCTGCGTAACCCTAGTAGCTCTCTAGAAATGTTAAGTAGTAGTAGAAGTGAAGAAGAGAGGAGGAGAGAAAAGAAATAGTGAGAGAGGAGGCCCTGTATATAGAGTTCAGAGCACAGAAGAACAGAACCAGAGACCGGGAATAAGATGATTAGAAAAATAAAATCACCGGACAACAAAGGAAATGATATTTTCCGTTTAGTAACTGAAGTGCAATATGTCAGTTTGGAGAATTTTCATCTGCAGTCTGTATTTTGCACTATACACAGTAGTGTGCTGGAGCAGGCTCTCAAAGGGCTCGCAAGAGCCGGTTGTTAAGTTTTTAAGAATTTTGGGAGCCGGTTGTTAAAGTAGGGCCCTCCATGGCTACTTTAACAACTGGCTCCCAAAATGTGGGCTTGGGCCCCCTGCTGAATTCTCTTTTACTTTGCTGGTGGGGATGCTGAGCCCTGTCAGCCAAGTAAATAGACTGCTGCTGTTCCCCGCTCCTTGTTTCCAGCTCTGAGCAGCAGGCTGGGGACTTCTCCAGCATGTGTGAGAAGTTTCAGCATGCTGCTCAGAGCAAGACGTTGGGAGTGGTGGCAGTCCATTTATTGGCTGCCAGCAAAGGTATGCCTAGCGTGCCCGCACGAAGGGAGGGAGGAGAGAGAGAGAGGCAAGTGTTGCTCCCCCGTCACCCTTGGCCCTTCCAACTGCAGAGCTGGCTACATCTGGAGAAAGCCTGTTAAAAATTTACCAGCACACCCCTGACTATACAGGTGAAAATGTGAGGGGGACACTTTATGCAATCAGTCATGCGATTAAAAGTTTTTAATTGGCATGGGTCATGCGATGTGAAATTGTAATCTGTGAACAGCCCTACTTAGAATATAAGAACATAAGAATAACCATACTGGGTCAGACCAACAGTCCATCTAGCCCAGTATCCTGTTTCCAGGTTAAAATCGGACCAGCCAAAGTTAAACTGGATATTCAGTGCCGCCACCGGAAACTGGCTGGCATTGAATATCTGGGTTTAGTGCCAACCACGGGAGACAGCCCAGCTGTCTCCAGAGGTCTGAATATCGAGGCATAGTATTTTCCAGCCCTCACTCCCCCCTAACTTTCTTCTACTTGACACATAGGCACTCTGAAAGGATTTTAGATGTTATCTTTGACTCTAAGCTCACTTTCAGGGCTCAAATTGACTTGTCTGCTTCTCTTTCTTCTCTCTGCACCGCATCTGTTCTGTTTGTCCATTCCTGTCATCTCTAATTTGCTCTTGTATTGATTACTGCAATTCTTTATACACTGGTCTACTGCTCACTTCTATTAAATGCCTTCAACTAATTTGATAAACCGCTGTCAAACTTGTTCTCTGCACACATTGTTTCGACTCCTCCGTCTTGAGCACTGGCTCCTGTGTCTGCCCAAAATGCCACTCCCCCTACTGCCCCAGCTTACTTGAATAAATTGCTCATCCCATACTGTCCTGCCCGCAGTCTCCGCTCTTCCACAGACAACCTCCTTTCTGCCCCTTTACCCTTGGCTTTGCACCTTTCACTTTCTTGGGATTCTGCTTTCAGCTATCTAAGGCCTAAGCTCTGGAACTTGCTTCCCCCCCCCCCCCCACCCTTAGATCACCTATGCCTCTCTGGTCGTTTAAGGCTCTCTTGGTCTTATCTTTTTTCTGACACTTTTGATATGGTTTATTCATGATGACTAGTCTCTGATCCTGCCCCATCCCTTCTACTCCCCTCCCTCTGTTTCCCGGTCTTACTGCCTATCCCCTTCCCCAGTCCTTCCCGGCATCAGCTCTGGCATGAATTTTTATTTTGAATTGTGTAAACTACTTAGTCGCCTGTACGGGATCAAGTTTCAGTATAGCAAATGAACCAAATAAATTAATTAAAAAATAAATATTACCTCCTGTCCCTTCCCCCCTTTACTGCTACTATCTTTTAATAAACGGGTCCCAAATCTTATGGTTGGTTTTAGATCTGTCTCTTCAGAAAGTAGTAATTTGCATATGACATGTCTCATTATTTCTCTGACCTCCCGCCCCAAGGTCACCCATTCTGCTCCCAGTGGTGAGCAATAATCTGTTTCACTGAAGTTACCCCAAAAGCTATGAAGCATTGTAGATTAATGTTTTCATTCCCCGCGGGAAGTGGTGGAAATGAAAACAGCAACGGAATTCAAACATGCATGGATTAAGCATAAAGGAATCCTGTGCAGAAGGAATGGATCCTCAGGAGCTTAGTCGAGATCGGGTGGCAGAGCCGGTGGTGGGAGGCGGGGCAGACTTATACGGTCTGTGCCAGAGCCAGTGGTTGGGAGGAGGGGCAGGTGGTTGGGAGGCGGGGATAGTGCTGGGCAGACTTATACGGTCTGTGCCCTGAAGAGCACAGGTACAAATCAAAGTAGGGTATACACAAAAAGTAGCACATATGAGTTTCTTGTTGGGCAGACTGGATGGACCGTGCAGGTCTTTTTCTGCCGTCATCTACTATGTTACTATGTTTAGATTTTCAAGTTGTTCATACACACTCTCTTCTGTGAACAGTGCTATATCCGCTCCATTTTCATCAGGGGCGTAGCCAGACTTCGGCGGGAGGAGGGTCCAGAGCCAGTGAGAGGGCACATTTTAGCCTCCCCCCGGCGCCATCAACCCCCCCCCCCCCCCCCCCCCCGCCATTGCTGACTTTGCCCCTGCCGACAACCCTCTCGACACCCCTCCCGCCGCCGCCTACCTTTGCTGGTCCTCTTCTCGCAAAAGGCTTCGTTCTGTGAGTCTGATGTCCTGCAGGACGTCAGCAACAGAAGGAAGCCTTTTGCAAAAAGATGAGGACCTCGGCTGGCGGGGGTTGGGATCCCCGCCAGAAAAGGCAGGCGACTGTGGGGTGACGGCGGAGGGGGGGGTCTAGGGCCAAATCTACAGGGGCCCAGGCCCCCCTGGCCCCACGTAGCTATGCCACTGATTCTCATATGTACTTTTGCCAAATCAATCATAGTCCTTCTCCAGGATTTTCTTCAGTGAAAACAGACCAAAAGTATCTATTTAGCAAATTTGCTTTTCCTTCACCATTATCCACATAGCGGTTCGCAGCATCTTTCAGTCTCACAATTCCATTTTTAGTCTGCCTCCTTTCACTAATATACCTGAAGAAATGTTTGTCTAATCACTTGCATTTTGGAGATGTAGTTTTGAGCTACATCATCAATTAGGAAAAAAATTTAAAAATGGGAAAATTATTCATCTCTGTTATTTCCTCTCTTTGAATCTTGCTAAACCAGCAGGTTGTATCCTTTCCTGTCAGAGACAGAGCTGCAGATACAACTTTCCAGTGACACCCATGAAGTGTGATGCCTGGTAGAATCTTTCAGTATTGCACTCAGATATAAATAGAAGCCACCAGAGACCTCTGTAGAACTAATAAGGATCATATTTTCATTCTCCAAATTCACAAGGAGTTGAGCTCTCCTCCATTCCAAGTACTGCAGAAAACAAGTATGAATAAAATTATACCTTGCTTGTCATCCAGCCAAGTCAGCCCACACCAGCATGACGTACCACTGTAGTCCTTCACTGGGAAGAGAGAAAACAAGGCCCCTTGAATGACTATTTTGCAGAAGGCAGCCGACCCCTTGACCAACACATCCAACTTGTAACGCTTTATTACTACTACTACTTAACATTTCTAGAGCGCTACTAGGGTTACGCAGCGCTGTACAATTTAACAAAGAGAGACAGTCCCTGCTCAAAGAGCTTACAACCTAATAGACAAGTGAACGGTCGGTCCGATAGGGGCAGTCAAATTGGGGCAGTCTGGATTCACTGAACGGTAAGGGTTAGGTGCCGAACGCAGCATTGAAGAGGTGGGCTTTAAGCAAAGACTTGAAGACGGGCAGGGAGGGGGCTTGGCGTAAGGGCTCAGGAAGGTTGTTCAATCATAACCATATGGCTACTTTGTGGATATCCACCAGTGCCAAAGCCTGGGCCTCTGTTCAGAAAGCTGCTTGCACTCATGTAAAGTGAGCCCTAAAGTCCTTGGGGACAGCTTACGTACATCCGAATGCTACACAAGCTGGCATCTTTGAAAATAAGCGAGGTCCAATTAAAAAATGCTACCAACGATAAAGAATGACAACGTGGACAGAGGAGCGCAGATTTGCCCAAGGGGGATGAGGGGTGCGTGGAGGAGAGGGAAAGCGAGACCACCCTCATGGGCTTCAGCGGCCGTCTCAATCTAACCGCCTTCAGCTCTCTACCCGCTCCCTTAGTTCCTGCTCCTTCAATTTTCTGGGCCACCAGCAGCGTCAGTGAGGTAAACACACTGCCTTCGGGGGCCCTGGAAGCAGGGGCGTAGCCAGACTTTGGCGGGTGGGGGGGCCAGAGCCCGAGGTGAGGGGACACATTTTAGCACCCCCCCCCCCCCGGCGGCGCCGGCCACCCCCTGCCATTTTTAAACCCCTTGCCATTTTTGACCTCCCTGCTGCCACCACCACCTTTGACCCCCCCCCCCAGTGCCAAACCTTTCAACCCCCTCTTCCCGCCGCCACCAACCCACCCCCGCCACCACC
This sequence comes from Microcaecilia unicolor, assembly GCF_901765095.1. NCBI lineage: Eukaryota > Metazoa > Chordata > Amphibia > Gymnophiona > Siphonopidae > Microcaecilia > Microcaecilia unicolor. The sequence goes on along the minus strand of NC_044032.1, from coordinate 14,233,126 downwards.
GTCCGTTTCTGTGAGTGACGTCCTGCACAGGAAGAGCCTGCGCAGTCGCGTTGCTGCACTGCAAGGACAGGCTTCTGTTTCTGCAGGACGTCAGACTCACAGAAACAGAAGCCTGCCCTTGCAGATCAGCAACGCGGCTGCGCTGGAGAAGAGGACTTCGGCTGGCGGTGGTTGGGGACCCCCGCCAGCAAAGGTACCCAACGGTGGCAGCGGAGGAGGGTTGGCGGTGGTGGTGGAGGGCAAGGGCCAAATCTACGAGGGCCCATGCCCCCGAGGCCCCACATAGCTACACCCCTGCCTGGAAGCTCTCCGTTGCAGCGTCCCGTCTATACGGGACAGGAAATTGCAGCAGAGAAAGCTTCCGGGCCACTGAAGAGTGTGTTTACCTCACTGATGCAGCTGGAGGCATGCACTGAAGAAGGCAGGTGCTGCAGGGATCCGAAAGGCAGTTATAACAGGAGACCGCTATGACGGCTGATGCAGGGAGCGGGAGGGAAATGCCAAGACTGCAGTGGGGCCTCTGGGAATGCGATGCCCTGGTTAGAAAATTGCATGCTTCATGCTTTTTGGGGGATAATTTGAAAGTTTGCTACCCCTTGTGTATGTTTTCTAGATAACTTATTAGCCATCCTTCGTCAAATAGTTATCAGTTGTGTATAAGTGAGAAAATAATGTCATCAGTTAATGTTTTAATAAAGTTATTCCAAATTCACCTTGCTTGAAACAGGGGCAGAGCTAGCAGCACAGTCCGCACCCTGTGGACAAGGAGCGATGCCCGTCTGGTAATTTTCCGATGACTCGGTGACAAGCCAAGATAATGGATAAGTCCTGGGATGCAGGTTACAAACTCATTCACTGGTGCCCATGTTCAAGCATACAAGTAGCCAAATATTAGTCACCAGATCAGGGGACACGCCCCAAAATTATTGGCTAAAGGGGCAGAGACCGCTCCCAGGTGCAGAGATGACCTTATCCAAGACCGTCTGAGCTTAGCATCATGGTCACCCCAGTGCTGTGTGGAGGAAAGTGCAAAAGTCCATTTGGCTGTGTTAGTACTGAACTGTTAAGTAGAGCCCTGTAATCCTATTCCATTATTTTTTATTAATTTTTAAATATAACATCCATCCAAATACAGTACAGAATATAGTAAACTTCCATTCCATTAGAAGAACCAAAGGATAACAAACATAACTAAATTACTGTCAAAGTTGAAAAATTCAAAGTATACAAAAATGGAAGTTGTAGAAAAAGAAATAACTTAAAAGGAAAGACCAGGGACAGAGGGGAAAAAGGGGAATCAATATTGTGCTCAGATGGCTAACTAGTAGAATTTGATTCCAAATATTGCTGCAATATTAACCAAACTATGATGAGACATCTGGAAATGACCAATCTTGGCAGTACAATATTTATGAATTTGTAAAACATTATTCCACCAAAAATGCATATTAAGTTGTGAATTATTCTTCCAGTTGGATAATATGAGTTATTGCTATCAACGTGTCAAAAAGTTTAGAATCACCCATCCAAAGGAGTGATCCAATGTTACTGACCCAAATATCTTGGAAGGAGTTAGATGTCAGTGAAATTAAATAGAGAGGAGAGAATTTGCCATACTTTGATCCAAAATCGGTTAGTATTATAGCATTCAAAAGAGTAAATTGAGAAGAGTCCCTTGATGTTCCTTACTTGACCAACACAAATTATCGTTCAACAAACCTGCAACCTTCATTTTTTTTTGAGTCCATAAGACTCTAATGCAGGAAAAAGATTGAAGGAAGGTTGATGAAGCAATGGGTTTGCTTGTTTTAGCCCAAAAAGTGTTCCATTGATGGTCAGTAAATGAACAATGTACATAAGTACATAAGTAATGCCATACTGGGAAAAGACCAAGGGTCCATCGAGCCCAGCATCTTGTCCATGACAGCGGCCAATCCAGGCCAAGAGCACCTGGCGAGCTTCCCAAACGTACAAACATTCTATACATGTTATTCCTGGGATTTTGGATTTTTCCAAGTCCGTTTAGTAGCGGTTTATGGACTTGTCCTTTAGGAAACCGTCCAACCCCTTTTTAAACTCTAAGCTAACCACCTTCACCACTTTCTCCGGCAACGAATTCCAGAGTTCAATTACACGTTGGGTGAAGAAAAATTTTCTCCGGTTTTAAATTTACTACACTGTAGTTTAATCGCATGCCCCCTAGTCCTAGTATTTTTGGAAAGCGTGAACAGACGCTTCACATCCACCTGTTCCACTCCATTCATTATTTTATATACCTCTATCATGTCTCCCCTCAGCCGTCTCTTCTCCAAGCTGAATAGCCCTAGCCTCCTTAGTCTTTCTTCATTAGGGAAGTCGTCCCATCCCCGCTATCATTTTAGACACCCTTCGCTGCACCTTTTCCAATTCTACTATATCTTTCTTGAGATGCGGCGACCAGAATTGAACACAATACTCAAGGTGCGGTCGCACCATGGAGCGATACAACAGCATTATAACATCCTCACACCTGTTTTCCATACCTTTCCTAATAATACCCAACATTCTATTCGCTTTCTTAGCCGCAGCAGCACACTGAGCAGAAGGTTTCAGCGTGTTATCGACGACGACACCCAGATCCCTTTCTTGGTCCGTAACTCCTAATGTGGAACCTTGCATGACGTAGCTATAATTCGGGTTCTTTTTTCCCACATGCATCACCTTGCACTTGCTCACATTAAACGTCATCTGCCATTTAGCCGCCCAGTCTTGTAAGGTCCTCTTGTAATTTTTCACAATCCTGTCGCGAGTTAACGACTTTGAATAACTTTGTGTCATCAGCAAATTTAATTACCTCGCTAGTTACTCCCATCTCTAAATCATTTATACTGAATGCAGACCGATCTTTTCCTTTAAAGTTGATTGAATTAGAAATGAATAAAGTTGAGATGCCACACCCCCTTTCTGGTGAACTGTGATGATAAACTGATATATGGAAGGTTGGATAGTACAAAATGAACTGGGATAACGGGTGGACACCATAGTGTTGTAACAGTAACCACCGATAATGTTGATTGGAATACAAACCAAATTGTGTGTGTAGCATTGAGAAAGATTTTAATTTATTATCAAGCAAGATCTGATCAAGAGACCAAATTCCTTTATTCATCCATTCCTTCCAAAGAATAGGTTCTTTTATTTATTAAAATTGTCAGATTATTCCAAACCATTGAATAAATATTGAGAGCATATGGAATGCCCATTAGTTTGTCTAACTGTAAAAGACAAAACGGAAGAAGAAATTATATTATTTTGTAAGGTATCTAATATACTGGAAGGTACATGTTGATTGACACAAAATGGTTTCCAAAGATCCTGCTCAATTTATAACCAAACTGGAGCATATTCAGTGTCACTCAGTATTTTTACAACAAGCAACACGATGGTTACTACTACAAATCATTTCTATAGCGCTACCTATGTAAAAAAAATCTGGGGGGGAAAAAAAAAAAAAAAAAAAAAAAGACCCCCTGCTTTGCCCTTCAAATGTTTGAGTGTGGTAAGTGCAATTTTCGGAGTCTTATTTGCCCATAAAAATTGACAAGAAATTTGTCCACCTGTTTATAAATATGTTTGGTAAACAGAACAGGGATCATGCTTAGAATAAAGTTAATTTTAGGCACAATCATCATCTTAATAGTATCTAAACGACTCCACCAGGAGAGATGAAGTGGAGACCAAGATTTGAGAAGAGATTGCACTACTATACCAAGGATGTTGACGGCATTACTCTCAATGGTTTCTTCAAAATGATGAGTTTAACTAAATACCCAAGTACTTTATACCTTTGGATAACCAATTCAACCCATAAGGGACTGCAATACTTGGAGAAGAATGCATATTAAGTGGTAAGATCTCAGTTTTCTGAATATTAATTTTATAACCTGAAAAGGCGGAATAGACTTCCACTAGTTTAAAGAAGTGAACAAGAGAACAGTCAGGATTCTTTAGAAAAAGCATATAATCCGCATATGCAGAAACCTTAATCTCCTGTGACCCTATTTGAACTCCAGAAACTAACACTGAGGATCTACGAGCAATTAAAAAGGCTCTAAAGCAATATTGAAGAGCATAGGGGATAATGAACATCCTTGCTGAGTTCCTCTCTGAAGTAGGACAGTCAGAGAGAAAATTATTAGCTAGGATTCGTGCTATAGGAGGATATGAGGTCTTAATTTTATTCCCCAAATCCTCAGGAACACCCATCCTTTGATATCACATTCAACTTTGTCAAACGCTTTTTCAGCATCAATAGATAAGAGCAATTATGGGGTTTGGGTTCAATTTGGCATGAACAGAGACATGGTGAAAACGACGAGCATTATCTGTTATTAATCGCTGGGGCATAAAACCAACTTGATTAGGATGAATGAGTTTAGATAGTACTCTAATTAGTCTATTTGCTAAAAGTTTTGCAAAGATTTTATAATCAGAATTAAGTAAAGATATGGTCCTAAAATTCAAGACCATGGTGGGGTCTTTATTTGGCTTCGGCAGTGGCGTACCAAGGGGGGGGGGGGTGCCGCGCGCCTGTCGGCTCTTCGTTTTCATGCTCCCTTTGCCCTGGAACAGGATACTTCCTGAGATGGTTTACAACTTATGATTTTTTAAATCTGTGGATGAACAACAGTGCTTCATAGGGCATACAGAACGGGTTATATTTTGTACCCCTGGACATTTTAACAGGGTGGTTTAGGATCCCTCGGGGTAGTAGAAGTCAGCTATTGTCAGGGTTGGAAGGGTAGAGGGTTCTGGTGAGTGGAGTTATAACTGATCGTTATTATGGTTTTCTATTTGTGATTAATGAACAGTTGCACAGCATACAGTTCCTTTTTGTACTTTAATAAAAAGATTTAAAAATAAAATCATAAGCGTTAGAGGCTTCTGTAGATGTGGACAGAGGCAGGGGACAGAACCTGCGGGGACGGGGTAGAGATGAAGACAGAACCCACAGGGACGAGGCGGGGGACAAGCTTTGTCCCCGTGTCATTCTCTACTGCACACCTTTTCCCAGAAGAGGGGTGCAGACTGAGGAAACATACCTGAGCTAAAAATGTATTTCCTTCCCTGTTCACACCATCACATTTCCAGCTTGCAACAGCCCTAGTCCCTTCAAGTGGTAAATGGGACTTACCCACTTTACTGCTGCCTGCCGTTCTATTCTGCAGCTATATCCAGCCTTCTGCAATTCCCAGCAACTGAGCTTCCATCTGCCAAACACTGAATGCCAGGTGAAGACTGAGGGCTCCCGCACCCTCCCAGGGCAATGGCTGATGGGTTATGACAGCTCTGTTCCCTGTGCCAGACACTGGCTTCTGCCAGAGGTTTCTCCAGCACACTTGCATGTCAGTATGACATGACCCACTTGCAGCCAAACCCCAATCTCCCCCACCTCCAGCTGTTGTGCTCAAACCCTGCCAGTTAATGCGAACAAGGAGTAGAAGGGGAACAAGTGAAGAGAGGTTTTGTGGTCTTCCAAATCTGTAGGAAGCGATGTTTTGGATTTAAGGACTTAAATCTCTTCACATGTCCTGGAGATTCTCACAAGTGCTTGCACCTGGATTTATGAAAACTTCCTGCCTCTGATTATTGGCTTAAGGAAACTGGTTCATAACCTTCCTACCTGTATTAAGAGCACTTGGATCAGTGAAATCAGAGATTCCACATGCTCATGTCATTTATGATCATTTTTTTATTTATTTAAACACACTATTTGTATCCCACAATTATCCAAATTAGTTTGGTTCAATGTGGCTTACAGGGTTAAAGCAGACATCAGTATAGTGTTGATTAGTGTTCAGGCACAGGCAGCTCCTTGTGACTCTGGGCAAGTCACTTAACCCTCCATTGCCCCATGTAAGCCGCATTGAGCCTGCCATGAGTGGGAAAGCGCAGGGTACAAATGTAACAAAAATAAAATTGATACTATTGGATATTCTACATGGAATGTTGCTACTATTTGAGGTTCTACATGGAATGTTGCTACTATTTGAGGTTCTGTTGCTACTATTGGAGATTCTACATGGAATGTTGCTACTATTGGAGATTCTACATGGAATGTTGCTATTCCACTAGCAACATTCCATGTAGAAGGCTGCGCAGGCTTCTGTTTCTGTGAGTCTGACGTCCTGCACGTACGTGAAGCAGAAGCCTGCGTGGGCACATTGGTGATCTGCAAGGGCCGACTTCTACAGGGAATGTTGCTAGTGGAATAGCAACATTCCATGTAGAATCTCAAACAGTAGCAACAGTGGAGGAGTGGCCTAGTGGTTAGGGTGGTGGACTTTGGTCCTGAGGAACTGAGTTTGATTCCCACTTCAGGCACAGGCAGCTCCTTGTGACTCTGGGAAAGTCACTTAACCCTCCATTGCCCCATGTAAGCCGCATTGAGCCTGCCATGAGTGGGAAAGCGCAGGGTACAAATGTAACAAAAATAAAATAGATACTATTGGAGATTCTACATGGAATGTTGCTACTATTGGAGATTCTACATGGAATGTTGCTACTATTTGGGTTTCTGCCAGGTACTTGTGACCTGGATTGGCCACTGTTGGAAACAGGATGCTGGGCTTGATGGACCTTTGGTCTGTCCCAGTGTGGCAATACTTATGTACTTGGGATTCTGAATGGAATGTTGCTACTCTTTGGGGTTCTGCATGGAATATTGGGGTTTTTTTTTTTTTTTTTAATTATTATTTATTTATTTATTTAAACATTTTACAAGCATCAACATCTTGTATAAGGAAAAAACATAGATAGAAATATACGCAAACAGATATAAGAGTGGATATATCCCACTCTCCAAAATTATAAATCAAATTACGCTACTCTTCCTTAGACCACAAATATGGGGGGTTAGTCGTTTAATTAGAGAGATCTAAAAAGAAAGTTAAATAAAAGAAAATGGCCTGACTCTAATCTACCCAAATATTTTCCATGTTAACCGTTATTATCTTAAGCTGGATTCACATTGGAAAGCTTTTTTTGTTCTAAGACATTTAAGCTGTTGTGGTTCAAAAAAAAACATATTTAGCATTCAAATATTTAACTAAACATTTGCATGGGTAGGACAACAAAAAACTGGCTCCAAGTGCTCGGGTTTCTTCTCTCATAGTTAGAAATAATTTCCTTCTGTCCTGAGTAGTTTTTGTAACATCAGGATATATTGGCTTTTGGCGCATAACCACCTTCCCCATTCCAGATACCTACACTGACTACATAGTTTACTACCTTTAGATTGTAAGCTCTCTTGAGCAGGGACTGTCCTTCCCCTTGTCTAAAATTGTACAGCGCTGCGTAACCCTAGCAGCGCTATAGAAACGCTAAGTAGTAGTAGTAGTAGTATATCCAAAGTCTTGACCCACAAAAGGGCTTCGTAGAATTTTTAAAGTATAATTTGAACAATGAGGTCATATTCTGGTCCTGAGGAACTGAGTTCAATTCCCTCTTCAGGCACAGGCAGCTCCTTGTGACTCTGGGCAAGTCACTTAACCCTCCATTGCCCCATGTAAGCCGCATTGAGCCTGCCATGAGTGGGAAAGCACAGGGTACAAATGTAACAAAAAAATAATATACAAAGAAACAGACCAAGGTAATTACATAAGTACATAAGTATCACCATACTGGGAAAGACCAAAGGTCCATCAAGCCCAGCATCCTGTTTCCAACAGTGGCCAATCCAGGTCATAAATACCTGGCAAGATCCCAAAACAGTACAATACATTTTATGCTGCTTATCCCAGAAATAGTGGATTTTCCACAAGTCCACTTAATAATGGTCTATGGACTTTTCCTTAAGGAAGCCGTCCAAACCTTTTTTAAACTCCGCTAAGCTAACCGCCTTAACCACATTCTCTGGCAACGAATTAGATTTCAGTTGCAGGCTGAATAGGAATCTTCTAAAATGAAGGCTTTAAAGGCACAAATCAGGATATAATCTAAGTGGTTTCAAAATATCCAAACATTGAAAGTCAATGCAAGAACATAAGCATCGCCATACTGGGACGGACCAAAGGTCCATCATGCCCAGTATCCCACAAGATCCCAAAACAGTACAATACATTTTATGCTGCTTATCCCAGAAATAGTGGATTTTCCACAAGTCCACTTAATAATGGTCTATGGACTTTTCCTTAAGGAAGCCGTCCAAACCTTTTTTAAACTCCGCTAAGCTAACCGCCTTAACCACATTCTCTGGCAACGAATTAGATTTCAGTTGCAGGCTGAATAGGAATCTTCTAAAATGAAGGCTTTAAAGGCACAAATCAGGATATAATCTAAGTGGTTTCAAAATATCCAAACATTGAAAGTCAATGCAAGAACATAAGCATCGCCATACTGGGACGGACCAAAGGTCCATCATGCCCAGTATCCCACAAGATCCCAAAACAGTACAATACATTTTATGCTGCTTATCCCAGAAATAGTGGATTTTCCACAAGTCCACTTAATAATGGTCTATGGACTTTTCCTTAAGGAAGCCGTCCAAACCTTTTTTAAACTCCGCTAAGCTAACCGCCTTAACCACATTCTCTGGCAACGAATTAGATTTCAGTTGCAGGCTGAATAGGAATCTTTTAAAATGAAGGCTTTAAAGGCACAAATCAGGATATAATCTAAGTGGTTTCAAAATATCCAAACATTGAAAGTCAATGCAAGAACATAAGCATCGCCATACTGGGACGGACCAAAGGTCCATCATGCCCAGTATCCCACAAGATCCCAAAACAGTACAATACATTTTATGCTGCTTATCCCAGAAATAGTGGATTTTCCACAAGTCCACTTAATAATGGTCTATGGACTTTTCCTTAAGGAAGCCGTCCAAACCTTTTTTAAACTCCGCTAAGCTAACCGCCTTAACCACATTCTCTGGCAACGAATTAGATTTCAGTTGCAGGCTGAATAGGAATCTTCTAAATGAAGGCTTTAAAGGCACAAATCAGGATATAATCTAAGTGGTTTCAAAATATCCAAACATTGAAAGTCAATGCAAGAACATAAGCATCGCCATACTGGGACGGACCAAAGGTCCATCATGCCCAGTATCCCACAAGATCCCAAAACAGTACAATACATTTTATGCTGCTTATCCCAGAAATAGTGGATTTTCCACAAGTCCACTTAATAATGGTCTATGGACTTTTCCTTAAGGAAGCCGTCCAAACCTTTTTTAAACTCCGCTAAGCTAACCGCCTTAACCACATTCTCTGGCAACGAATTAGATTTCAGTTGCAGGCTGAATAGGAATCTTCTAAAATGAAGGCTTTAAAGGCACAAATCAGGATATAATCTAAGTGGTTTCAAAATATCCAAACATTGAAAGTCAATGCAAGAACATAAGCATCGCCATACTGGGACGGACCAAAGGTCCATCATGCCCAGTATCCCACAAGATCCCAAAACAGTACAATACATTTTATGCTGCTTATCCCAGAAATAGTGGATTTTCCACAAGTCCACTTAATAATGGTCTATGGACTTTTCCTTAAGGAAGCCGTCCAAACCTTTTTTAAACTCCGCTAAGCTAACCGCCTTAACCACATTCTCTGGCAACGAATTAGATTTCAGTTGCAGGCTGAATAGGAATCTTCTAAAATGAAGGCTTTAAAGGCACAAATCAGGATATAATCTAAGTGGTTTCAAAATATCCAAACATTGAAAGTCAATGCAAGAACATAAGCATCGCCATACTGGGACGGACCAAAGGTCCATCATGCCCAGTATCCCACAAGATCCCAAAACAGTACAATACATTTTATGCTGCTTATCCCAGAAATAGTGGATTTTCCACAAGTCCACTTAATAATGGTCTATGGACTTTTCCTTAAGGAAGCCGTCCAAACCTTTTTTAAACTCCGCTAAGCTAACCGCCTTAACCACATTCTCTGGCAACGAATTAGATTTCAGTTGCAGGCTGAATAGGAATCTTCTAAAATGAAGGCTTTAAAGGCACAAATCAGGATATAATCTAAGTGGTTTCAAAATATCCAAACATTGAAAGTCAATGCAAGAACATAAGCATCGCCATACTGGGACGGACCAAAGGTCCATCATGCCCAGTATCCCACAAGATCCCAAAACAGTACAATACATTTTATGCTGCTTATCCCAGAAATAGTGGATTTTCCACAAGTCCACTTAATAATGGTCTATGGACTTTTCCTTAAGGAAGCCGTCCAAACCTTTTTTAAACTCCGCTAAGCTAACCGCCTTAACCACATTCTCTGGCAACGAATTAGATTTCAGTTGCAGGCTGAATAGGAATCTTCTAAAATGAAGGCTTTAAAGGCACAAATCAGGATATAATCTAAGTGGTTTCAAAATATCCAAACATTGAAAGTCAATGCAAGAACATAAGCATCGCCATACTGGGACGGACCAAAGGTCCATCATGCCCAGTATCCCACAAGATCCCAAAACAGTACAATACATTTTATACTGCTTATCCCAGAAATAAAGCAGCGGATTTTCCCCAAGTCCATCTTAATAATGGCTTATGAACTTTTTAGAAACTGCTTTTACCACATTCTCTGGCAACGAATTCTAGGGTTGAATTACTTGAGTGAAGAAATATTTTCTCCCAATTCATTTTAAATGACTTTTTATAGCTTTTGTATGCCCCCTAGGCCCAGTATTTTTGGAAAGAGTAAACAACGATTCTTCATGTCTACCTCTTCCACGTCACTCATTATTTTATAGACCTATATCACATTTCCCCTCAGCCGCCTTTTCTCCAAGCTTTAGCCTTTCCTCATAGGGAAGTCGTCCCATCCCCTTCAGCATTTTCATCGCCCTTCTCTGTACCTTTTCTAATTCTGCTATATCTTTTCTGACATGTGATGACTAGAACTGCACACAGTATTCAAGGTGCGGTCGCACCACAGCAAAACAAAGGCATTATATCATTCTCATTTTTGTTTTCCATTCCTTTCCTAATTCCTAGGATTCTATTTGCTCTCTTAGCTGCCGCTGCACATTGAGCAGAGGGTTTCAACATATCAGTGATGACACCACGATCCTTTTCCTGGGCGGTGACTCCTAATGTGGAACCTTGCATCACGTAGCTATAGTTCGGGCAGTGGTGTTCCTAGGGGCGCTGACACCCGGGGCGGATCGCTGATGCCCCCCCCCCGGGTGCAGCGCCCCCCCCCCCCCCGGCGAAAGAACCCTCTCACCCCCGGGTGCACGCCGCTGGGGGGGTGCTGCGCGCCGGTCAGCGTCGTTAGTTTCCATGCTCCCTCTGCCCCAGAACAGGTTACTCCCTGTTCCGGGGCAGAGGGAGCATGGAAACGAACGATGCTGACCAGCGCGTGGCACCCCCCCCAGTGGCATGCACCCCAGACGGACCGCCTCCCCCCCCCCCCCCCCCCACGGTATGCCACTGAGTTCAGGTTCCACTTTTCCAGATGCATCACTTTGCACTTGCTCACAATAAATGTCATCTGCCATTTGGATGCCCAGTCACGTAAGGTCTTCTTGTAATTTAATAATTTTGAACAACATTTAATTACCTCACTAGTTATTCCCATCTCTAAGTCATTTAAAAATATGTTAAAAAGGAACAGTCCCAGCACAGACCCCTGGGGAACCCCACTATCTACCCTTCTCCATTGAGACTGACCATTTAACCCTACTCTGTTTTCTCTCTCTTAACCAGTTTTTAATCCACAATAGAACACTACCTCCTATCCCATGACTCTCCAATTTCCTCTGGAGTCATTCATGAGGTACTTTTTTGCTCTTTTACTTGCCAAACAGGACTATTACATCCAGTTGACAAATTCTCTTGGCTCAAACCCTCAACGTCTCTTTGCCACACTGAACTCTCCTCAAAGTGCCTTCACCTCCAACCCCCCCTTCACTTTTCCCCCAGACTCTGGCTGAGTACTTTCATAAGGTTCACAAGATTAAACTTGAATTCTCAACCAGGTCACCTGCAACTCTCCTTCCCTTAGTCCATTCTCTTAACCCTCCAACCCCTGCCTCCTTTTCTGAAATCACTGAAGAGGAACCTACACATCTTTCCTCCTCAAAACTAACTACCTGTTCCTCTGATCCTATTCCCACCCATCTACTTCACACTCTCTCCCCTACTATCATCCCTTTTATCTGTCATATCCTCAATCTTTCACTGTCCACTGCAACTGTTCCTGATGCCTTCAAACATGCCATAGTCACACCACTCCTTAAAAACCTTCATTGGACCCTACCTGTCCTTCCAACTATCGCCTCATCTCCCTCCTCCCTTTCCTTTCCAAGATACTTGAATGTGCTGTTCACCGCCATCGCCTTGACTTTCTTTCATCTCAAGCTATTCTTGATCCACTTCAATCTGGCTTTCGCCCCCTTCATTCAACTGAAACAGCGCTTGCTAAAGTCTCCAATGATCTGTTCCTGGCCAGATCCAAAGGTCTCTATTCTATCCTCATCCTTCTCGATCTATCTGCTGCTTTTGACACTGTTGATCACAGCCTACTCCTTGATACGCTGTCCTCACTTGGATTTCAAGGCTCTGTTCTTTCCTGGTTTTCTTCTATTCTCTCCCAGCATACCTTTAGTGTATACTCTAGTGCTTCTTCCTCTACCTCTATCCCACGGTCAGTTGGTGTACCTCAGGGATCTGTCCTGGGACCTCTTCTTTTCTCCATCTATACTTCTTCCCTTGGTACTCTGATCTCATCCCATGATTTTCAGTATCATCTTTATGCTGATGACTCCCAGATCTACCTCTCCACACCAGAAATCTCAGCCGAAATCCAGGCCAAAGTATCAGCCTGCCTGTCTGACATTGCTGCCTGGATGTCTCAGCGCCATCTGAAACTAAACATGACCAAGATTGAGCTTATCTTTCCCCCTAAACCAACCTCTCCTCCTCCCCCATTCTCTATTTCTGTGGATAAAACACATCCTTCCTGTCTCATCAGCTCGTAACCTTGGGGTAACCTTGGGGTACTACTACTACTGCCCGTATCATCTTCCGCCAGGGTCGCTTTACTCATACTACCCCTCTCCTCAAGACCCTTCACTGGCTCCCTATCCGTTTTCGCATCCTGTTCAAACTTCTTCTACTAACCTATAAATGTATTCACTCTGCTGCTCCCCAGTATCTCTCCACACTCGTCCTTCCCTACACCCCTTCCCGTGCACTCCGCTCCATGGATAAATCCTTCTTATCTGTTCCCTTCTCCACTACTGCCAACTCCAGACTTCGCGCCTTCTGTCTCGCTGCACCCTACGCCTGGAATAAACTTCCTGAGCCCCTACGTCTTGCCCCATCCTTGGCCACCTTTAAATCTAGACTGAAAGCCCACCTCTTTAACATTGCTTTTGACTTGTAACCACTCGCCTCCACCTACCCTCCTCTCTTCCTTCCCGTTCACATTAATTGATTTGATACTTTATTTTTTGTCTATTAGATTGTAAGCTCTTTGAGCAGGGACTGTCTTTCTTCTATGTTTGTGCAGCGCTGCGTATGCCTTGTAGCGCTATAGAAATGCTAAATAGTAGTAGTAGTAGTAGTATTTAGCATTTCTATAGCGCTACAAGGCATACGCAGGGCTGCACAAACATAGAAGAAAGACAGTCCCTGCTCAAAGAGCTTACAATCTAATAGACAAAAAAATAAAGAAATCAAATCAATTAATGTGGACGGGAAGGAAGAGAGGAGGGTAGGTGGAGGCGAGTGGTTAGAAGTGGTTACGAGTCAAAAGCAATGTTGAAGAGGTGGGCTTTCAGTCTAGATTTAAAGGTGGCCAAGGATGGGGTCATCTGCGACTCCTCCCTCTCTGCACATATTCAACAGACTGCTAAAACCTGTTTCTTTCTCTATCACCAAAATTCGCCCTTTCCTTTCTGAGCACACTACCAGAACCCTCATCCACACTCATCACCTCTCGCTTAGACTATTGCAACTTGCTTCTCACAGGCCTCCCACTTAGCCATCTCTCTCCTCTTCAATCTGTTCAAAATTCTGCTGCACAATTAATATTCCACCAGGGTCGTTATGCTCATATTAGCCCTCTCCTCAAGTCACTTCACTGGCTTCCTGTTTCCACATATAGGTCAATAAGAGGAGTTTGAACTGTAAGTGCATTCACTCTGCAGCTCCTCAGTACCTCTCCACTCTTATCTCTCCCTACATTCCTTCCCGGGAACTCTGTTCATTGGGTAAATCTCTCTTATCTGCACCCTTCTCCTCCACTGCTAACTCCAGACTCCGTTCCTTTTATCTTCCTGCACCATATGCCTGGAATAGACTTCCTGAGCCAGTGGGTCAAGCTCCATCTCTGGCCGTCTTCAAATCTAAGCTAGAAGCCCACCTTTTTAATGCTGCTTTTTAACTCCTAACCCTTGTTCAGAACACTTATTTTATCATCCTCACTTTAATGTACTTATTTGTAGCATTTGTATCCCACATTTTCCCACCAATTTGCAGGCTCAATGTGGCTTACATTTGCCGTAATGGTAGTTGCCATTTCTGGGTAACAGAATTACAAATAGTATTGTGTTAAGGTGCATACATATATGGTAACAAACATGTAACATAACATAAATGGAACAGATCATGGTGTATATATAGACATGTGCATACGTACATGGTTAAGAAGAATACATTATGGTATTGTGTGAAGGTTCCTGAGTAATAAATTGGATAATAAATTAATATTCCCATATCTCGTTTGTCCTAATTAGATTGTAAGCTCTGTCAAGCAGGGACTGTCTCTTCATGTTCAAGTGTACAGCGCTGCGTACGTCTAGTAGCGCTTTAGAAATGATAAGTAGTTCTAGTCTTTGGGATTCCGGAACCTTGCCACTCTTTGGGATTCTAGAATCTTTGTCCTTATCTCGTATTTGTCCTGTTTGTCTGTCCTAATTAGATTGTAAGCTCTTTCGAGCAGGGACTGTCTCTTCATGTTCAAATGTACAGCACTGCGTACGTCTAGTAGCGCTATAGAAATGATAAGTAGTAGTAGTATTTGAAGACTTGATCTCTTCTCAGATCACTTTCAGTATTTGTTCGGTACATCTGGTAGCTGAAGATCCTGGAAGGCATGTCACTAGGTTGGAACCCTTGAACTGTGTTCCTAAGTTAATGCTTCTGATAATGGAGTCTCCGAGCAGTAAGAGTTTTCTGCTTTTCACTAATCTGTCATTGTTTGGGGGATGTTTCTTGGGTTATGCTACTTTCATCGACTTTTTCTACCACACTACTTTTTTCAGCATCATAATGATACAACACAGCAAAAGAATTTCAAAGGTTTTGAGGATGAGTGCTTCTGTGTCACAGATCTTAGAGAATGAAACAGAGGAATAGATGGGTGACAGTAGGCTCTGGTAGACTGAGGCAGTGGTGGTAAATTGGCTGGGAATTGAGTAATCCTGGATGCTTCTTTAATTGTAGCCAATTCCTTCTTGAGTTTGTTGATCTCATCTTTGAAAGCTGATATTTGGAAACAGATAGGACAAGCTCTAAGGTTCCAGATTTGTTTGCCTTAAGATTAAAGCAGAACATGTATTGCACTGAAGGTCATGTTGATGTGATTCACAAGTATGCAAAGGTGAACTATAATAGGGGATAACAAGGAGCAGGATTGACCAGTTATGGTATAATGAAGATACTGGTCCCTTGATTGTCCTAGGGGTGGGTAGGACTATAGAGTCAGACCTTCTGCATGTGAAAAGACAGGTCAATTGGGGGGGGGGGGGGGGGGAGTTGGTTTGATTGTAAATTGATGTTCTGTGTCCTGCTCTTAATATCTTCCTGATAAACTGCTGAATTTTACCTCCTATCCTATTAAAAAAAAAAAAAACCAAGTCTGAAAATACCCAGCTTAGCTCAGACAGCTCACAAGGTAAAGTGTAATGTATTTTTGTTTTAACCACACAGCTGTATACAATTGTCCCTCCTCCAGAGGCACACAGGTTACATAGCATCTGGTGACTCAGACTAATTGGATTGAATTAAGCCTATGTCAGAGGATTCAAAACAAGTCTAATGAAAAAAAGCATCTAAGACAGACACCAGATTCACCAGTCACCATATTCTATAACCAAATTGATTGGATTAAGTCACTTGGCACAGAAGGTTCAAAACACAGTTCAATGAAAGCACCTTTAAGACAATCTCATTGAGTTCTTTGATTGGGTGACAGGAGAATTAAATCAGGGACGAGCTATGGACGTAATCTACTTAGATTTTAGCAAAGCTTGTGACACGGTTCCCCACAGGAGGCTCTTAAATAAACTAGATGGGCTGAAGATAGGTCCCGAAGTGGTGAACTGGATTAGGAACTGGTTGACAGACGACAGAGGTTGGTGGTAAATGGAGTTTGCTCAGAGGAGGGAAAGGTGAGTAGTGGTGTGCCTCAGGGATCGGTGCTGGGGCCGATTCTGTTCAATATATTTGTGAGTGACATTGCCGAAGGGTTAGAAGGTAAAGTTTGCCTATTTGCGGATGATACTAAGATCTGTAACAGAGTGGACACCCGGGAGGGAGTGGAAAACATGAAAAAGGATCTGAGGAAGCTAGAAGAATGGTCTAAGGTTTGGCAATTATAATTCAATGCGAAGAAATGCAAAGTGATGCACTTAGGGAATAGAAATCCACGGGAGATGTATGTGTTAGGCGGGGAGAGTCTGATAGGTACGGGCAGGGAGAGGGATCTTGGGGTGATAGTATCTGAGGATTTGAAGGTGATGAAACAGTGTGACAAGGCGGTGGCTGTAGCTAGAAGGTTGTTAGGCTGTATAGAGAGAGGTGTGACCAGCAGAAGAAAGGGGGTGTTGATGCCCCTGTATAAGTCGTTGGTGAGGCCCCACCTGGAGTATTGTGTTCAGTTTTTGAGGCCTTATCTTGTTAAGGATGTAAAAAGAATTGAAGCGGTGCAAAGAAAAGCTACGAGAATGGTATGGGATTTGCGTTACAAGACGTATGAGGAGAGACTTGCGGACCTGAACATGTATACCCTGGAGGAAAGGAGAAACAGGGGTGATATGATACAGACGTTCAAATATTTGAAAGGTATTAATCCGCAAACGAACCTTTTCCGGAGATGGGAAGGTGGTAGAACGAGAGGACATGAAATGAGATTGAAGGGGGGCAGACTCAAGAAAAATGTCAGGAAGTATTTTTTCACGGAGAGAGTAGTGGATGCTTGGAATGCCCTCCCGCAGGAGGTGGTGGAAATGAAAACGGTAACGGAATTCAAACATGCGTGGGATAAGCATAAAGGAATCCTGTGCCGAAGGAATGGATCCTCAGGAGCTTAGTCAAGATCGGGAGGCGGGGCAGACTTATACGGTCTGTGCCAGAGCCGGTGGTGGGCAGCGGGACTGGTGGTTGGGAGGCGGGGATAGTGCTGGGCAGACTTGTACGGTCTGTGCCATAGCCGGTGGTTGGGAGGAGGGGCTAGTGGTTGGGAGGCGGGGATAGTGCTGGGCAGACTTATACGGTCTGTGCCATGAAGAGCACAGGTACAAATCAAAGTAGAGTATAAAGCAGCAAATATGAGTTCTTGTTGGGCAGACTGGATGGACCGTGCAGGTCTTTTTCTGCCGTCATCTACTATGTTATTATGTTACAATACCAGCATAAAAATATGAAATCACAACATAACAGTTTAAGTTTCTAGTCTGTCTTACTCTTCATCCTATTGCCCTATAACGTAAGAGGTTAAGACCCTCTGCAAGTGAAAAGACCCAACACGGGCCGTGTTTCAGCTGAAAAGCCTTCCTCAGCGGTCGTAATGGTTCAAATCAACTTCACAGAATCCTAAAAACATGACTAGCGCTCTTGAAGTGATGTCACTTGCAAAAAGCGTGCTTCTGCTGGCGTAACAAGCAGTCAATTGAGCATGCATTTTCCTACCCACACGGACACGAGCCCCAACCATCACTTGGACATATGTCCAATAACTTCCCTAGGCCTCTTACTATCCCTACCAGGCAGTTTTTGATCGGGTTTCAGATTTGATGGGCTGCACATGGAGACCAGCAACAGGTCACACATCTGTATGTAGCTCATCTTTACTTGCAAATAAGTTATTGAGGAAGCCAGACAGGAAGTGGGAGTGGTGGCAGCTGCTGCTGGTTCTCATCTACCTGTGCACACTAAGCAAGACTGCAAGCCTTCCTCCGAATGGCTTGGCAAAGGAGACAGAACTGCCTCAATTACAAGCCTCCCAGGACCACATGACATCACTCCCATCTGTGAATACCCCAGAACAGCTGAGCCTGGCATGTCCCATGCTTCAAGCAGTCCTTCACAGGAGCTCACCACCTGCAGCAGATACAGAAGACTGATCCCACGACCGTGGCAATGTGTCCAGTCTTCCCTCTCCCTGTCTCATGAATGCTTGGAGCTTTCCTGGTGTTTAGGCTCTTCTAGTCTCTGCTCAAGGTATCCCCTCACTCAGTTCTCGTACACTGCGCTCTTCCTTCAGCTTCACAGGATGGTTCTTTGTGCCATTCTACAGAAAACATACTACCCCTCGGATGCCCTGAAGACTACTAGGCTTTTGCAGGTTTGAAGCTGATCCCAACTCCTTTTAGAGAAGATGTTTGACTTTCTCTCTGAGGGCACAACACAGTGGCAAAGTCCACAGGTACTCGATATCTACCCACCTTTAGGCCACAGTGAAATCCTACCTGATGGAAGATCACCTGGGGACTGTCCTGTAACTGTGCGTCATGTTTTGGAAAGGTTCTGTTCTGAACACACATGACTTGCAGCCTAGAATGCCTATTTTAACTTCTAACATGGCTAGATTTAGTGGTCCTGCTGGGACAAGTTTCTGTGGATTGGCTCATATCTCCTCTATATAAAGCTCGTAAGAACACACACAGTTGTGGAAGTCCTTTATCAGTTCTGAGGTAACCACGCTTCTCTTTCCACTAGAGACATCTATACAGCTGGGGTTAATATGCTTAACTTCCAACTACTTGGTCACACCATCAGAAGTCACAACTTCAAGGACACAGATTGATCCCCTACCCCCATCCCCCCCCCCCCCCCAAAAGCTTCCACAAGTCCCTTTGATGTTTGCGGACTTAACTCTTTAGAATTAAAGAGTCTACATTCCAAAATATTTACAATCTCTCTCCAAGAGCAAGACGCTTAGTGGTTAATTCTTTAGGAGGGGGCTTCTAGAGTTATGAAGCCTTAGTTTGGATGCCTGGGAAGGGTGGGGGAAGGATAAGGATTGTTCTTTATGGGAGGCTGGGAAAGGTGGTTAGTGCTGAGACCAATTAGGAAGTGATTTACAATAGACTGAAAACAGGCTGAGGAGGGGACCAAGTGTCCAGGTCTGAGTTTAAATGTTCTCATCTGTTATGGGGACCTTGAAATTTAACCTTGTATTTCTTCCATGACTCGTACTACTTTCTTACAAGTTGATAGAGAGGTGGGAAGGGTATATCTGGCATACTAATGTAACATGGCTTCTCAAGCAGAGATATCCTTTGGATTCCACTTTGCAGTTAAGTGTATTGTATGATTTTCTTTATTGAAATGTTGAATAAAAACAGCCACAAGGCTACCAACTCTCCAAAATTCCTCAAACTCATCTGTAATACATAATCAACATTGTATTTTTCCCCCTACCCAACCCTTCCACCCCCACTATCCTCCCATTCATGGCTGCCCCCCCCACCCCGGTGTACCACTAGCAGTGTTCCATATTCTTTCTAAGTTTGTCCATTCTTGTGCATCATGTCTGTATCTGCCAGCTCTTCGATCTGTCAATTTCTCAAGATCAGTTATGGATTCCACTTTGTTCTTATGGTTCTAGTGGTTTCCTTTATGAGTATGTAAATAGATATGCTGGTTGGTATTTAAGTGGAACAATTTTGTATTGCCTGTTACATTAATTAATAAAGAAAAAAAAGATTAAGCAAAGTCCAGATCCAAGGAGAATGCATTTTTTGGATGAAGTACAGATTTAATCTGAAAACGTAATTTCAACATTTTTCATCTACCAGGTCTTGAAGATTTTTTCTGTCACGTATAGAACAGGCACTTCTCATTTTCTGAGCTATGCACTGTCCCCATGGGGACCAAGGACCATGTTTCTGCTCCAAGGACAATGGAAGATCATGAAATGTACTGTGGAGACCATTTGTAATCTGTATAGCCTCAAAACAGATGAGAGTCTAGACAAAGGAGAAACTGCCAAGGGGAAAAAACCCCTCACCATCCAACTCTAGACGCAGAGAAGTCCACGTTAAGATGGAGACTAAGCTACAAGGCATCAACCCCAGAATGTGCCCAATTTCCAAACGTCCCACATAATAGAAGGGGCAAGCTTCCCCTATGTACTAAACACCCTCCAGTCAAGCACTTGTAATGTGTCACCATCAGTCCAGAGCTAGGTTAGTAAAAACAGGTTTACCACTTACCAGAGATGAAGTATGGAAAGGAGAACCCAGGCGAGGGCTTTCATCTTGAATGTTCTAGAAGTGGTTTTGCCAAAGGCTGTGAAGCTTATTGTATAAACAAGGAAGCGACAAAACACAAGGCTTCAAAAGCAGAGGGCTTTTGCTTTCTCTTCTGAAAGAGTGATCCACGTGGTCTTCAAAACTTCATATAAATTTCTAGCTTATATAGACCCCTGTAAGGAGGCTCCACAAAACTGCAGAGAATCCTTACATTAAAATGAAGTCACAATTAGAGAAAAACAGATGGACACTTAAATATATACAGCTCTTTTAGCACTTACCTGTGAGAGATGATATACTTCCTGCAGCATCTGGAGCCCTGTCAACATCTACCAGTGCAGCCTCTCTTGTAGATTGCAGTGTTGGACTTGGAGGGACAGGAGAGTCCTCCGGATGGCTCAAGTTCCTTTGAGTCACAGTAGTCACTAGGTCCTGCTGTGCTGGCCTGGATTCTGTCTCCCTGCTCCACTCATCATCCTGTTGGTCACTAGTCACTGTGGAGATGTTCTGCTCCTGGTCCTTCACTGGTGTGGACTCTGCAGAGGCAACCAGTGTCTTGGAGAGCAGCTCTGAATCTGCTGTTCCCTGCTCTCCTGCAATGGCTACTGGGCTCCCATGTCCCATACCAGGATCAGGAGGTGCTCTGCTGTCCATCATCTCAGAAGCTACCCATCTGTCCTGTGTAAGCTCAGGACTATTTTGATACTTTTCTGGAGTTCCTGGGTTGATTTGGATGAGGATGGGAGCTCTCTCAGACTCTTCATCTGTTGCTTCTTGCTGGCTCATAGAGTCTTCTCCATTGATGAGTACCAGTGAGGAAACATCTGACCCAATCCTTGTTTGGACACCCCTCCACAATCCATGGCCTGCTACTGCTGGACTGTCCACATCATCCTTACTTGGAGATATATCCACAAAGCTGTAGGCAAAGGCAACCTGTTAGTGACTAGCAATGATTTCTGTGTTACAGGAAAGGTGCAACCCTAGTCTATCCTGCTTCAAAACCACAACTACCTCTTCTACATCCCAAGTCCCCCTAACACCCAGGGGTTGGGTTTTACTGTGACATGAGCACTCGCACATAGACTTCCATCCCTGGCTGCTGTGGGATGAACAGGTCTATAACATGCTTGACATTCCCAGTTTTAGGAGCAGAGGAAGAGAAGTACCGTTCAATATCCCCAGTCTGTACATTACTTAAGGTGCCTCCTATTTCACTCGTGCACATAGTAACATAGTAGATGACGGCAGAAAAAAAGACCTGCACAGTCCAGAGAGATCCTCAAGAGTGCATTGTATATGAAGCAAAGCACAATAAAGTTCCTTCATGTTTTGCACAGAAAGGGGGAGGGTGATAGTCCTTCCACCTGCAAATTCCTGGTTGGTTCCTGTGCCCTACCCCCACATACCGAATGGGACCCCGAGGGGTAAGGAAAGGGGGAAACCGTGTCCTTTACCTCCGGCTTCTCTGTACACACCCCTCCTCCCCAAACAGGAGGCTGAAGGTCTGTTTTTACCTTTCTGACGCCAAGTCGGTGCTCCAGCTGCTGACTGTATGCAAACTCTGCTCCGTCATCCATTTGGGACCCTCAGCTGCCATCTTGGACACTGGTCATCTGTGTAGAAATGCAGACATGGAAATGTGATGCAAATACATAGGGGGAAGAGGTGGGGGGGGGGGGTTATATCTATTTCAGCATTTGGCATCCTTCCCCAGCCGCAGTACAGGTATTGGAATGGGTCAAATATGGAAAACATTCGTTCAGTCCTACAGGAAGAGCAGGGGAGCTTTTGAATCGTCAGATTGAGCCCTAGGGCAGAGTTTCTCAAGTCCAGTCCTGGACTTCCCCTTGCCAGTCAGGTTTTCAGGATATCCACAACGAATATGCTGAACTTGATTTGCATACACTGCCCCTATTATATGCAAATCTCATGCACTGCTTCCATTATATGCAAATCACTCATGCATATTCATTGTGGATATCCTGAAAACCTGAGGTACTCTAGGACTGGACTTGGGAAACACTACCCTAGTGAAATTAATATGCATGAATGTATTCTGCATTCAGTGCCTCCATTATATGCAACTCTTATGCATATTCACTGTAGTTATCCTGAAAAACTGACTGACAAGGGGTACTCCAGGACTGGACTTAACCGTGCCTGAGTGAAGCACAGCGCGCTGAAGACCACTTCTGAACAGAGGACTGTCCACAGCTGGGGAGAAATTTCTTTATAACTGAAAAGTAGAATTCAGTAGTCCAGCAAGACCTCACCACACAGACTGGAGGCCTGCTATCTGGCAGCACAGCCCCTGGGAGGCTGCTGGATCTCTCTCGCATCTAGAAACCCCTCCTGACTGTGGAAGTCAGTTTTAGTGCCCTATTCCCCTATTCTTCCACTGAACTGGTTTCAGTTGCAAAATGAGTTCAGGGTGAATCAAAAGCAAGTAACCGTCACAACCAGAGAAGTTTCTCCTTGTGTAGATTTAGTCCACAAAGCAAAGTTACCCACTCAGGGGTATGGCAACCTTACACCAGCTATCAAGGCGCAAAGAGAAAGATTAACCAGCAGTGAACCTGAGCTACAGCAGAGGAGGAAAACTTCTAGACCTAGTCCTTAGTGGAGCTCATGATCTGATGCAGGAGGTACTGTAATGGAGCTGCTTGATAACAGTGAATATGATCAGATTTGACACGGCTTTGGGGTTAAGTACATACAGGAAATCCAATACGTTAGTGTTTTAACTTTCAAAAAGGAGACTATGGTTAAATGAGAATGGTGAAAAAAATAAAAATAAAAAAAAAAAAAAGCTTAAAAAGGAGAAGCTGCAAAGGTCAAAAATTACATCAGGCGTGGATGCTGTTCAAAAACACCATCCTGGAAGCCCAGGCCAAATATATTCCACATATTAAAAAAGGAGGACGGAAGATCAAACATAGTAACATAGTAGATGACGGCAGAAAAAGACCTGTACGGTCCATCCAGTCTGCCCAACAAGATAAACTACTACTACTACTATTTAGCATTTCTATAGCGCTACAAGGCATACGCAGCGCTGTACAAACATAGAAGAAAGACAGTCCCTGCTCAAAGAGCTTACAATCTAATATAAACTCATATGTGCTACTTCTTGTGTATATCTGACCTTGATTTGTATCTGTCATTTTCAGGGCACAGACCCTAGAAGTCTTGCCCAGCACTATCCCTGCCTTCCAACCACCAGCCCCGCCTCCCAACCACCGGCTCTGGCACAGACCGTATAAGTCTGCCCAGCACTATCCCCGCCTCCCAACCACCAGTCCCGCCTCCCACCACAGGCTCTGGCACAGACCGTATAAGTCTGCCCAGCACCATCTCCTCCTCCCAACCACCAGTCCCGCCTCCCACCACCAGCTCTGGCACCCAATCTCGGCTAAGCTCCTTAGGATCCATTCCTTCTGAACAGGATTCGAAACGAAAGCTGGCATGGCTAAAAAGTGAGATGGAGGAAGCTATTAGAGCTAAAAGAAAATCCTTAAGAAAATGGAAGAAGGAACTGACTGAAAATAATATGAAACGGCATAAGGAAGGTCAAGTCAAATGCAAAGCAATGATAAGGAAAGCTAAGAGGGACTTTGAAAACAAGATTGTGTTGGAGGCAAACACACATAGTAAAAACTTTCTTTAGGTACTAAAAGCAAGAAGCTGGCAAAAGAATTGGTTGGACTGCTAGATGACCAAGAGGTAAAAGGGGTAATCAGGGAAGATAAAGCTGTAGCGGAGAGATTAAATTAATTCTTTGCTTCGGTCTTCACTGAGGAAGATTTGGGAAAGATACCGGTGCCAGAAATGGTACAAACCTAGAGGATGTAATGGCACAATTTGAGAAATTGAAGAGTAGCAAATTGTCTGGACCAGATGGTATTCATCCCTGAGTACTGATAGAATTGAAAAGTAAACTTGCAGAACCAGTACCAGTCCAATCGGAATAGAGGAAGTCTATTTGAGAAAGTAGCCACAGATATATGCACCGGCCCCTAGGGTACCCCTCAGCCCCACTAAGAGGATGGATACAAGTCATTTTCCGAAATATCTGTCCAGTTTAGGCTGTACCAAACGGCATATTGTACTATTTGGCCGAATATGAATAATGGTCATTGAGCTTTAAATAAATGCAGCCATGTGAAATCAGATCCAAGTGTTTATGTCAGTAGAGCCCCAGATTATTCGTATTCACATCACTATTCACCTGAATACAAATAATGTTATTTGGAGCCGGCCCAAGGGACTGTAGCACCCCAAGACAACTTTTGCATCAGTTCCCCCTCCATCTGAAATCTTGTAGCTTCCTCTTTGTGAAGCCTCCCCACCCTCTTGCTATTAAAGGGCTCTGAAATCTTACATTCAGGTTTGGCATCTCTATCCGCCCCTCCCCCCTCCCCCAAGAGGGAGGGAAAGAGGGGAAAAATGCTGGACTGCTGCCCTTTAGCTCCAGGGCCTCGAGCCAGTAATTTAGGAAGAGGGGGACAGGAGTAAAAATACAGAAAAGTTACAAGTAGGAGGGACAGAGGAAAAGAAAAATTATCCTCTCCTTGTCATGCCTCTAGTCAGGAAGAGCCACAATCCTCCAGTTTCCCCCCTCCCCCCTCCCGATCCCCTTTAGTGAAGAAAGCATAGTGCGGTCTTTGAGCGTGTTCGTCCCTGCTGCCAGGGGGACATGAGTGCCATGTTCTTCGAAAGACCAACACGTGGCCAATGAACAGGGGGAGAGGGGACCTCCAATGCTCCTGGCACTGTAGATTCTCCTTCCTGTATTTGGCTAAGGCAGAAGCCCAAACCCAAACATCAGATCCTTGGCTACCCCCACCACCCTCATTGACCCACAGCACAACCTCAAGCCTCATTGGCCCCCTTCTCCCACCCCACCCATGAGAAGTGCTCTATGACAGTAACTGGAGGAGGATGCAGCTCTGAGAGAGGGATACAGGTACCAGGCCCTACATACTTACACTGTCTTTCCATGATAATTAGTGCAAAGCCCCCCTGCAGCCACTTCAAGGGGAAAAGAATCCACCAGCTACCAGACACTCCTATAGCACTGCAAGGTACCTGCATGCCATATAGTTACATGGCTAGTCCCTGTTCCATAGAGCTTACCAATCTAGTAACCGTTACAGTAAACCCCACTTAGAGCTGGATCTTGAAGCTGCATTTAACAGGAGGACACAATGATGGAGGTGGTGGTGGAGATGAAAACGGTAACAGAATTCAAAAATGTGTGGGATAAATGAAGGCATCCTGTTCAGTAGGAATGGATCCTCAGAAGCTTAGGGTGGCAGAGCCGGTGGGGGGGGGGGGGGGGCGCGAGGGGGGGCAGGGCAGACCTCTACGGTCTGTGCCGTGAAAATGGCAGATACTAATCAAGGTTAGGTATACACAAAAAGTAGCACATATGAGTTATCTTGTTGGGCAGACTGGATGGACCTTGCAGGTCATAGTAACATAGTAAATGACGGCAGAAAAAGACCTGCACGGTCCATCCAGTCTGCCCAACAAGATAACTCATATGTGCTACTTTTTGTGTATACCTAACCTTGATTAGTATCTGCCATTTTCAGGACACAAACCGTATAAGTCTGCCCAGCACTATCCCCGCCTCCCAACCTCTGCCGTCATCTACTATGTTACTATGATTCAGGAAGACAGCTGCAGGGAGAGTGCCACATAAGAACAGACACCTGGGGATAGAGGACGAGGGGGCAGCTCTCCAATAAAGAGACATAAGGAAGAACAAACAGATTATAAGACCCCCCCCCAGGACAGGAAAATACCTACCATACCTGAATGTACACTGCTTCAATAGCTTTTGGGCTTGAAGTATTAAAAAATTCTAATAAAAAATAAACCGTAGGACTGCAGAGTAAATACACTTGTGGACACAGCAGGGAAGAGGAGAAATGCTGAAGACAGGGGGGGGGGGAGAAGATAGGAGCGGGGAGAGGAAGGGAGAGATGCTGAAGACAAGGAGGGCTTGAGAGGGAGGAATGGAGATGCTGAAAGCATGGTGTAGGGGGAGGGGGAAGAATGCTGTACACCACAGGCAGAGGGGTGAGGAAAGGTTATAGATGCAAGAGGAAGAAGGGGGATGACAGGGAGGAGGCCGAGAGATGCTAGAGACCATGGGGGGGGGGGGGAGAAGAAGATAGGAGAGGGGAGAGATGCTGAAGACAAGGAGGGCTTGAGAGGGAGGAATGGAGATGCTGAAAGCATGGTGTAGGGGGAAGAATGCTGTACACCACAGGCAGAGGGGTGAGGAAAGGTTATAGATGCAAGAGGAAGAAGGGGAATGACAGGGAGGAGGCCGAGAGATGCTAGAGACCATGGGGGGTGAAGAGGGAGGAAACGAGCAAGATACTGCAGACCATGGACTGCAGGGGTGGGGGAAGGGAAGGAGAGATGCTGCAGACCATGAGCGGTTGAGAGGGAGAGAAAGATGCTGGATAATATGAGGGAAGGAGAGATCAATTGACCCCATGAGAGGGAAGCTGAAAGGGCAAGGAGAGGAGAGGTATGTAGGACACCACAGAAGGTTTGGAGGCAGACCTTGGGCACCCCCAAACCAAAAAGCATTCTGATGTTCCTCTCGTAACACATCCTGCCCCACTTTCTAACAAGTGAAGAAATCATCTGTCTTCAAAATAAAGCTTGTCTGACACTTGATTTTTTTTTTTTTTTTTTTTGGGGGGGGGGGGGGGAGCGAAGAGGGTGTTGTCCCCTTCCTGTCCTAAAGTGGAAGGGAATAAAGGTGACAGGATACAAGAGTTCTGGGGAGTGGCAATCTAAGTGTTTGAGGAAAGTCCATTAACTGACCAGGGCAAACATCACCTTTCCTCTCAACCCACAAAACGCAGCCATCCCAAGGGTGGAACACCAAGCAGCAGATTGATGGCAACAGGACATAAGAACCTTTGGGAGGGAGAAGGAAGAGGCTGCTACAGTCTAATGACAGACTAACACGCTGGAAGCAACAACATGGCAGAACCTGAATTAGAACTCATATCCTAGGCAGAGCAACCGACAGCCTCATGTTAAAAAATAAAAAGCTTTGCTGATGGGGATGAAGTTGAATAATTAGTTTTTATAAAGCAATTAACTTATTGGTGCACTGTATAAACAGACTACTCAAAATCATCTTACGCTCAGCCACGACTGGCCTTCAAACTCATGAACGTTCAGCCACCTTCAACATTATACTGGCTTTCGCTGTTCATAAGAGTCTCTCACTAGAAAAACTATATCAGTTTCACCATAAACGAAAGGTGGGCCAGCTTTTTCTTATCCAAAAGATAAGAAGGGGCAACTTCTAGGCAGATCTTTATCCCATAAGACAAAAATTTGGGCTCCCCTGGATTTATTCTGGCTAAGGTTTGGCAATTAAAATTCAATGCGAAGAAATGCAGTGATGCACTTAGGAAGTAGAAATCCACGGGAGACGTATGTGTTAGGCGGGGAGAGTCTGATAGGCACGGACGGGGAGAGGGATCTTGGGGTGATCGTATCTGAGGATCTGAAGGCGACGAAACAGTGTGACAAGGCGGTGGCCGTAGCTAGAAGGTTGTTAGGCTGTATAGAGAGAGGTGTGACCAGCAGAAGAAAAGGGGTGTTGATGCCCCTGTATAAGTCGTTGGTGAGGCCCCACCTGGAGTATTGTGTTCAGTTTGGGAGGCCGTATCTTGTTAAGGATGTAAAAAGAATTGAAGCGGTGCAAAGAAAAGCTACGAGAATGGTATGGGATTTGCGTTACAAGACGTATGAGGAGAGACTTGCTGAACTAAACATGTATACTCTGGAGGAAAGGAGAAACAGGGGTGATATGATACAAACGTTCAAATATTTGAAAGGTATTAATCCGCAAACGAACCTTTTCCGGAGATGGGAAGGTGGTAGAACGAGAGGACATGAAATGAGATTGAAGGGGGGCAGACTCAAGAAAAATGTCAGGAAGTATTTTTTCACGGAGAGAGTAGTGGATGCTTGGAATGCCCTCCCGCGGGAGGTGGTGGAAATGAAAACGGTAACGGAATTCAAACATGCATGGGATAAGCATAAAGGAATCCTGTGCCGAAGGAATGGATCCTCAGGAGCTTAGTCAAGATCGGGAGGCGGGGATAGGGCTGGGCAGACTTATACGGTCTGTGCCAGAGCCAGTGGTTGGGAGGCAGGGCTGGTGGTGGGAAGGTGAAGATAGTGCGGGGCAGACTTATACGGTCTGTGCCCTGAAGAGCACAGGTACAAATCAAAGTAGGGTATACACAAAAAGCAGCAAATATGAGTTATCTTGTTGGGCAGACTGGATGGACTGTGCAGGTCTTTTTCTGCCGTCATCTACTATGTTACTATGTTACATGAATGATTTGATCGACCTCCCTGCTAGAAACAGATCTAATTCTTCACAAACTTATCTTAACCTACACCTTCCCAATTGTAGAGGAATTAAGTACAAGACGTACTACGCATCCAGTTTCTCCTTTTTGGGCAGCCAGCTTTGGAATGCCGTACCAAGCTCTATCCGATTAATAAACGACTTCTTGCCCTTTAGAAAAATGCTCAAAGCTCATCTCTTTAAGCAAGCCTACCCAAATGCCCAACCTAATCTCACCACTCCCAATTCTGTTCTGACTTAAATACAGACCTCCCATCCTTCTCTTTCCATCTCTCCTTACCCCTTTTCTCCCAAATCATACTATCCTATATACCCTCTTTTATCCTAGTCATACACTAGCAAGCCCAACTTTACATTGTTTTACTACTGTTTTATTGAAAATGCTACTCTATGACTTGTATTTCAAATTACTATGTAAGCCGCATTGAGCCTGCATTGTGTGGGAAAGCGTGGGGTACAAATATAATAAATAAATAAATTCTATAATTTGTGATGTTATATACTTAAAACATTAAGAGCATAAGTTATCATATGGGGCAGACTGAAGGTCCATCAAGTCCAATATACTGTTTCCAACAGTGGCCAATCCAGGTCTAAAGTACCTGGCAAGATCCCAAAACAGTAAAACAGATTTTATGCTACTTATCCTAGAAATAAGCAGTGGATTTTCCCAATTCCATCTTAATAGTGGCTTAGAAAAGTTTTTTGTTACCTAATTGTTTATTTTAATAATTTGTTCACAGTGAAAGCAGTATCCCACCACCAGTAGGGGGCGTTAGTATCCCTCAAAAACAAAATGCAGGTTCTCTGGATTTTAAAAACAGGGCAGCCACCACGTGCTGGGAGATAATTACAGGTCTTTATCTGCCATCATTTACTATGTTATGTTACCCTATGAACCCTCTGGCATAATACAAGCAGTGAGTGGAGAGACTAAAATGTTTCTCTACACAACCCAGCACAAGAGCAAAAGCTTCATTATCATCACAGTAGAAACAAAATGATCCCATTTGCAGAAGACAACCCATAGAAAGCTGTGATTTCACTTACCTACAGAAGCTCCCAGATAGGAAGAAAAAGAAAATGCCAGCCCCGCCCAAGACACAGCTTTAAGTACTGCAAGCCCCACCCCCACACCTCCACAGCCAATCAGAGCAGCTGAAAGTGGGTACTCACAAGCCCTAGGACCCTCTCTCTGTGTATCTCCCCTCCTTCCCTCTGGCTCATTCAGGCCCTCTGTCTCTTGTGCTGCTGCTCTAGTGACCCTTTAAGAGGGAAAAGAGCCCAAGAAGAATTATGGACCAGTACTGGGGAGCGGTCCCCATGACCCCTGGCAGGACTGCACAGAATAGCACTGCAAATCTCATTTCTGGTATGTCCTCTTTTTTGACGTCTTCAGATATGTCCTCCAGGAGTTTTCATTTTTAGGGAAATGTCCTATTTTTCTTTCATGTGCCTGTGACCAATGGGGTTGCTAAAGAGAGAGAAAGGCATTGCTGATCCCCTCTTTGTTCCCTGCTGGTTGAATCTGTCAAAGGAATTTTGTTTGTGCAGCACAAATTTAAGCATATCTCATGCAAAGACCTTCACATGTATCTTATTTTGTTCTGTCTTCTTTTTTTGTCTCAGCAAATATGGTAACTCTAGACTAGGGCAGTTGCGATATTAAAACCTTCCTACCCAACAAGGGGGTAAAAGTGGGGGTTTGAATGAAAGCAGAGACGCCAAGGATGAACCACCCAAATTTACCATGCCAAGGACTGAGATTTTTCAGACAGTACATCAGGATATGAGTGAGGAATAATGTAAGTATACTGTTTTGCAAATCAATCAAGGCAGCATTAAATGATATTGGCTTTTCTTTGGAGCCTCTGAAAGAATACAGACAACCCCCCTGTTTACTAAAGCCTCACAAGCGGCTGCCGTGTGCTAATGCTGACACAGCCCATTCGCTAGCGCAGCTTAGTAAACGGGAGAAAGTGAGGAGCAGTGTGGGTAACTTTTTTGAGCTGAAAGTTCTCTTCCACCCAATAGTTCAAAGTGTACACAGCACTGTACAGTTACAAAGCAGTGATTATAATTTATAAAGTGCTATCAGTGTACACAGCACTGTACAGTCCCTGAGACGTGATAATTATTTATAAAGCTCCATCAGTGTACACAGCACTGTACAGTCTCAGAGCAGTGGTTATTATTTATAGGGCTCCATCAGTATACACGGCACTGTACAGTCCCTGCCTCCAGTAACGCCCCTGACCTGCCCACTTTTTTCGTGAGCGGTCAGAAGTGATATTCAGTGGCCACTGCTAGATTTAGTGCCGCTGAATATCGGGGGTTAAGCGGGACCTGGAACCTCTCCTGCCCACTAAAATCGCTTTGAGTATCGGCCCTTGTGTGATACAATCTCAACCCACATATTGCCAACTCGATGTTCTTAGTGATTTCAATATTTACACGTTTATTTTTTTATTATTAGGATATATTTTCTGCCTTTTTGAAGAAATTCACTCAAGACGGTTTACAGCAAGAATAAGTCAAACATAAGCAATAGACAATTACAGCAGTAAAAACATTCAAACAACTGCAAAAAGTATGGTAGAGTATATTACAATGTCAACACAATGCAGAATAAAACATTTAGACAGCAAAGACGGAACATATGGATCAATAAAATAGATTAAAAGGAGTATAAATAAGGGACTAGTTAAATAGAGTTGCAAATGAGGTCAGAAAGGTGATTGAACATGATCACAACTCTGGGACTGTACAGTGCTGTGTACACTGGCGGAGCTTTATAAATAATAACCACTGTTCTGTGGCTGTACAGTGCTGTATACACATGGAGCTTTATAAATAATAATCACAGATCTGGGACTGTACAGTGCCGTGTACACTGATGGAGCTTTATAAATAATAACCTGTGGCTGTACAGTGCTGTGTACACTGATAGCACTTTATTATATACATTTGCAGAAACTCCTTTTACCCATGCCAGAGACTGGTAAAAATCCAAGGCTGTCATGTATCCTCTGATACCAATCTGCTTCCCTCAGGCACAGACCATTTCGGCTGTCCTCCTTCCACTTCTCAGAGCTGCACCCTGGCTTTGAACAGACTTCCTCTGCTCTAGTCCTGCTCTTGGGCTGGGTCCCTCTTACCCACCCAGAGTTTTCACACTGTCTCAGCCTGAGTTTATTCAGCCACTTTGAGATCCCCCTCTCCACCAAGGGTCCCAATGGGGATACAGGCAAACAAAGACCATGCCTCCCCCTAAACAGGAGCCTTTATCATCTTTAGCTCCACCTCCCTGTCAATCAAATCAAAACCCCACTTTTTTCTGGAACTTATTTCAGCACCACTCCCCCCTGGGCTACACTTCCTCCCACCCCAGGGACATCCCAGGTCTCACCACAGTGACACAAGACAAAGCTGTCATCACTCAGTAATCCCCAAATAATGGGGAATTACACTTATAAAGCCCCATCAGTGTACACAGCACTGTACAGTCTCAGAGCAGTGATTATTTTTTATAAATCTCCATTGGTGTACATAGCACTGTACAGTCTCAAAGCAGTGATTATTATTTATAAGGCCCCATCAGTGTACACAGCACTGTACAGTCCTAGAGAAGAGATTATATAATAATTTGTACCTCAGGTTCTCTGTCTGTCTGGGTTCGTAACATGTTGCTGATGTCTGCTCGCCTCCAGCGTTCCCTTCCCTCTCAGTGTCTCGCCCTCGCCTAGAGACGAAATGACGTCAGAGGAGGGCGGGTCACTGAGAGGGAAGGCAAGGAAATGTTGGAGGTGATGCGAGCCCAGCCTGCCTGCTGCCGCTCCGACCTCAGGTAAGATGGACGACTTACATGCAGGGCGACAGGAAGGACAGAGTCACTGGCCCACTGGCCATGGAGGGGATGGGAGGGCAGGGAGAGAGGAGAAATCGCTTAGACGAGAGCCTTCCTAGGGCCATTTTTGACGAAACGGGCTTTGTTGCACTAGTTATTTTATAATGCTCCTTCAGAATAATCAGCACAATCTCAGAGCAGTGATTATTATCTGCAACGCTCCATCGATGTACACAGCACTGTACAGTCCCAGAGCAGTGATTATAAAGCTCAGTGTACACAGCAATGTACAATCCCACAGTAGTGGTTATTATTTATAAGGCCTGATCAGTGTACACACAGTCCCTGAGAAGTGATTATTATTTATAAAGCTCCATCAGTGTACACTGCACTGTACAGTCTCAAAGCAGTGATTATTTAGATTTTGTTCACACCTTTTTCAGTAGTAGCTCAAAGTGAGGTACATTCAGGTACACTGGATATTTCTCTGTCCCCTCACAATCTAAGTTTGTACCTGAGGCAATGGAGGGTTAAGTGACTTGCCCAAGATCACAAAGGGCAGTGGTGGGATTTGAACTGGCCACCTCTGGATTGCAAGACTGGTGCTGTAACCACTAGGCCACTCCTCCACTCCCTTTATAAAGCTCCATCAGTGTACATGGTACTATACAAAGGGCAGTGATTAATATTTATAAAGTGGTATCAGTGTACACAGCCCCTGTACAGTTATTGCGAAGATACAATTCTTATTATTTCTTAAACCAAAGAATGATTGTTATTGTAAAGTGCTCTCAGTATGTCAGCTGAATCTCACTGGTGTCTTTGCACCCCAATCATTCAATTACTTCTGAGGAGTTCCGAACTGTGAGGTTCTGGATCTCTTCTATTACCAGTCTTCCCTTTTGCGCCTCTCATTTACAGGGCCCTGGGTTTCGGAGAAGGGAGTATGGAAGCACACCGCCAGGAACATGCAGACATGGAATTGGCATATGTTTTATTTGGGGCGTGTGCCATGGGGTTACCTAGCTCTGTTCTCATTTCCTCATTGCTGGTAACATCACTGTCTTTTCTCTCATTTCTGCAGGGACGCTGGGTCTCTGGAGCTGTAGGCAGTGTGTGAACACAGCCCAGAGAGAAACCCCAGCAGGACAGACAGACACAAGGACATACAGTGACCATAGGGAAAGACGAGCATAAGAACAATCGATTTTATTCTATACTGTGTCATTATATTCTGTTTTTTCCATGTAGGACGTAAGAGGTCTTGAAAAACAGAAGAGAGTTTCAAATGAAATTATGCATGGAGGAACATTTTTCATATGACGTTCAAATGGCAAAATAAATGTTTACTGGAAAATGCTTGAAAATGCAAGTCATAAGAAAATAAAAACATAAGAATAGTCATATTGGATCAGATCAACAGTCCATCTAGCCCAGAATCCTGTTTAGTACAGTGGCCAATCCAGGTCACAAGTACCTGGCAGAAAGCCTGTCACCTCTAGGACAGAATGGTTCAGGAGATGGACACAGGGATACAGAGTCCGTCCCCTCTAGGACTGGAGGGTTCAGGGGATGGACACAGGGACACAGAGTCCATCACCTCTAGGACTGGAGGGTTCAGGGGATGGACACAGGGATACAGAGCCTGTCACCTCTAGGACAGAATGGTTCAGGAGATGGACACAGGGACACAGAGTCCATCACCTCTAGGACTGGAGGGTTCAGGGGATGGACACAGGGATACAGAGCCTGTCACCTCTAGGACAGGAGGGTTCAGGAGATAGACATAGGGATACAGAGTCCGTCACCTCTAGGACAGAATGGTTCAGGAGATGGACACAGGGACACAGAGTCCGTCACCTCTAGGACTGGAGGGTTTCAGGAGATGGACACAGGGATACAGAGTCCGTCACCTCTAGGACTGGAGGGTTCAGGGGATGGACACAGGGATACAGAGCCTGTCACCTCTAGGACAGAATGGTTCAGGAGATGGACACAGGGATACAGAGTCCGTCACCTCTAGGACTGGAGGGTTCAGGGGATGGACACAGGGATACAGAGCTTGTCACCTCTAGGACAGGAGGGTTCAGGAGATAGACATAGGGATACAGAGTCCGTCACCTCTAGGACAGAATGGTTCAGGAGATGGACACAGGGACACAGAGTCCGTCACCTCTAGGACTGGAGGGTTCAGGAGATGGACACAGGGATACAGAGCCTGTCACCTCTAGGACAGAATGGTTCAGGAGATGGACACAGGGATACAGAGTCCGTCACCTCTAGGACTGGAGGGTTCAGGGGATGGACACAGGGATACAGAGCTTGTCACCTCTAGGACAGGAGGGTTCAGGAGATAGACATAGGGATACAGAGTCCGTCACCTCTAGGACTGGAGGGTTCAGGGGATGGACACAGGGATACAGAGCTTGTCACCTCTAGGACAGGAGGGTTCAGGAGATAGACATAGGGATACAGAGTCCGTCACCTCTAGGACAGAATGGTTCAGGAGATGGACACAGGGATACAGAGTCCGTCACCTCTAGGACTGGAGGGTTCAGGAGATGGACACAGGGATACAGAGTCCGTCACCTCTAGGACTGGAGGGTTCAGGGGATGGACACAGGGATACAGAGCTTGTCACCTCTAGCACACGAGGGTTCAGGAGATAGACATAGGGATACAGAGTCCGTCACCTCTAGGACTGGAGGGTTCAGAGGATGGACACAGGGATACAGAGCTTGTCACCTCTAGGACAGGAGGGTTCAGGAGATAGACATAGGGATACAGAGTCCGTCACCTCTAGGACAGAATGGTTCAGGAGATGGACACAGGGATACAGAGTCCGTCACCTCTAGGACTGGAGGGTTCAGGAGATGGACACAGGGATACAGAGTCCGTCACCTCTAGGACTGGAGGGTTCAGGGGATGGACACAGGGATACAGAGCCTGTCACCTCTAGGACAGAATGGTTCAGGAGATGGACACAGGGATACAGAGTCCGTCACCTCTAGGACTGGAGGGTTCAGGGGATGGACACAGGGATACAGAGCTTGTCACCTCTAGCACACGAGGGTTCAGGAGATAGACATAGGGATACAGAGTCCGTCACCTCTAGGACTGGAGGGTTCAGGGGATGGACACAGGGATACAGAGCTTGTCACCTCTAGGACAGGAGGGTTCAGGAGATAGACATAGGGATACAGAGTCCGTCACCTCTAGGACAGAATGGTTCAGGAGATGGAAACAGGGATACAGAGTCCGTCACCTCTAGGACTGGAGGGTTCAGGGGATGGACACAGGGATACAGAGCTTGTCACCTCTAGCACACGAGGGTTCAGGAAATAGACATAGGGATACAGAGTCCGTCACCTCTAGGACTGGAGGGTTCAGGGGATGGACACAGGGACACAGAGTCCGTCACCTCTAGGACTGGAGGGTTCAGGAGATGGACACAGGGACACAGAGCCTGTCACCTCTAGGACAGAATGGTTCAGGAGATGGACACAGGGATACAGAGTCCGTCACCTCTAGGACTGGAGGGTTCAGGGGATGGACACAGGGATACAGAGCCTGTCACCTCTAGGACAGAATGGTTCAGGAGATGGACACAGGGATACAGAGTCCGTCACCTCTAGGACTGGAGGGTTCAGGGGATGGACACAGGGATACAGAGCCTGTCACCTCCAGGACAGAAGGGTTCAGGAGATGGACACAGGGATACAGAGTCCGTCACCTCTAGGACTGGAGGGTTCAGGGGATGGACACAGGGATACAGAGCCTGTCACCTCAAGGACTGGAGGGTTCAGGAGATGGACACAGGAGATCCCTCAGGCATAAACCCCTCCCTCACTTCCATTCCCTTCCCTTGACTTCCCCAAGTATCTGGAAGGTTCTCATGCCAGAAGGTCTGAGTTTCCAAAATGGTAACCCAGCAGCTCTAGGTTGCTTAAAAAAAAAAACTGGAAACAAAATGCTGTCTTGGGCGCAATCCTCCTGCAGAAGTACGCCTATGATCAAAACTAATAACATGCATAAATTTGCATGCTGTTTTGATCATCGGGGCATTGTTTCCTCGCACTGTTCCGGCGCTAATTTTACAGTGCAGGGAAACTAATCGTCGGGCCATCCGTGAGCTCCTGCAGGCTGTGTTTACGCTGCAACCCATAATCTTCCAGGCTTCCTCTAGCTCCTGCTACTCCATCTTGCATTGATCTACATAGCATCTCCCCCCCCCCCCTCTTGGGACTGTCACTACAACTGCACAGGGACCCTCTTCACCCCCATTGCATTACAACACTGTGGCTGTGACTGTTTTTCCTTTTAATGGAGGGAAAATGCTAACATGTTTTTTGACCAGGGTATGGTTGAGGGAGGAGAGAAGAACATAGTAACATAGTAGATGATGGCAGAAAAAGACCTGCAGGGTCCATCCAGTCTGCCCAACAAGATAAACTCATATGTGTATACCTTACCTTGATTTGTACCTGCCTTATTCAGGGCACAGACCGTACAAGTCTGCCTAGCAGTACTTCCCGCCTCCCAACCACCAGTCCCACCTCCCATCACTGGCTCTGGACAGACCGTATAAGTCTGCCCTCCGCTATCCTCACCTTCCAAGCACCAACCCCTCTTTCACCCACCTACTCCGCCACCCAATTTTGGCTAAGCTTCTGAGGATCCATTCCTTCTGCACAGGATTCCTTTATGCATATCCCACGCATGTTTGAATTCCGTTACCGTTTTCATCTCCACCACCTCCCGCGGGAGGGCTTTCCAAGCATCCACCACTCTCTCTGTGAAAAAATACTTCCTGACATCTTTTTGAGTCTGCCCCCCTTCAATCTCATTTCATGTCCTCTAGTTCTACCGCCTTCCTATCTCTGGAAAAGGTTCGTTTGCGGATTAATACCTTTCAAATATTTGAACGTCTGTATCATATCACCCCTGTTCCTCCTTTCCTCCAGGGTATACATGTTCAGGTCAGCAAGTCTTTCTTCATACGTCTTGGAACGCAAATCCCGTACCATTCTTTGCACCGCTTCCATTTTTTTAACATCCTTTGCAAGATACGGCCTCCAAAACTGAACACAATACTCCAGGTGGGGCCTCACCAATGACTTATACAGGGGCATCAACACTTCCTTTCTTCTGCTGGTCACACCTCTCTCTATACAGCCTAGCTACCTTCTGGCTACGGCCAGGGGTTAAAATAAAAAAAAAACAAACATCTTTATTAGACATTGTCTCCTGTGACTTCAGCCCAACATAATGCACTGATTTACTCTACTGGTCATCATTAGAGGCCAACATGTATGTTACATCCACCAAGGAACCATCTTCCCCCTCCCCAGACCTGGAATGCGACTGCATCTCACTTCTCTGTGGCCCACAACTGGAAAAAGACAGATGAAGATTCGGGAACTAAGGCCAATTCCGGACAGACCTCTATGGTCTGTATCCTGCAAATGAAGATTCAGCTGTGAGTGAGAGTTGCTGTACAACTCAAGGGACAGGAGAAGACATCTTAATTACCAAAGTTAAATACTGTTGGCAATACTTTGGTTACAACATACAGAGGCTCATTTTCAAAGCTGCAGGACGTAGCCGGGCTGCCAAACCAGCCATAGATATACCATCTATTGATACTGCTATATTTGTGCTAAATATTTTCTCGTTGAGAGCAGATGACTTCACATCATGTAGTTCGGTGGCATTAACCCGAGTCCCTGAGGAAAGATTTCATGAAACCCGCGGTGTCAGGCGTTTCGAGGGGAAGGGGAAGGCAACCTGTTGGTCTTTGATTGTGACCTGAAGAGTGAAGCGACAAGTCATCAATATTTTGTTTTAGATAAGTTCATATTTGATTTATTTTTGAATAGAGCACTAAGGAGATAATTTATAGCACCTACAGAAAATGAAGAGAGACCCGATGAAAGAAATGCTATACCACTTGGCAAAAAAACACATGTTGCCTTGAGTAAAGTGGGTTTTTGCTGAGGGCTCTCTTTATTATATATATAAAATAATAAAAAATAGCAAGAGGGATCAAGGAATCAGCAGACAGTATTTTACCCTGCTTGCTGCGTATAAAGAGAGACATTTAAATCTGTATTGCGATTAGCTAGGTTTACGAAGCAGCAATGAGTCTTGGTTTTTGTTCATTAGATAATTGGCCGCCAAACATAGCTGGCCAGATGCTGAAAATCGGCTGATAGCCAGTTATATTGCGCAATGTAACTGGCTATGCGCCCAGCGCTAGCCGGCAATATTCAGCAGGAGACAGGTGGCTATTTCCCACTGAATATCACCAGATGGCCAGCTAAGTAAGGTAAGGTGCAATTTCTAGCCGGTTAAATGGTTTTGAATATCAGCCGAATAGTCTTACAAAGTTTCATGTGTTACTATGCAACTTTGTAAGCCTGTGTGCTTTGAAAACGAACATCATATTGTCCCGAGACTGCATAATATTTGACTGCCTATATGTGTCTGGCGTGATGATGACTATAACCTGCACAGAGTGATGGCTGCTGCTCTGGACGCCTGGTTGGGCAGGGTGTATTGACTGTGCAGGTTTTTATTTGTCGTCATTTACTGTGTTAATCAACATTTTTGCATGTTTTTTAAATAAGACACTATACAGAAAGACGGCAAACAGAAAATGTGAATTTATTTCACACTAAAAGAATAAATGAGAGTTTTGTACTTATGGCCAAGAAAATTGTGGATTCCAGTGCCATAAACTCACTGGCCACAAGATGGCAGAATATACCAGAGGTTTGTATCCTCTTAATTATTAGACCACATATTTAAACAATTTCCTGAATACATATTTTAAGAGGAATGTGATATACTACTACTACTTAACATTTCTAAAGCGCTACTAGGGTTACGCAGCGCTGTACAATTTATACATTTCTATGGAGTACATCCATAGAGAAAATATATGGCAGTAATTTTATAAATGGTTTGCTGCATGTGCTTTGTGAAGAGACCATACAAAAGCAAAAGGCAAAATTGGAAGCTGAACCCTGAATGCTGATAGGTGATTTTCAAAAATATGGAGGAACTTTTACATTTCTTCAGTTAAGGAGGCAAATTGAACCACATAACTTAACCAGCCATCGCTGAATATTCACATAGCCGGTTCAGTTAAAGCCAGCCAAAAAA
This sequence comes from Microcaecilia unicolor, assembly GCF_901765095.1. Taxonomy (NCBI): domain Eukaryota; kingdom Metazoa; phylum Chordata; class Amphibia; order Gymnophiona; family Siphonopidae; genus Microcaecilia; species Microcaecilia unicolor. Next base: position 14,193,212 of record NC_044032.1, on the reverse strand, counting down.
AACAAAAACCAAAACAGCATATTCAATGGGGCTCACTGGAAGTGGCCTGGAATTGAATATTTCTGTGGTCAGCACCAGCAGCTGAATATCGAGAAGATTCTCTTCCCCTGTTCAGGGACACAACTGTCAAAGTTTCCATTCAATGCTAAAGGCCAGTTTACCTGTGAAAACCCATTTCCAAACTGGCTGCTCCGAAAAGTGAAGACACATTACAGTTAACTCGTAGACAGACAGAAAACTTAGGGATGTCGAAAGTGAGGAAGTTCGGCAAGCTACACATTGGGGAGTTTCTCCTTTCTCCGTTACTGGGACAAGGTCAGCTTGGGTTGTGTATGTGAACTTGGGCTCCATGGCTCCTCCCAGAGTCCAGTGGAAGAGACCCTGGTGTCCATGCTCAGTCTCTGGGTGTCCTGGTGGGTGTAGGAGGCATTGGTACTTGAGCCTCAGACGTGGAGTCCAAGATGTGTCCCGTGGGTGAGATCAGGGTAACCCCTCTCAATGATATTCTGTCCTGGTGGGTGTCTGCTTCTGCCTTGGGGGCCAGTGCATTTGAAGTTACTGGATATAGAAGCCAAGTCTCAGTATTGTGGGTGAATCCCTGGTGTCCATCCTCAGTCTTTGTCTCCCTGGAGGCTTAAGGAGGTTAAGCATAGAAAATGACGACAGATAAAGTCCATCCAGCCCATCATGTCTGCCCAAGCATATCATGCAGTGCCTGTATTTGTCACGCCACTGAGGGGTGGTCCGGAGTTGCGAGCCCTTGGGCTGCTGCCAAAGACCGGCAACAGCAGGAGAACCACCCAAACTGCTGGAACGAACTTGGCTAGGCTGGACTGGAACCAAACGCTGGAACAGACTTGGCTTGACCGGACCGGAACCAAGTGCTGGAACAGACCTGGCTTGGCTGGACTGGAACCAAAAGCTGGAACGGACTTGGCTTGACTGAACTGGAACCAGATGCTGGAACAGACGTGGTTTGGCTGGGCTGGAACCAAACGCTGGAACAAACTTGGCTTGGCTGGCCTGGAACCAAATGCTGGAATGGACCTGGCTTGGCTGAACTGGAACCAGATACTGGAACAGATTTGGCTTGGCCGGACCAGAACCAAATGCTGGAACAGACCTGGCTTGGCTGGACTGGAACCAAAAGCTGGAACGGACGTGGCTTGGCTGGGCTGGGCTGGAACCAGATGCTGGAACAGACGTGGCTTGGCCAGGCTGGAACCAAACACTGGAACAAACTTGGCTTGGTTGGCCTGGAACTCCAACAAGCACTCACAGACGAAAGCACATCTGAAGACCTCTGTTGCAAAGGCAAGTCTGACAATTCCCAGGAGCTTAATAGAGGCAATTACCGATGAGGTCACAGGTGAGGCTTGGCAGCAGAAACCTCGGGGCAAGTCTGGAGTGCTGGAACATCAGCACCGGAATGGAACCTGGAAGATGTCTGAGAAACAGGGAAAAACAGTCTACAGCAACCACAGGACCCAGTCACCCGGGGGCAAGGTGAGTGCAGGCAAGGAATACAGTCACAATTGTGACAGTATTTTGTGCTTCAGCTTTGGGGGCTGTTTGCAGTTGGGGGTACTGATCAAAGGTTGGATACTTCTAACTGTAGCGATTTCCATACTCATCCTCCCAGAGACTGGAACCATATTTCTGGAACTTAATGTTGCGGTCGGCTGTCACAATGACGGACCTATCTACTGGGATGTGATAGTTGTAGCAAATGAACTCCCCTTTGTCTCCACCTTCTTTGAAGAATACAGATATATAGATTGCACCTTCTCCTGCAATCTTGTTGAAGTCATGAGGTGGGATGTGGAAGAAGCGGATCCTGGGGTCTCACCGATAGGTTGCTTTTACGCTGCTTCCGGAACTGAGAGACGCTGACAACTCCACATTTGATACTTTTATACCACTCTCTGTGCGCATCTCTGTCACGATTTCCTCAAGTATCATCCGGTCTGTGTGGTAAAACACACGGATATGGCGGCCTGTGGCATTGGCCACGTGAGTATTCGAGCGCCCGACCTCGTTACCCATCTTGCCTATCAGCTGTGGAGCAGGACAGCTCAGCCACTGAGCAGCCTTGTTTAACTCAGATGCTGGAGAAATGGTGTGAGAGGCTCTGTCAGGGTCATTTATCAGGCTATGAAATGATCTGATTGGACAGTGAGAGTGCAAAAGGAAGCAGTGCCCTAAGAAAGTCAACAATAGACCGTCCTCAGAAAAAAGTTTTCTTCACAGACCTTTGCATTGGGTGGGTACATCTTGGTGAAAAGCCAGAGGGTTCCAGGAAAAGGCTCTGTTTCAAATAAAGATAACTTTCCCTTTCTCTTCTAGTCAGTGTTTGCTGTTTATAGACACATGACTGCAGATAATGTGAGTGAAAGAACAGGTTCCCCTGCACTGTAGTCTCTCTGTGTTGATTTTGTTGGGGGGGGGGGGGGGGGAAGGAGATGTTACAGAGAGGCCTAGTTAGTGCAGTGGGCTTTGATCCTGGCAACCTGGGTTCAATTCCCACTGCAGCTCCTCATGACCTTGGGGAAGTCACTTAACCTTCCGTTGCCCCAGGTACAAAAACTTAGATTGTGAGCCCTCTAGGGACAAAGTACCTGCATACATTGTGTACAGCACTGCCCTCTAGGGACAGAAAAAGTACCTGCATGTAATATGTACAGTGCTGTGTACGTCTAGTAGTGCTATAGAAATGATTAGTAATAGCAGTAGTTATGCTGATCCCTACTACTAATAATTTTTATAGTGCTACTCGATGTTAGCAGGGATAACTCCTGCGGTCAGCCTGGATATTCAATGCTGGACTGTTTTCAGTGACTGGCGTTGAATATCTGGTTTATTTTTAGCTGGTTTAAATGTAACCGGCTTAGTCGATATTAGAAGATAGCTGATTAACTTCAAACTGGATAAGGATATACCAGCTATTTAAGCAGCCTGATGTGGCCGCTTTAGATGGCTGGCTGTGAATTGAATATTTGGGGATAGCTGAGCAAAGAAAAGTGGATCCAAAGAACTTCTCTCAGATGGTGTTCTTAAACAAGGTTTTTATTCAAAACGATAAAATAACGACCCGACACGAGTCGTGTTTCAGCCTTCCCGGCCTGCGTCAGGGTCTATGGACAAATATAATAACATTGACATAAAATAAAATATATAAAAGCAAAATGTATGAAGGAGTATAAAATGAAACAATGAAACAATAAAACAATCATACATAGGCTGGTCCTTCTTGTTTCTAGTAAACAATTCTACAAATAATTTAATTAAATATATTTAATTAAATAATTTTATAAAGGGTTTAACGTTTTCCCCTTCTTTTCTATGAGTTATATATACCCCCTTTTTTCAACAAATCTTTTAAATATATATTTTTTACTTTTTTATTATTATTTTGGTTTTATGATTCTTTTTGTTTATATGTCTAGTTTTTGTATATTCATACATACATATATGCTTTTTGGGAGCCAACAAGTCTATATGAGCTGAACAGAACAGAAACAGAACGAAGCCTTGCGATCTGCAAGGCTTCGTTCTGTTTCTGTGAGTCTGACGTCCTGCACATATAATGTACAACGTGCAGGACGTCAGACTCAGAAACAGAATAAAGGAAGAAGAGGACCTCGGCTGGGGGGGGGGGGTTTGGGGTCCCCCGCCAGCAAAGGTAGGCGATGGCGGGGGATGGTTGGCGGCGGGAGGGGGGTTGAGATGGTCATCGGCGGGGGGGGGGGGGGGTCAAAGTTGTTTTTGGTGGTGGCAGCGCTGGGGGGGGGGGCTAAAATGTGCCCTCTCACCTTGGGCTCTGGACCCCCCCTCCCGCCGAAGTCTGGCTATGCCCCTGGTATATATATGTATGACCACGTTCTGAATGTGTATTACGTCACTGTTTAACTATGAAGAGCAGGGTAAGCTGTCAAGTGACCCAAGGACCTTTAGGAATGGAAAAACATTATAAGTCATTTGTATCTTTATATACACACATAATTTATAGCCTCTCTTTGACCATCAGATTAGACATTATATGTTGGAATCATAATTTGCTCCCTAAGTAAAGACACAGAGTGATCAGAGTGTTGGGTGACCCAGAGCCTTTAGGAATGTCATTAGTAGACTAACTTAGGCTCCTGTAATGCTGAAACTTTCTTTCATGTCTTCCTTTGATCCTTTTGTGTTCCAGATGCCAAATTCCCTCTATAAGGAACTGGCCTTTTCCCAGAATTCAGAACATATCTTGTCTGCCATTAAGACTTGTATGTTCTCATATATCGATATATCAATAAAAATTGTTCAATGGAGCACAGGCTACTGTGTTTCTTATTTACAATTCTATAATAGGAGCAGAGGAATGCGGGCAGTTTAACTCCCTAGGAGCCATTTCCCTGTTGCCAAAAAAAGGAGGACCTCAGTTATGTAAAAATGTCTCGAAGAACTGGGGCCAGATCCTTCCATGTGCAGAGCGTTCAGGGATGCAACAGATTTACCGGATAACATTGTAAGCTCTATTGAGCAGGGACTATCTCTCTCTGTGTCAGGTATTTGGCGCTGCATGCGTCTGGTAGCGCTATACAAATGCTAATAATAATAATAACATAGAACACTCTGTGCTCAAAATTATCCGCAGATGGTGTCTTATTGCTGTTAAATGTTCTGTGAGGACAGGGCACTGTGGTCTGGCACTCTCTGACTAATTTTGCCACCTGTCAGAACTCTTTCTAACTTTCTCTTTAAGTGTCTGGTTCTTCTTCTTGATCCAAATTTAGGGCTGCAGTTTCAGGGTAAAGAATCCCAGGGCTCTTTGGCAAAAAGAGCAAGTATTAACCAGTGGCATAGCTACGGGGAGCCACGGGGGACTGGGCACCCCAAATTGGCTGTGGGGCCCCCAGTGTGCCTGGTGGAGGTCCCCAGCATGCACGGTGCAACTGAGAACGGAGCAGGGCAGGCAATGCGAAACCACTGCGCGACAAAAGCTTCAGCTGATGGGGGTTGGGGACCATCATGCGGCGGCAGGGGGGGGGGCAGGCCAAAATGTGCCCCACCACTTTGGGCTCTGGCTTCGCCCCTGGTATTAACATGGGAACTGGCATGAGCCAAATCCCAGAAGGTAACGATTATACGTTTAGCAACTGCAGCCCAAATGGCCATTACATTTTTACTAGGTGGAATAAAATCTAAGAGAGACTTTCCAGGAAGTCATAAAAATTTTGTAGGGAGTGACAGCCTGTGGTCTGTGCTGTGTTTAAATGTTTACAATTTTAAGTCCGTGCAAACTGAAAGGGGGGGGGAAAGGTTTTAAGGTTACAGATCAGTATTGGTTCTAATAAACTGACTAGGGGTGAAGCTATTTGGTTTATGGGCGCTGTTAAACTCTTTAATCTAATGTGTGATTTGTATTTAATGTTTATTTCTCATTGCTTGTTAATGGGATCAAGATTTTTCTTGTTTCATCTCTAGAGAAAAGACTTATCTCATTTCTCTCTCTGAAGCCATTTCTAGAGGGATAGTAAGAACAAAAAGTGTCATGCTTATATTGTTTTAACTCTGTGCACAGTCTGTATTGATGCAAATTTATTTATTTATTTATTGCATTTATATCCCACATTTTCCCACCTATTTGCAGGCTCAATGTGGCTTACAATGTATTATTATTATTGATAATAGATTAGAAGATAAGAATTATTGTTACAAGAGAACATGGTTGACATAATAGAATTTAGGCAATTGAATTAATCAAGAAGTTAAATCAGTAGTTATAAGAGAGAAACAGTTCTGATTTTAAGTAAAGTGGAGATGTATTACATTTGCATTGGCTGATGTTTGTGGTATGCCTTGTTGAAGAGGTGGGTCTTCAGCAATTTACAAAAGTTAGTTAGTTCATAAATTTTAAGTTGAGCGGCAATTCGTTCCATAACTGTGTGCTCAAGTAAGAAAAGCTTGACGCGTGGGTTAGTTTGTATTTTAGACCTTTACAGCTGGGGAAGTGAAGATTAAGGAATGTGCAGGATGATCTTTTTGCGTTCCTGGATGGCAAGTCTACCAGGTCTGACATGTAGGCTGGGGCATCTCCGTGAATCATTTTATGAACTAGAGAGCATACCATGAACGCGATACGTTCTTTAAGTGGAAGCCAGTGTAACTTCTCCCTTAGGGGTTTAGCACTTTCATATTTTGTTTTTCCAAATATGAGCCTGGCTGCAGCGTTCTGGGCAGTTTGAAGTTTCTTGATGATTTGCTCTTTACAGCCAGCGTAGAGTGCATTGCAGTAATCTAGGTGGCTAAGCACTATTGACTGTACCAGGTTGCGAAAGGTGGTCCTTGGGAAAAAAGGCCTTACTCTTTTTCGTTTCCACATCGAATAGAACATCTTTTTGGTTATATTTTTCGCATGATTTTCAAGTGTGAGATTTCGATCAATGGTAACTCCAAGAATTTTCAGGGCATCTGAGACAGGAAGGGACAGGTTTGGTGTGTTTATGGTGGTGAATTTGTTTGTGCTGTGTTGTGAGGTTAGTATAAGACATTGAGGGGCATAATTGAACGTGGACGGCTATTTCCGGGGACGCCCATCTCTGGAGACGGCTCCACGAAGAGGCAGAGTGAACCATAAAATCGAAACGAGACGGCTGTCCATCTTCGGTTTCGATTATACAGTTCGGCCTGCTGAAATCCCAACATTTGTGTCGACTCTAGAGATAGACGGCACAAATGGTGAGATTGCCGGACCTAGAGATGGCCATCCGCGGTTTTCAGCGATAATCGAAACCGCTGCCGGCCATCTCAAAAACAGACCTAATCCAAGGCATTTGGTCATGGGAGGGGCCAGCATTCGTAGTGCACTGGTCCCCCTGAGATGCCTCTATGCCAGCCTCAAATATCATACCTAGCTCCATGACAGCAGTATGCAGGTCCCTGGAGCAATTTTAGTTTAGTTGGTGCTGCGTGGGACCCATGCAGAGAGCAAAAATCGGAAGGAAAAAAAAACATGCAAGTGCAGTCAGGGATGTCCAAATTAAAACAATAGTAATAAAGGGATCCGAACCAGCCACCTTCTGATTACAAAACCAGTGCTCTAACCACTGCACCACTTATTCAGCTGTTTAGATGCCCTTCCCTTTCCATTAAATTCCTTCAAGTTTCTGTCAGCCAATCACAGCTGTTTAGGAGGGACTTAATGGAAAGGGAAGGGGGTCTAAACAACTGAATAAGTGGTGCAGTGGTTAGAGTACTGGTCTTGTAATCAGAAGGTGGCTGGTTCGGATCCCTTTATTACTATTGTTTTAATTTGGACGTGCACATTTTGTTTTTTAGGGTGGGAGGGTGTTAGTGACCACTGGGGGAGACAGGGGAGATCATCCCCGATTCCCTCCGGTGGTCATCTGGTCAGCTTGGGCACTCTTTGGAAGCTTGGTCATGAAAAAAACAGGACCAAGTTTGTGTGGACTAAATGCTTGTCGGGGATGTCTTGCTTTTTTCCATTATCAGGCGCGGACGTCCATCTGTTAGCCACTCCCCGGAACGCCCCTGTCCCGCCTTCGCTACTGTTCGGCCACGCCCCCAAGAATTTCACCCGTCCCCACGACAGAAAGCAGTTGGGGCTGTCCAAATTCAGCTTTCGATTATACCTGTTTTTGAGACGGACGTCCATCTCCCGATTTGTGTCGGAAGATGGGCGTCCGTCTCTTTCGAAAATAAGCTGGGTGGAGGGGCATAATCGAACATGAACACCCATCTCCATGGGTGTCTATCTCCGAGGATGGATATGTGAAGGGGCGGGACAGACCATATTTTCGAAAAAGATGGGCGTCTATCTTTTGTTTCGATAATATGGTTGGTGCCGGGCAAATGCATCGGATTTGGGCGGTTTTCAGCTGGGCGGAATCGTTTTTCAGCGATAATGGAAACCGAAGGCGCCCAGCTCAAAAACGAATAACTCCAAGGCATTTGGTTGTGGAAAGGGCCAGGATTCGTAGTGCACTGGTCCCACTAACTGAATGGAAAAAGCCCTTCCCTTACTAATCTGGAAAGGAACGGGCATGCATGAAGGAAATTGAATGCAAATGAGCTGCTCGCTGTTAGCTCATTTGCACATGATTTTCTTCCTAAGGAGGGTGCCCGAACTGCCCAGATGACCACCGGAGGGAATCGGGGATGACCTCCCATGACTTCCCCAGTGGTGATTAACCACCTCCCACCCCATAAAAAACTATGTTTCAAACTTTATGTCCTTTGCTATGCCTCCGTCCCTGCAACGGCAGTTAGGGACGTCCAAGATGCTTCCAACACCTTCTTTATTTATTTGGATTTTGGATCACAGGTAGCAGCAGTGGTACTTGAACCAGCCACCTCTTGATGAGCATAACGACACTGGTGGAATATTAGTCGTGCAGCAGAATTTTGAACAGATTGAAGAGGAGAGAGATGGCTAAGTGGGAGACCTGTGAGAAGCAAGTTGCAACAGTCTAAGCGAGAGGCGATAAGAGTGTGGATGAGGGTCTGGTAGTGTGCTCAGAAAGGAAAGGGCGAATTTTGGTGATATTATAGAGAAAGAAACAACAGGTTTTAGCAGTCTGCTGAATATGTGCAGAGAAGGAGAGGGAAGAGTCAAAGATGACCCCAAGGTTACGAGCTGATGAGACAGGAAGGATGAGAGTGTTCTCCACAGAAATAGAGAATGGGGGAGGAGGAGAGGTTGGTTTAGGGGGAAAGATAAGAAGCTCAGTTTTGGTCATGTTTAGTTTCAGATGGCGGTGAGACATCCAGGCAGCAATGTCAGACAGGCAGGCTGAGACTTGGGCCTGGATTCCTGCTGAGATTTCTGGTGTGGAGAGGTAGACTGGGAGTCAAAAGCATAAAGGGGATACTGAAAACCATGGGATCAGATAAGAGTACCAAGGGAAGAAGTATAGATGGAGAAAAGAAGAGGTCACAGGACAGATCCCTGAGATACACCAACTGACAGTGGGATAGAAGTAGAGGAGAATCCACTAGAGTATACACTAAAGGTACGCTGGGAGAGATAAGAAGAAAAAGAATCAGATACTGTGACACTGGAAAACCCATATTGTCCTTTGTGGTGCATGCTTTAACTTTTATTTACTGCATTTGTATACCACATTTTCCCACCTCTTTGCAGGCTCAATGTGGCTTACATAGATTTATTGACATTGTCATATCAGATACAGTTACTCATGTGTAGCGATCAAAGGAGGGAAGAAGGAAGGGAGAGATTAGGATAGTTATGGAAGGTGGGCTTTCATAATTGAATGGGTTGGTGAGGTGACTTAGTGAGGCTATAGGTTCTCATTGTAGGCCTTGTTGAAGAGGAATGTTTTCAGAGATTTTCGAAAGATAGATATTTCGTTGATTGCTTTCAAGTCTGTGGGTAGTGCATTCCATAACTGCGTGCTCATGTACGAGAAGGTCGTGGCATGCATCAGTTTGTACTTCAGTCCTTTGCAGCGGGGGTAGTGCAGGTTGAGAAATCTGTAAGATGATCTTGTGGCGTTTCTGGGAGGTAGGTCCACGAAGTTTAGCATGTAGGTTGGGGCATCTGCATGAATGATTTTGTGTACAATCGTGCAGATCTTGAACGCAATGCGTTCCTTGAGTGAGAGCCAGTGAAGTTTCTCTCTTAGTGGTTTTGCACTTTCATATTTAGTTTTTCACATATTCACATTGGTTGATCTTTTTATTAGTTTACTGTTATTGGTGCATATTATAACTCAGGTTTAGCACCTGTACGAACTTTGAATTTATCAATTGGTTTTGTGTTCATGGACCACCCTTTTCCCACACAGGTATTGCTCTGGTCAGTGTGCTTTTAAACAACCTCTGAGATACCAGTGTTAATGGATGAAGCCCTGAACAATAACCTTGAGCATCTGTCCTACTGGTTGGTCGCACTTACCAAAATTTCCACTTATTGTGTGCGAGCCAATGGACCAGTTTTCTTGGGAAATAGTAGCAATTGCATGTGGACAAGTGAGCTTGATTATCACGGAGTATATTGAAAGGGGACTAAAGTAGTTAGATGGTTGCAGTATTATTCGATCTGTGTTAGGAGTAGAAATACTGTAACTCATGAGATATTAGACGAGGAAGTATGCGAACAATTATAGAGCACACCCACTTAGGATGGGATGATCCATGGGAAGACTGCTATAATCCATTGGGAATTTATGAACCCCCTACTCCTAAAGGACTTGAAGCATTGGCAGGGCATTATTTTGTGTGTGGTAACAAGGCCTACACAAAATTACCTCAAAATTGGGGTGGGATATGTATTCGAGTTAGATATTTACTTCCTCCCCTATCCCTTCATCAGGAATTCCATAGCCTGGCACCAGGAGCCACCCCTCCTCCTACTACCTGAATTTGGAAGCAACAGGAGCTGGAAGAAGCACATAAGCTGATTAGCACCACAAAGCCTCTGCAAGGGACCTGGTCATCAGAGCCTTTACTAGCTCTTATACCCTTTAGAGCTACTGCATGGAGGAGCAATACTTAGATTGCAAGCAACAGTGGAAATCCTAGCTATGAACTCTTTAAAGACATTGGTGCCTTAGCAGAAGCTAAGCAGACTAGGAAAAATTCCAGGAGAAAAAGTCCATAGTCTGCTATTGAGACAGACATGGGAAGCAACTGCTTGCCCTGGGATTTGTAGTATGGAATGTTGCTACTCTTTGAGATTCCACTTGGAATGTTATTACTCTAGGATTCCAGAATCTTGCTATTCTTTGGGGTTCTACATGGAATGTTGCTACTCAGATTCTGCATGGAATCTTGTGACGCTTTAGGATTCCGGAATCTTGCTATTCTTTGGGGTTCTACATGGAATGTTGTCACTCTTTAGGATTCTATGTGGAATGTTGCCATGATTTGAGTTTCTGCCAGGTACTTGTGTCCTGGCTTGGCCACTGTTTAGAAAACAGGATACTGGGCTAGATGGACCATTGGTCTGACCCAGTATGGCTGTTCTTATGCAAGACCATAACTGAATTCTAAGAGACTTATTTATAATGCACTGTGCTTGTAAAGGAAACAGGCTTCATCATTCTTTAGGAGTAGCCTAGTGGTTAGTGCAGTGGACTTTGATCCTGGGGAACTGGGGGCAAGATGCACTAAAGACTCGTTAAAGCCCTTTCCTTACCGATTCCCTTAGCGAATCGGTAAGGAACGGGCATGCATCAAGGAAAAGGAATGCAAACGAGCTGCTCGTTGTAGCTCACTTGCATTCTCTATTCCATCGTTAAACAGTCGGATAGTCGGCCGGTCGAGCACGCACCGAGCAGCCAAGCGTTATGCTGGCTGCTCTGCGCATGCCAAGGACGTCCTAAATCCTATTGTGTAGAAAAATATGGGCGCATTCCCAGCTTTTATGCATATTGATAATGGAATCATGCCTAGTCCAAAAAAGAATTCAATGGGGAAACAAAGTACTCCACACAAAATTCAAGGAAATATATAGAAATACCGAAAGTGAATGGCGTGATACCTTGAAAATATGTTTCTACATTTGTAAAAGGAAGCTTACATTCTATCTGCTCAAGAAACTCCATTTTTAGAGAGAGCTTTTAGGCTTGTTTCAGTTTTCTTGTACTTCTCCAACCTACAAATACCACAATGCATTGCTACGCTGCACATCAGCAGTTGCTTAAAATGTCCCACCGGGAATGGTGAGCATATAACAGCCGACTGCTAGGATAGTTTTTATAAGCAAACAGGAGTTAAAAACTGTCCTAAATTCAACTGCTGTTGCCAAAGCATAGGCTATTTGGGGAACGTAAGACATTGCTAACCAAAAAAAAAAAAAAAAAAAAAAGGAGAAAGACTGGACGAATCCATAAAAATGTCAGCCAAAACTGCACAGTTGCTATGTTAGTCCATTTGGGTAAGAAATACAGGTCAAGAAAAGTTGTAGGTAATATATTTTTAATTAGCTTCTTGTATCATGGTAATGGCAAATTGAGCTCCCATGATGGCAGTCACAGAAGAAGGTTATTGTTACAGAGTGTTTGATGACCATTTAGTCTTTTAACCATTTATAGTTTCCTGCTACTTCTCTCTTCTGTTAACAGGAGCCTTTGGTCACCTACACAGGGACTTTTCCACTATCATTTCTCCTTCCATACTTATTCTCATTAAACATGATGAAATAAGAGACTGGTACATATAACAGGTCAGCTAACATTATCTGTTTTTGTAATTCTACAGCTGTTATATCTAGAAAATAATTCACAGGCTCCCAGCCTCCTTTCTACAAAGAGAGACTGTTGTATTATATTGGAAAACACAAAATCTCTCTGGAGAGAAAAAAGTGTAAAAAGTCATATATATAAAAAAAGGCATAGATCTTAGACACTTAAGAAACAAATGGAACCAGAAGACAACTGAGCCCCGATATACACTAATAGTGTAGTCAAGAGAACAAGAAGCCCAATAAAACAGATTTTATTCTTAGAATAAATACTGTAGTTGAGGTACATCCGCTGGAGAAAAGAGGGAGACGGAGCACAATATATAAATATGACCTCAGTAAAAGTCAGCTGATATGTATCATTTAAAATCCTGTTAAAAAAAACACAACACACCAAGTAGCTTTCATTTGCTTTAAATATACCACATGTAAGTTTAGAAGTTAATTTTGCCCAAAACGGCTCTAGAACTTTGACGTTTCAATTAAAACCTGGTCCGGATTTCACATAGTGATTATGCCTAGACGTTCTCTCATATAAATATATAACCCTTGGGTGGGTTAATGCATTAGTTGCAAACATTTAGCAAAGGATTCTACAAAGAGTCTTCCAACAGCTTCAACACTGCCCATAAAGCGCATGGAACAATTCCACAGTCTTAAAATGCATTTTTGTGCTCCAGTTGCTCAGTTCCTCAAATAAATGCTAGGTTATGTGTCTTTGTATCACATTTTCTTGGTGATGTACGTGGACATCCTCATGGTTCTCTTCGACTACTCTGTCTGAGCGATGTCCGTTTCCTATCTGTGCTTGCGGAGACGGTGTGGAGATCTGTGAAAATGCTGATCCCATTGTTGCGTGATGGCTGACATCTGCCTTAACTAAAATCTCATAGTAAAGAAGATAAAAAACAGGAGTGATTATGCCAACTATCAACATGATCACCACCGCTGTCCACCACCCTATACCCCAGTCCGCTCCGTAGTACAGATCTTTACGCTTGGCTTTTTGGCGGTCGGCTTCAAAACATGCCTGCGGAGGTGATAAGGCTGAAACAACTTCATCAAGATTCTCCCTCTTGCCGTTTGTACATTTCACAATTTGTTCAATATCCTTGTCCACCTCTTGTAAGTAACTGCCAACACTTTCATTAGAGGTCACTGTCTCCAGGGCTTGTGGGCTTCCATGAAAGTCAGAGGAGCGTTGAGTCAAGGTAGCTTGTGAAGGAGGCTTTCCTTTAGGGGAGAGCTGTGTTTCTGTCCATACACTGAACTTCTTGACAGGAATTTTGATTGATCGCAGGGCAAAGAAGTCCCGGTCATTGATAAGGTTGTTCACTCTCTTGATGTCTGCAACCTGTAAGTCATATAGTCAATTAGCTCAAATGGGTATAAGCCTATATACACACACAGTCTACCCACATACTAATCTGCATCACAACTAACCCTGAAAATGTTCACTTGCAAGTATGGTAAACGTGAGAAGCCTTTATGAATAGTCAGGAAGAGATGGAACCACAACCACCACCACAGCAGAAAAGAATAAAACCACCATTGTGCCTGGTCCAGACAAAATACCAGGTCATGTAGAAAAAACTGAAAAGATTGAAGGGCAGAAAAGAGGAATGACAGGGATTCTGCAAGCAAACTTTATTAGCTAGTCTCCATAGCCTTTTCCCCATAGTTTTAAAACTTGAAGTTTCTGCCACAGCTTAAACATTTCGGTTTAAAAGAGTAATTGTAGGATATTGATAAACAGTTAGAATTTTAAAATTAAAAAACAAAACAAGCAAAATTTACTAGCAAGTCTTTATACCCTTTTCCCCATAGTTTTAAAACTTGAAGTTTCTGTCACAGCATTAACAAGATAGTCGAACAGAAGAGACCAGTTCGGTCTTAGAAAAGAAATAAAAATATAAGAGAGGGAAGCAAGTGTTAACTAGTTTCTACAGTGTATAATCCCTTTTCCTTATAATTTTAAACTGAAACTCTCTAAAGGTAGAAACTTAACAGCCAAGAGTGTAAGAAAAAAAAAAAAAAAAAGATATTAGCAAGGCTTGAACTGTCCTAAAAGAAAGTTATTTTCTGTGCTTGCCTGCTGGAGAGGTAGCACTGCAGTTGACCTGAATTAGGTGTTAAGGTGTCACCATAGTCTGGTCTGACTACACTCCAGTCTGGGTTAACTTTTATGTGAGCTTTGTTGATTAAAAAAAAAAAAAAAAAAAAAACCTCAATTTTTGAGATAGAATGAGAGCCTAATAGGAGGTAGTGGCTGACCTTCATATGCAGATGCTAGACTATTTTTTATTATAATTCACCAAAAGATACATCGTTGGGTGCTTACTGGGATGATTTAAAGCTTTTGCGAGGGGTCACCTTATCAAATGGTCTGCTAGATAAGAGCAGGAGGCAGTTGAGACAAGAAATAGCTCAATGTGAACAACTACATTCACATCCTTCATCTAAAGAAGGTGTCGCTTTGTCTCGGAGGGTGCAACTGCAAAATATTTGGGCTGACAAGCCTAGATACAAGATACAGCTGACTAAGAATTTTATTTTGAAGGAAACGGACCATCAACTGAAAGCCAGAAATTAAAGGCTCAGGTAATCTCATTGCACCTGATTAAGTTACGTCGAAGCTTCCTTCAGTTCTATCAGCACCTTTACAACTCCCAAGGTACAACCTATACTACAAGCTATGACCGATTACCTGGATACAGCTAACCTCTGATAACCCTCCACCATAATACCAGTACAGTTAGCAATACTGTGCAAGGTCCCTGAACTATTCATGACCTTGTACGTACACAATCTGATAGCCTAAGTCAGTCAGTACATATAACTCATTGCAGCAGGCCTTACCCAGCTCCCATGGGGATTCATAGTGATACACATGATACCACCATCTGCTATACAGAATGTGTACCAGGGCATGATAGATATATCTACATAAGTATTGCCATACTGGGACAGACCAATGGTCCATCTAGCCCAGCATCCTGTTTCCAACAATGGCCAATCCAAGTCACAAGTACCTGGCAGAAACCCAAATCATGGCAACATTCCATGTAGAACCCCAAAGAATAGTAAGATTCTGGAATCCTAAAGAGCGACAAGATTCCAAGCAGAATCTCAAAGAGTAGCAACATTCCATGTAGAACCCCAAAGAGTAGCAAGATTCTGGAATCCTAGAGAGAGACAAGATTCCATGCAGAACCCCAAAGAGTAGCAACATTCCATGTAGAATCCCAAAGAGTAGCAAGATTCCATTCAGAATCCCAAGTACATAAGTGTTGCCACACTGGGACAGACCAAAGGTCCATCAAGCTCAGAATCCTGTTTCCAACAATGGCCAATCCAGGTCACAAATACCTGGTAAGATCCCAGAAAAGCTCAATACATTTTATGCTGCTTATCCCAGAAATAGTGGATTTTCTCCAAGTCCATTTAATAATGGTCTATGGACTTTTCCGCAGCCTGATTAGTTTCCTGCTGATGTAGCAAAAGCACATCCTTTCTATGCTGGGAACAGAATTGCAGTGGGAAGCACAGAAGCATGTGTTTACACTACTGTAAGATAATCTAACCTATGTATATAAGTATGAACTGCACAAGACAACTTTGGGAAAGTACCTGACAGTCCCTGAGCAGTGCTTTGCACTCAGTATCTGAGAAAGGACTTTCCTCTCAGTTAACAATATTATTTCATTGTCTTTGCCAGATTTATTTATTTATTCAGATTTTGCTCACATCTTTTTCATATTTCTCTGTCCCAGGAGGGCTCACAATCTAAATTTGTACCTGAGGCAATGGAGGGTTAAGTGACTTGCCCAAGATCAAAACAGCAGCAGTGGGATTTGAACCGGCCACCTCTGGATTGCAAGACCACTGCTCTAACCACTAGGCCACTCCTCCACCCCAAAGAATCTTGTTACTCTTTGGGGTTCTACATGGAATGTTGCTACTCTGAGATTCTGCATGGAATCTTGTCACTCTTTAGGATTCCAGAATCTTGCTATTCTTTGGAGTTCTACATGGAATGTTTATTTATTTAGATTTTTGCTCACACATTTTCAGTAGTAGCTCAAGGTGAGCTACATTCAAGTACACTGGGTCTTTCCCTGTCCCAGGAGGGCTCACAATCTAAGTTTGTACCTGAGGCAATGGAGGGTTAAGTGACTTGCCCAAGATCAAAACAGCAGCAGTGGGATTTGAACCGGCCACCTCTGGATTGCAAGACCACTGCTCTAACCACTAGGCCACTCCTCCACTCAGCAACATTCCATCTAGAATCTCAAATAGTAGCAACATTCCATCTATTCATTTATTAGGATTTTGCTCACACCTTTTTCAGTAGTAGCTCAAGGTGAGTTACATTCAGATACCCTAGATATTTCTCTGTCCCAGGAGGGCTCACAATCTAAGTTTGTACCTTACATTCAATGATATTCTTTCTGCCATACAATAAAATTGCCTATGTTGTATGCCTGATATTGTTGGTTATGTTTATCCCCGAACACCTCCCTTCTAAAGGTAGCCAGGTAAGGGCTCCCTACACCTCCCAAAGTTGAGAGATGAGTATGTTGTCATGCTTGAAAGTAAGATAAAGATGTGATATGTACATTAAAACCAGGTAAATCCCTGGGTTTAGATGGTCTTTCATTAATGTTTTAGGGCAATTGGCTCCAATCTTCGGCAGACATTTTAATTCTGTGTTGAAGGGAAAAGATATGTCCCTTCCATGCTGGAAGTAAGGATAACAGTCCTACCTAAGCTGGATAAAGATCCCACAGCTTGTGGCTCCTACAGGCCAGTTTCTTTACTGAATCAAGACGCGATGCTATTAGCAAAGCTCCTGGCTACTAGACTCAATGATCGATCAGCTCTTTTGTGGGGGAGGATCAATCGGGGGTTCATAACTGGAAGATCTACTGTGGATAATGTCCGCCATATTTACCTTGATATGGCATGGAATCCTAATGGCTCGTAAAAAGAGATGCTGACCGGGTGGAGTGGGGGGTTTACGCAGCAGGCATCTACTTTGTGGTTTCAAACCAAATTTTAAAAAAATGGCCTTATAATATTCCACTTTTACTAAGGGGGGATATTCTGATAGCTTTATGACTATTTAGAGGTATGAGAGGACTGTCCTCCATCTCCCCTTTTGCCATTAGCAACTTAACATACGACTAGGCACAGGGCATCCAGGTTAATGGGGAAGAATTTAAAATATTTGCCGATGGCATTCTACATACTGTGGGAAACCCTTGTGACTCGCTCCCCTATATTTTGGATGAACTCTGCATAATCCCCTCCGAAGGGACACCACCTTGCAGAGGTGGAGGGGCTTCCGTGTTTCAATGACTCAGAGGGCTATGCTGTAGGGTTACCCATATCAGACAGGCCTCTGAGGAGAAACCAGACAAAGAGTGTCCCAACCTGGAGGATCCAAGATGGCGTTGAGGGAGGACGTACGCTAGTTGAGTTCCTGTTTTACACCAGAATGCCTGAAGAAGAAGGCGCGCTCCCCAGAGAATGGGGAAGAGAAAAGGCAAAGCCGTGGTGTTGTCCTCCTCGAACACGGCTGGGGTTCCCACCACTTCTCAGTCTATTTTGGAGAGATTCGGGGTCATAACGTCGGGGATATCGGTTCCTGCTTCGAGGAACAGCAAGGCTTTATTGCCGAATCTCAGTGGAGAGGGAGTGACTTTGAGTCCCCCTGTTGGCACGACCCCTCCAAGACCCGGAAACAGTATTGCTTCACTATGGAGGCCAATAATGGAAATGCCCGAAGTGGGTTAGGAGTTTCACGTGACCTGAGGAGGTCCTGGCGCAGCATCGACTCCAGATAATAAACCAACTGGGGGATTGGAGAGTGAGCTCTTCCCCCCCGGAGATATCTAGAGCAGTTTCTGTGGAGAAATTGGACTTGGTGAAGCCAATAATGTCATAATGGACGTACTATAGAAACTGCAGCAGAATGTGAATAACTCTCTTCTTCAGATGCTAAACATTTTTCAGAATGTGAGTTAAAGAATTTATATTAATACCTATCTAACAAAGTGGAAGTCCAAGATATAAAAATAGAAACTTTGATTACGGAAATGGCTTCTCTATGAAAATCAGACAATTTGGTAATGAAGAATAGTTATCTTTCTTGTAAAAATTGGAATTTCTGGAGAACCAATTAAGAGAAAAAAAACTTGAGAATGATAAATTTACCTATAATATTCTATATATCAGCTACTGAATTCTTGAAGAAATATTTCTCTGATACTCTGATAGCCACCTTTTGGTGACTAAAATTATATTTCCTTTAAAATCTTCTTTCAGAGAAAAGAGATGTAAGTTTAACTGACATTTTGGAAAATTCAGAAGTTATAGATAGAGTTGTATTATTAGTGACTTTCGTCTTTGATTTAGATAGGAACAATGTTTTGAAATTGTATTTCCGATACATGGTTGATAGTTTTTTGGGTTCAAAGATGCATATATTTCCTGACACATCAAGGGAATCGCAGACTGGGAGGTGTGAAGTCTTGGCTTTTAAGCCAGGAATCATTGCTCTAGGTGGGACCTTCCTAGCACGATTCCCTTGTAAGTGTTTTATTTCCTTATTACTTATTTGTTTGAACCTAAGAAATTATAAGAGTTTGTGGAAACAGATGAAGAATCCTCTGCAACAACTTCCTTCAGTTACCACTGTACCGGCTGCAATAACCGATTAACCTTCCTCCCTCAGAAAATGTGAAGTGTAAGATTAACCATTTTGAGTTTTTCTTATTTTCTTTAAGATTGTTTTCCTGATCTTGGATCTTCCAATTGTGGACAATTATGTAAATATATATTGTTGAGAGAAAATGTTTTCCTTTTTATATTAATTTCTGTATTTCCTTACATTTATGTGATAAATGTGAATGTAATTATGTAAAATGATTTAAAAAAAAACCCCAAAACTCTGCATAATATAGTAATTTATCAGGCTTTTAAAATTAAAGTCTCAAAATCTGAATTGCTTAATGTCAGCTTATCACGTGATGAGGTCTTGGTCTTCCTTTTAGCTGTGCAAAGGACTATATCTAGGAGTTAAGCTTTCAGCAACTTGGCAAAGTTTTATATAAACTCGATTTTGGTAAGCTAATCCTCGATATCTTTATTATCCTAGAGCATTTGTATAGACTTCATCACATGTCGTTAGGCTACATAGAAGTCTGTAAAATGATGGTTCTACCTCATTTTCTTTATTTATGCCAAACTCTTCCTATAGCAATACCACAACCTAACCTTGCCCGGTAAAAAAAACAAAACAAAACAAAACCCAACACACCCCCCTTTTCATACATGACTATATGAGTGGAGGAGTGGGCTAGTGGTTAGAGTGGTGGACTTGGGTCCTGAGGAACTGAGTTCGATTCCCACTTCAGGCACAGGCAGCTCCTTGTGACTCGGGGCAAGTCACTTAACCCTCCATTGCCCAATGTATGCCGCATTGAACCTGCCATGAGTGGGAAAGCGCAGGGTACAAATGTAATAAAAATAAAATAAATATACTAAGAAAAAAAAAAAAAAAAAAGACCTCTCAGGGTATCTAGGTACATCTTGCAATGTTAAAAGTGTTCTCAGGGGGTGGGGGTGGGGGGCAAGGGAGTTCCAGCCTTTACAAAGTATTATTGGCTGCCTAACTTAAGGCATTATTTGATTGGTATGAACCTACGCCCAAAGTGTGGGTGCGAATTCAGAGCTTTGATTTTTGCAAACCATTGGGCTAATCTTATTTGGAAACCACCTACGTCATCTTGCTAGAATTTTAGTCATGACTATGACACTGCTTTTGGAGGCAAAATACTTATCTTCAGTGTCTCCCTTGTGTATATTTGTTGTACACAGTTGAGAAAGTTTTTAGACTCATGGACAGGCAAAGATATAAGGTGGTGGGCAACATATATATATTTTTTATTTTTGTTACATTTGTACCCCGCGCTTTCCCACTCATGGCAGGCTCAATGCGGCTTACATGGGGCAATGGAGGGTTAAGGGTTATGAAGGGATTCATTGTTCTTTTCAACATTTATATGATCTGCCAAATTCAGATATCTGCAGGGTCTCTACTTATTACAAATGTCTTCCATTCGTGATTTTTTAAAGATAAATTTACACCTTTGGAAGAGGTTTTGCTATAGAGAGCAAAATCACAAAACATCCTTCTCCTCCAATTCGGCATGTCTAGTGCATTCGACATGGTAAATCACAACATATTAATAAGATTACTAGATAAATTCGGGATTGGTGGAAACATACTTAGCTGGATCAAGGGCTTCCTAACCCCAAGAACATACCAAGTAAAATCAAACTCAAGCATATCACCACCGTGGAAAGCAGACTGTGGAGTACCGCAAGGATCACCGCTATCTACTACTACTACTACTACTAACTAGCATTTCTAAAGCGCTACTAGGGTTACGCAGCACTGTACAATTTAAACATAGAAGGACGGTCCATGCTCAAAGAGCTTACAATCTAAAGACAAGAGAACAATCTAGAGGACGAGTGAACAGTTAATCTGATAGAATGCCCCAATCTATCCACCCTATCTACCTCGAGCGGTTAGGCGCCGAAGGCAACATAGAAGAGGTAAGTTTTAAGCAGAGATTTGAAGATGGGTAGGGAGGGGGCATGGCGTATGGGTAAAGGAAGATTGTTCCAGGCATAGGGTGAGGCAAGGCAGAATGAGCGGAGCCTGGAGTTGGCAGTGGTGGAGAAGGGTACTGAGAGAAGGGCTTTGTCCTGTGAGCGGAGGTTACGGGCGGGAACATAGGGGGAGATGAGGGTGGAGAGGTAGTGAGGAGCCGCAGACTGAGTGCACTTGTAGGTAAGGAGGAGGAGCTTGAATTGTATGCGATATCTGATCAGAAGCCAATGAAGTGATTTGAGGAGAGGGGTGATATGAGTATATCGGTTTTGGCGGAATATAAGACGTGCGGCAGCGTGCTGAACTGATTGAAGGGGGGATAGATGGCTGAGTGGGAGGCCGGTGAGGAGTAAGTTGCAGTAATCAAGGCGAGAGGTAATGAGAGCGTGGACGAGAGTTCTGGTGGTGTGCTCAGAGAGGAAAGGGCGAATTTTGCTGATGTTGAAGAGGAAGAAGCGACAGGTCTTGGCAGTCTGTTGGATATGCGCAGAGAAGGAGAGGGAGGAGTCGAAGATGACTCCGAGGTTGCGGGCAGATGGGACGGGGAGGATGAGGGTGTTATCAACAGAGATAGAGACTGGAGGAAGAGGAGAAGTGGGTTTGGGAGGAAAGACGAGGAGCTCGGTCTTGGACATGTTCAGCTTCAGGTGGCGGTTGGACATCCATGCTGCGATGTCGGATAAACAGGCCGATACCTTGGCCTGGGTCTCTGCGGTGATGTCAGGTGTGGAGAGGTATAGCTGGGTGTCATCAGCATAAAGATGATACTGAAAACCATACTATCACCGATACTTTTCAACCTAATGATGACCCCACTAGCCTAGATGGCCTAGTGGTTAGGGTGGCGGACTTTGGTCCTGGGGAACTGAGTTCAATTTCCACTTCAGGCAGCTCCTTGTGACTCTGGGCAAGTCACTTAACCCTCCATTGCCCCATGTAAGCCGCATTGAGCCTGCCATGAGTGGGAAAGCGCAGGGTACAAATGTAACAAAAATAAAATAGATACTATTGGACATTCTACATGGAATGTTGCTACTATTGAGATTCTGTTGCTGCTATTGGAGATTCTACATGGAATGTTGCTGCTATTGGAGATTCTACATGGAATGTTGCTATTATTGGAGACTCTACATGGAATGTTGCTATTCCACTAGCAACATTCCATGTAGAAGGCTGCGCAGGCTTCTGTTTCTGTGAGTCTGACGTCCTGCACATACGTGCAGGACGTCAGACTCACAGAAGCAGAAGCCTGCGCGGCCACATTGGTGATCTGCAAGGGCCGACTTCAAATAGTAGCAACAGTGGAGGAGTGACCTAGTGGTTAGGGTGGTGGACTTTGGTCCTGAGGAACTGAGTTTGATTCCCACTTCAGGCACAGGCAGCTCCTTGTGACTCTGGGCAAGTCATTTAACCCTCCATTGCCCCATGTAAGCCGCATTGAGCCTGCCATGAGTGGGAAAGCGCAGGGTACAAATGTAACAAAAATAAAATAGATACTATTGGAGATTCTACATGGAATGTTGCTACTATTGAGATTCTGTTGCTATTATTGGAGATTCTACATGGAATGTTGCTGCTATTGGAGATTCTACATGGAATGTTGCTATTATTGGAGACTCTACATGGAATGTTGCTATTCCACTAGCAACATTCCATGTAGAAGGCTGCGCAGGCTTCTGTTTCTGTGAGTCTGACGTCCTGCACGTACGTGCAGGACGTCAGACTCACAGAAGCAGAAGCCTGCGCGGCCACATTGGTGATCTGCAAGGGCCGACTTCAAATAGTAGCAACAGTGGAGGAGTGACCTAGTGGTTAGGGTGGTGGACTTTGGTCCTGGGGAACTGAAGAACTGAGTTCGATTCCCACTTCAGGCACAGGTAGCTCCTTGTGACTCTGGGCAAGTCACAACCCTCCACTGCCCCATGTAAGCCGCATTGAGCCTGCCATGAGTGGGAAAGCGCGGGGTACAAATGTGACAAAAAAAAAGAAAAGTCCTTATCCAACCAAGGCCTTAACCCTTCCATATATGCAGACGATGTCATAATACACAATCCGTACAATACCAATCTGACAGAAATCACCAACGAAATCAAGCACAGCTTGAACATCATGGACTCATGGGCAAATGCATTTCAACTAAAACTCAACAAAGAAAAAAACTCACTGTCTCATCCTCTCATCTCAACACAGCGTGGATAAGCCCACAAACATCAACACCCCAGACTACACCCTTCCTGTATCAGACAGCCTGAAAATCCTCGGAGTTACAATAGACCGCAACTTAACACTAGAAAGCCAAGCGGCATCCACAACAAAGAAAATGTTCCACTCAATGGGGAAACTCAATTCTTCCAGAGGGAAACATTCCGCAACCTGATACAATCAATGGTGCTAAGCCACCTAGACTAATGGAATTTATGCAGGATGCAAAGAACATTAAAGAAACTCCAGACCACTCAAAACACGGCAGCTAGGCTTATGTTCAGAAAAATGCAATTTGAAAGCGCAAAACCCCTCCGCGAAAAACTACACTGGCTCCCAATCAAAGAACGCATTGCCTTCAAAATCTGCACCCTGGTCCACAAAATTATCTACGGTGAAGCCCCTGGATACATGACAGACTTGATCGACTTACCAGCTAGAAACACATCAGAATCAACAGGATCATACCTAACTCTGCACTACCCAAACTGCAAAGGACTTAAATACAAATCAACTTACGCATCCAGGTTTTCCTACATAAGCACACAATTGTGGAACGCACTACCACAAGCCTTGAAAACGACGTACGACCACCTATACTTCCAGAAATCACTACAAAACTAACCTGTTCAAAAAGGCATACCCCACCGATCCAACATAAATGCAACACAACACACAAAACTAAAGTACGTAATGGACAAAACTGAACTCTTTTGATGTACGTTTCCCCAATGTGGCGGCCATGCCACATGAACTTTATCTTACCATAACATCACTTTGTATTTGTTATCACCGGAGTCTGCAAAACACCTCTCCGGTACTATGTAAGCCACATTGAGCCTACAAATAAGTGAGAAAATGTGGGATACAAATGTAACAAATAAAATATTAGATTATACAATTGTGTCTCTCCTGATCTATATAAATAAATCCCACCTCGAACATTCTGAAGCTCACTGTAAGGCAGTGAAGCACTGAACTGCTGTAGTCTTCTTAGGCTAGGTCAGTAGTGGTGAACCTATGGCACGCGTGCCAGAGAGGGCACGCAGAGCTCCCTCCCTTGGCACGCGCGCCTGTCGCTGGTCCGCCCACACTCCCTCTCTCCGAATAGTTCGCCACCTCCTGCCCTCTCCAACACAACGAATATCAGGCCGCCCGCCCGTCCTCCCTCCCTCCCAGCACCAGGAACCTCCCTCCTCCTGTGAAATTTTAAAAGCCTACTGTTCCTCAAGGTTAAAGCAGCGTGCAGCGCCGGCAGCGAAGAAGCGCGTGTTCTTCGCTTGGCGCACCTTCGGCCTTCCCTTCGGTTTCTCAAGCTCTGGTCCCGCCTATGAGGGGGCTTCTTCACTGCCGGCGCTGCACGCTGCTTTAACCCCGAGGAACGGTAGGCTTTTAAAATTTCACAGGAGGAGGGAGGTTCCTGGTGCTGGGAGGGAGGGCAGGGGGAGAGGAGGGTGGCTGGACTTGGGTGGCTGGAGGGGAGAGGAGGGTTGCTGGACATGGATGGAGGGCAAGAAATGAAGAAGAAAGGAGGAAAGTAAAGAAATAAATGGAAAGGAAGACCCGGAAACGGAGTTAAGAGAACAGATAGCAGCAGAATCAGAGACTGGACCAATATGGATAGAAAAACAAAATCACTAGATAACAAAGGTAGGAAAAAATCATTTTATTTTCATTTTAGTGTTTGGAATATGTCCAATTTGAGAATTTACATCTGCTGTCTTATTTTGCACTGGGTATACTGGAGCTGTAACAGCTTACAGAAATGATTTATAATGAAAAAAAATCATGTTTTTTTTTCCCTTCTATACTAGTATAATATTTTCGGTGATGTCTGTTTATATGCGCCATGGCTGGTGTAGGGGGTGTGGCTATCATAGGGGTGGAGTCATATGTGGTAACCCCGCCCATAATGAGTACCGGCACTTTGTGATAAATAATTCGATTTTGGGTTGCTGTTTGGGCACTCGGTCTCTGAAAGCCTAGCCCAGTGATGGCGAACCTATCAGGACCAGTCACCTTAACTCAAAGACCTGCCCTCAGCCACACCCCATCTGGACATAAAACGCTACCTCAACATTCTGAAGACAACCTGCAGAAGTCATCCCTAAACAGTTTGTTAGTTCATGGTGGTGAAGCCTTCCAAATCACTGTCTCTATGCCCTGCCCTCGCGTCAAACGTCATGACGTCGAGGGCGGAACACAGAGAGTGAAGGGACTGCAACCCCCTCCAACAAACAACGAACCAGGCAGGAGGAGGAGTAGGGAAACACGCGCAGCGTTTCCCTACTCCTCCCCCTGACTAGGAATCCCTACACACCCTCCATTGCCCCAGGTACAAATAAGTACCAGCCTGCTATGAGTGGGACACCGCGGGGTACAAGTGTAACACATTTAAAAACTCTAATTTGGTAGAAAATGGGGTTAAAATTTTGCATCATTACTACAATTACCCATCATGCCTGGCTCACTTCTCCAAATTGCTGAAAAGGCCATGGTGGGCTTGGAACCTATTTTCATATATAGTAGGGTTGTCCTATTCTTCAGCCTTTGTGGACATTCCGTAGAAAGACGTTCCAGAACTTTGAATTTTTCTCTTCCTTTTGAACCAGAGACTTATTTTGCTTCAATGGCAGCCTCTAAGAGTGAGTTAAGCAGCTACAAATTGTCTTTCTCTACTTGGCAGGTGTCGGGAAACTGGTGGCATGTCATTGGACTTAGACCTAAATTATGGATACTTATTACATGAGTAAATTGACAGCAATGAAATGAGGATAATTAGCATCTTTTGAAAATGTTTGGGAGCCTTTTGTGCAACTACTGCTGCTTCTTAGGTTTACTGGATGGAGGGTTAGGGGAGGGATCTGGTGCTTCAGAGATAACTTAGGGTTGTCTATCAAAATTGTTTTTTCTTTTAAACTAGTCTGTATATTAGTGAGAGTATAACTTACCTATGACTGTAGGGTTATTCTTGTTTGTATTAATGACAAATGTAATAAAACTAATGTTAAAAAAATGAAATGTTTTAAATTATACAATTAGGGAACTACAGCCAATGCCAGACAGACTTTTACAGTTTGTGTTCTGTTAATGGCAAAAGACAGATGAAGATCAAGTCTGCACGCGGTGCATATATATCAGTTCATTGCATCTCAAGGGGGAGGGGAAAACATCTCAGTATTGATAAATAGCAAGTTAAATACTGTTAGCAATACTATCGCCTACAGCAGCTATAAAATCTCTGACCACAGTGGTCCATGCTATGATAACATCACGACTACACTACTGTAATGCCCTGTACGCTGGCCAAAGCAAAAAGAGTTTATATCAGCTCCAACTGACCACATCACACCCTTCCTGCAAAAGCTACACTGGATGGCTTCCTAAAGGAAAATTTTGTCCACTATTTCTAGAATAAGCAGCATAGAATGTATTGTTCTGTTTTGGGATCTTTCCAGGTATTTGTGACCTGGATTGGCCACTGTTGGAAACAGGATACTGGGCTTGATGGACCTTCGGTCTGTCCCAGTATGGTATAAGTACATAAGAACATAAGCGCTGCCATACTGGGACAGACCGAAGGTCCATCAAGCCCAGTATCCTGTTTCCAACAGTGGCCAATCCAGGTCACAAATACCTGGAAAGATCCCAAAGCAGAACAATACATTCTGTGCTGCTTATCCTAGAAATAAGCAGTGGATCAAGTCCATCTTAATAATGTGGCAGGGGAGGGGCAATGCTTATATTCTTATGTGTCACTATGGAATGTATGGTGACATTTTTTGCTCTATGTGGCAGCAGCCAAAAAAGGAAACAATGCTAGGAATTAAGAAAGGGAGAGAAAATAAGCCCCTAAAAAATGATAAAGCCTCTCTATTGCTCCATGGTGCAACCTCACCTTGAATATTCTGTGCATTTCTGGTTGCTATATTTTAAGAGATCTAGTGGAAGGACGACCAAAATGAGAGTTCTTCTCAGTCATATGGGAGGAAAGGTTTAAGTGAGTCCTTCGGTTTAGAAGAGACAGCTGTGGAGTGATATAAGAGATCTATAAAATCGCGAATGGAGTAGAAAAGGTAAATGTGACAATATTTTTCACTCTTTCAAAAAGTCCGAAGACTAGGGGACACTCCATGAAGTTACGCGGTAATACTTCTTAAAGGAGAAAATATTTTCCCAGTCATCAAATAGTTAAGCTCTGGAACTCATTGCTGGAGGATGTGGCTACAGCAGTTACTGTGTCTGGGTTTAAAAAAAAGGTTTTGACAAGTTCCAGGAAGAAAAGTCCATAAACTGCTATTAAGCTAGATATGGGGAAAACCACTATTTCTTCCTGGGAATCTCACTATTTCAGCTTCTGCCACTGTTGGTCATCTGGACCAATATCCCTGCTTCTATTGGTCTGACTCAGTTTGGCAATTCTTATGTAATACTACTACTTATTTCTATAGCGCTACTAGATGTACCCAGCGCTGTACACTTGAACACAATCCCCTGGAAAACCAGAATGGGGTTGAATCTGGGCGAGCTTCCCCTCAGGGGATTACTGCATTATATCTGGCTTCACAGCTGTCATTGTACTCCCTGGTCTGAGTGCCTGACCCAAAGAGCTTAGCTGGCATCCAGTACTGTCTGAAGGGGACTAGGGTGATTTGAGTACTGGAAACTCAAAAATGAAATGTGCAGTCTGTAACCTGTCATTAAAAATCACCCACAGCACCCGAAGATGTGAAGGTGGCCAATCTAACCCCAGTTAAAAAAAAAAAAAAGTTTCAGGGTGACTACAGAATGACATGATTACTGTTACCGCGATAAGGAAACACCTTAAGTAGAATCACTGTGGATGCGGGAACAAAATGCTTTATCACCTTGTGTGAACAGTACTACTACTATTTAGCATTTCTATAGCGCTACAAAGCGTACGCAGCGCTGCACAAACATAGAAGAAAGACAGTCCCTGCTCAAAGAGCTATGTAATAAAAGTAAGCCAAGTATAGGACAATCAAGCCATTGTGACATCACTGATGAGGTTGGCTCTTATTGGTGGCCTGAGGCATTATGACATCACAATATCACCTCTGATTACAAGAGACTACTACTACTACTACTATTTAGCATTTCTATAGCGCTACAAGGCGTACGCAGCGCTGCACAAACATAGAAGAAAGACAGTCCCTGCTCAAAGAGCTATGTAATAAAAGTGAGCCAAGTATAGGACAATCAAGCCATTGTGACATCACTGATGAGGTTGGCTCTTATTGGTGCCCTGAGGCATTATGACATCACAATATCACCTCTGATTACAAGAGACTACTACTACTACTACTATTTAGCATTTCTATAGCGCTACAAGGCGTACGCAGCGCTGCACAAACATAGAAGAAAGACAGTCCCTGCTCAAAGAGCTATGTAATAAAAGTGAGCCAAGTATAGGACAATCAAGCCATTGTGACATCACTGATGAGGTTGGCTCTTATTGGTGGCCTGAGGCATTATGACATCACAATATCACCTCTGATTACAAGAGACTACTACTACTACTACTACTACTACTATTTAGCATTTCTATAGCGCTACAAGGCATACGCAGCGCTGCACAAACATAGAAGAAAGACAGTCCCTGCTCAAAGAGCTTACAATCTAATAGACAAAAAATAAATAAAGTAAGCAAATCAAATCAATTAATGTGAACGGGAAGGAAGAGAGGAGGGTAGGTGGAGGCGAGTGGTTACAAGTGGTTACGAGTCAAAAGCAATGTTAAAGAGGTGGGCTTTCAGTCTAGATTTAAAGGTGGCCAAGGATGGGGCAAGACGTAGGGGCTCAGGAAGTCTATTCCAGGCACAGGAGCGAAGTCTGGAGTTGGCAGTAGCAGAGAAGGGAACCGATAAGAAGGATTTATCCATGGAGCGGAGTGCATGGGAAGGGGAGTAGGGAAGGACGAGTGTGGAGAGATACTCTGCAATTCTAGTTTTTCAAAGACTCCTGCTTAGGTTAGATGAGGTCTAAGGCTTTGTTATTAATTAAAATGGCCCCAGGCATGACTGGGATAAAGCACTGACCTCAGCAACTTTAAAGCAGTAAAAAGCCTTGTTCCAAAATCCTCTCTTTCACACCTGTCCTCCTCCCCACTGGCATCACTTACGTTTTCTTCCACAGGCACAGGCTGGCTCCGTATTCTCTCTCCTGCTGCGTCTGCCCTCTCTACTGCAACTTCCTGTCAGGATGCAGCAGAAGGAAGACCATGGAGTCAGCCTGTGGGTTGTGTAGCCCTGTGCAGAAATGGTTTTGCAGTGGAAGAGCAGCCATCTTGCCCTGCAGCTCCCACCCCTGTTGGTCAGCATTTTACAGGACCAGAACACTGTACCAGTGACTTCACAGTGAGAATCCTGAAAGGTAACTTTAAAACCATACAAGAACGTAAGACCTTTGAAGTCAGAATGATTGAATATTTTAACACCCAACAGAAAGGACTTAACAAGGATCTGGGGTTCCTAACCCATTATAAACCATAAAGCTGTATGTCTCTGTTGATCCCCCTCCCCTCACCTATCCACACCCATCCTGTTAGAATATCAATGATATGCTTTGATGTCCCCATGCATACCTCCTACCCACCCCCATCCTCCCACCCTGTCAGACTGTCATAGTAATGCTTGAATGTTTTCACTTATATACACTGTCAGCTAGCACATTTGCTTATTTCCGATCTGAGGAAGAAGGGCAACCTTCAAAAGCTAATCAAGAAATGTATTAAGTTATGTCCAATAAAAAAAGGTATCATCTTATTTTCTTTTCCATGTTTTATTTTGTTTGATTTCTATTGATAACCTTTAAGAGTGGACTAACACGGCTACCACACTCCTCTACTTAAGAAAATTAAAAAAGTGATGAGAAAGGAATTGGCTAAACTGGTCATTGGACAGAAAATGGAGGAGGACCAGTACTAGGATTGGTGCTTTTTTAACATTCATAAGTGATCCAGAAATGGGACCAATGACAAAACCATTCAGTTATTAGAACTGCATGCAAAGTGAGAAATTGCATGAAGATTTTGGAAGCTGGAAAACTGGGCATCCAAATTGAGTGTGGACATGGGTAAAGTAACGCCCATCGGGAAGAATAACCCAAATTATATAGTTACAGGATTCTAGGGTCAAGATTAGGAATCACCACCCAAGAACAAGATCTAGGTGTCATTGGGCAGAAGATTTAAATGTACTGTCCACAGTGTGTGGTGAAAGCCAAAACAGCAAACAGAATACTAGGAATTAGGAAAGCATTAAAAAATATATAATTAATTCTCCTGTATTGCTCCATGGCGAGACTGCACTTCGAGTATTGTGCGCAATTTGGGTCGTTGAATCTTAAAAGAGATGCAGTGGGACAGGAAAAGATACAAAGAGGGGTGACTAAAATGATAAAGGGGATGGAAAAATTCTCCTATGAGGAAAGATTAAGCAGGTTAGGACTCTTCAGCTTGGAGAAGAGACAGCTGAGGAGACATACAATAGAGATCTACAAAATATAGTGAGTGGAACACGTGAACACCAGTCAACTGAAAGAGGAAACAAAGAACAAAGACCAGGGGACATGCCACAAAGTTACATAGCAGAACAAATTTTTTCACTCATGAAAAATCTGGAGCTTGTCACTGGAGAAAGCAGTAAAAGCAGTTAATATATCCAGGTTTAAAAAACAGTTTGGACAAATTCCTGGAGGAAAAGTCCATAAACTTAAGGCAACCTGGAGAAAGCCACTGCTTATAGCATGGTCTCTTCCTACTGTTTGGGACTCACCAGGTACCTGAGACTTTGCTGGCCACTGTAGGAAACAGATTCTGGGCTGGATGAACCCTTGGTCCGATACAGTATAGGCGCAAACTGAAAGTGTTGTAAGATAGGTGTTTCCCCAAGTCCAGTCCTGGAGTACCCCTTGCCACTCGAGGTTTTCAGGATATCCACAATGAACAGGCATGAACTTGATTTGCATACACTGCCTCCATTCTATGCAAATCTCTTTCATGCCTATTCATTGTGGATATCCTGAAAATCTGACTGGCAAGGGTAATCCAGGACCGGACTTGGGAAATAGTGTTCTAGATGAAATGCTTGTGCGCCATTCTTGCCATTTTGCTGCTTTAATGCTGGTACAATGACACCATTTGAGAAATTTGCAATAAAATATACAGATCCTCTATAAAAATACTCACCTCCAACGTTCTATGAGCCTGGCTGCCTGTGTCTGTAACTTTGGGCTCCGAAGCCCCAGCTGACGTCACTGGACGCATTACGCCAAAAACCCAGGGGACATGATCAAGTTGGAATCTGTTTGTGTGCGTGCTTCAGACATCAGACGCACGAGCACAAACTGATTCAAACTTGATCATGTCATTCGTCCACACCGCGCGGCCGAGGAGACTTCGGCTGGCGGGGGTTGGGGTCCCCTGCCAGCACAGGTACGCGACGGTGATGGGGGAGGTTTGGCGGCAGGAAGGGGGGCCTGGAAATTGTAGGGAGGGGGGGTCTGGAAATCGTAGGGAGGTGGGCTCTGCAAATCGGAGGGAGGGGTCTGGAATTCAGAGGAGGGGACGAGGGGGGGGAATGCACCACCTATACAAAAAAAAAAAAAAAAAGGGAGGACTACCCTGGAACTCGGAGGGGGGATGACGACCCTGTAACACGAAGTAAGGGGGCACTCTGGAACTGGGTGGGAGGGAGGAAGGGGGGACTCTGGAACTGGGTGGGAGGGACCCCAGGCACACACACTCACACACTCTCTCTCACAGACACACTCTCGCACGGAAGGAGGGACCCCAGGCACACACACTTGCACACAGTCTCACTCACTCTGTCACACACACTGGCAAATTCACTCTCTCTCTCTCACACAGTCACTCTCTCAAGCATACACACTCTGAGAAAAACCTTGCTAGCGCCTGTTTCATTTGTGCCTGAAACAGGCCTTTTCTACTAGTTTTAAAATAAAAGAGGCAGAATGATGGTGGGGGGGGGGGGGGGGGGGGGGGGGGCTTTTCCCACAAATCTTCTCTACTCGAGATTCCCTTTTACACTCTAATCAATTCATTTCCCCAGTCAGAACGATTAAATATTTTGACACCCACCAGACAGGACTTAAAGATCTGGGTTTTCTAGCCCATTATAAAACCATAAAGTTGTATTGCTCTGTTTGTCACCCTCCTCTCATCTATCCACCCCCATCCTGTTATCCATGGGAACATCAGAGCATTTCAGTGACAATCTATCTCCTGGTCTCTCACCTATCCACCTCCACCCTGTTAGGCTGTCACTGAAATGCTTTGATGTTTCACTTATATATACTGTCATCTACCAACACTTGCTTATTTCCGACCTGACGAAGAAGGGCAACCTTTGAAAACTAATCAAGAAATGTATTATGTCCAATAAAAAAGGTATCTTACTTTCTTTTCCATGTTTTATTTCTATTGATTACCTTTAAAAGTGGACTAAAACACGGCTACCACACCTCTCTTTCCCCAGTTTGAAAGCAACACATCCCTCTTTCACTCCCCTTCTCAGTCTCAGTACAGCAGTTTTCTTATGTCCCTTCGCTCTATTAGCTGGAGAAGACAGAAATACTCTATATATCCTGCAACAGTGTTGCCAACCCACTTATAAGGTTGATTCATACATAAGAAAATCCAAGCCCAGATCATCAATGCCATGTGATGTACCTACTTACAGAACAGCAGTACTGGAGAGCCAAGACATTTAAAGTATCGCCTTCCTTGATATCTCTTGCTAGCAGGACAATTTCATCCAGCCTCTCTCTGGAGATATTTTTTCGGATTTTCTCTTTCCCTCTTGGTCGTAGCTCAAAGGTATCTGCGTCTTCTTCCACTGCATCGCCGTTGGCATTCATGCTATTTCCAAATGGATACACCTGGCTACTGACGATAGCCACAGGGTGTTGGAGGTTGCGGGTCTGTTTTCTTCCGGACATCTTCACAAAGCCCTGTCAAAAGAGAAGACAACTGCTCAGATCTTGGACGTGGGGGTGGGGAGAGAAGAAAAATCATCTCTAGCAGGAAAAAAAAAAAGTGTTAACAGTTCAGTTGCACCAACACTGGCTTAAAGCAGGTTTCCAGAGTCATTTGAAGAACCTCTGACCTGTCTCAAATGTCCACACAGAAAGAAAGAAAAAAAAAAACAAGTTATACATTGACACCATGGTGTTTATTTCAGAAGCTCTCTTCCTGATTTTGGACATCTGAAAACTGGTATTTAGACTTCTGTATCTCGATTTTATAGAGCCAGGATACGGACATCTAAAATTGCAGAGTGTCAATTTGGCTAAGGGGTGTGGCCAGGGTAGAACTAGAGACGAGTCAAAATATGAGCATCCAACTCCGATGACAGGAGAGGAAGGGACATCTATGTCCAAAAAGATGGAGCTCCTTAATCGGACATAGAAACATGATGGCAGATAAGGGCCAAAAGGCCCATCCTCAGTAACCACTAACTCTTTCTTTCCTAAGGGATCCCACCTGCTTGTCCCACGCTTTCTTAAACTCTGACACAGTCCTCGTCTCCACGACCTCCATCAAGAGGCCATTCCACACATCCACAACCCTTTCCGTAAAGAAGTATTTCCTTAGATTACTCCTGATCTGTCCCCTTTTATCTTCATCCTATGCTGGCTCATTCCAAAGCTTCCTTTCAGTTGAAAGAAACTTGCCTCCTGTGCATTTGAGAACTTTAAATATTTATTTATTTAATTGCATTTCTATCCCACATTTTCCCACCTATTTGCGGGCTCAGTGTGGCTTACAATACATTGTAAATAATGGAAATACGATTTGTTACAATTCAATTATGGATTACATTGTGAGAAGTTAAGCGAAGACAGAGTCAAGGTATCGTTAGGGAATAGGACAAGGAAAAGAACAATGGAACAATGGAAAGAGACAACGGGAAATTAATAGGGTAATAGAACCTTAGCAAATGAACATTCGGTATAACATTTTCTGAGTGAAAGTTTAAGTGTGATAAAATTACGGGGGATGAGAGTTCAGAAAAGAATGTATTGGTGTATTTCTGGAATAGTGAGTGTGGACTTCATGTATTTTGATCCTTACAGTAAATGTTATCAAAGAGATGAGTCTTCAGTAATTTGCGGAAGTTGGTTAGTTCGTGGATTGTTTTCAAGTTGCGTGGTAGTATATTCCAGAATTGCGTGCTTATGTAAGAAAAGGTTGATGCGTGCAGCGCCTTATATTTTATGCCTTTGCATATTCTATGTTTCAAGATGATCCCCCTCAAATATCTTCTTCGCTTGGCAATATCCTTTGGAATCTCCTCTCCACATGGTACCTCTCCTCAGAATCTACTTGCCATGTGGCGATAACCTTTAGAAACATAATCGGCAGATAAGGGCCAAAAGGCCCATCCAGTCTGCCCTTCCTCTGTAACCAGTAACTCCTTTCTTTTCTAAGGGATCCCACAGGCCTGTCCCACGCCTTCCTAAACTCTTGACAGTCCCCATCTCCACGACCACCCTTTCAGTGAATTTTCTTAGATTCCACCAGGTACGTGGGATGTCCATGTTACAGAAAGGTGCTCTGATTGAGCAATCCTCCACCACTGGATGGAGTAAGTGATGTCACAGTAGGTATTTTGCTACCCCTGGAGGGCTCAGAATTATAGAAAAAAAAAAAAAAAAGCCACCGTGGGAATTGAACCTGCATCTTCTGATTCTTTGCACTGGCCTCAAACCATCAGGCTATTCCTTTACATGGGCTATCTTATAATATGGATGTCCTCTGGTGCCACAACGACATCCATGTCCCTTGTTCTGCCCTGCTCATAGTTTGCACATTTCAGTCTGTAAAACGGACGTTCGTGCTGATACCCTTTTCTCATGCATTTTTAGAGCAAGATCTGCCGAAATACATGAGAAATGGACCCTCAGACTTGGACATCCTTTCTAAAAGGCCGCTCCGTGTCTGAAGTTGAAAGAAATACAGTATATGTACCCTGATTAAAAAGACAACTGTCCTTAACAGGAAGCCCCTTCCAATTAGCCGCCAGTCACTGCGGTCATATACAAAGAACGAATGGGGACTGTCCCATTTATCCGTTATCTCATTTGGAATTCTTGCCCAAAAACAGGGATAGAAGATCTATTACCGTGTTTCCCCGAAAATAAGACACTGTCTTATATTTATTTTTCCTCCCCAAAACACGCTAGGTCTTATTTTCGGGGGGGGGGGGGGGGGGGGGGGAAAGAGATGTCTTATTTTCTGGGAAACATCGGTCGCCCCCCCCCCACCCGAGGTCGCCTGGCCCCCCCCCCCCCCTCCGTCGCTCCCGGAACTAACCTGACGCTCCTTTCACCTTCGCAAGTTCGGATTCGGAGCAGCAAGCAACAGCAGGGCAGACCTCTCCTTCCTTCCGTGCCCTGCCCTCGCCTGACGTTATGTTACATCAGGCGAGGGCGGGACACGGAAGGAAGGAGAGGTCAGCCATGCTGCTGCTCCAATCCGAACTTGCGAAGGTGAAAGGAGCTTCAGGTTAGTTCCGGGATCGACGGAGGGGGGGCCCAGCGACCTCGGATGGGGGGGGGGGGGGGGGGGCGCGACCTTGGGTGGCTCTCGGCGGCCCTGCTTTTAAAAAAAGTTTGGTAGGTCTTACTTTTGGGGGGATGTCTTATATTTTAAATTTGCAGGAAAACCCCGGTAGGTCTTATTTTCAGGGTAGGTCCTATTTTCGGGGAAACAGGGTAATAACTCATTCTTTGTCTCACCCTCCATTAAGGGAGTAAAGAGATTCAACTTTATACAACAGACTTAGCTGTGCAAGTTCCAAAGTTATGGAAATATTGACTCCTTGTGTCAATTTTCATCAATTTAGAAGAAACCTTAAAAAAAAAAAAGGGGGAATTTTACAAGATTTATACAGAATTAATTCCCATGATCGACTTGGCCTCTTATGTTAACCGCTGGGAACTTTAGAACACAAAGTATGTGT
The DNA here is from genome assembly GCF_901765095.1 of Microcaecilia unicolor. Lineage (NCBI taxonomy): Eukaryota > Metazoa > Chordata > Amphibia > Gymnophiona > Siphonopidae > Microcaecilia > Microcaecilia unicolor. Next base: position 14,157,106 of record NC_044032.1, on the reverse strand, counting down.
GTATTAAGAAAAAACAGTCATTTAAAGAGGATTATAGTAGTCTAGTGGAATGTTCTATACTAATAACAGTGGTAAGTTATTAAATCTGTTATAGTACAGATTGCTTTATTACAAAGCAATAATTACTTTTCCCTTTTTTCAGGTTTATTCCCAGCCTATAAAGCTTATAGAAGATATCCGATACATTTGTATAAGCTCAGTAACTTTTCTGCTTTGTAACTAGAAATTAGTAACATTGTTATCAATATTTTCTTCGTTTTGTATCTTTCAGAACTTTGCTACCAGAGCTCCCAGGGAAATGCAGTGACATGGAAAGTCCTGAACAAGTTACTGCTTTTTTGATTAATTTCATCATTCGTATCTAGAGCTTGAGGAAACATATGTGATTTATATCATTTTTGCACATTTCCTCTACTCATCTGAGTCACCATTTTGCACAGTTGAAGTACACTGTGCCATTAAGTACATGAGGTTAATGGCAAATATGGGAATGTGTAACTTGTGGATTGAAATCAGTCAATCACATTTTTACTTTAACCTGACGTGGGAACTATAAATTTCCCATGATAATCAGACGCTAGTACATTTCATGCTGGTTGGGCAGCATATCAAATTGATATTAAATGCAAATTTCAGTACTTGTTACAGGAGAACTGAGTCAGAATAGTCAATGTTTATGAAGAAAACTATTCGAGCAGGGAGGTTGTCTCCATCTTCTCTAGTGCCCGAATTGCATCCTACTCTTAATTCAAAGGACAGGTACTGCTGCCATGGAAGATGAGCCTCAGGCAGAATCACATTTTGAGAAGGACTTCTCTCACGAATAGGCCTCAACCGTTCAGTTACAGTTTATGCCCCAGACCCCAGGCATACACCAAATACAGGGAGGAATTGGGGGGGGGGGGGGGGGGGGGAGGGACCTGGACTTCCAAAGAAGCCCCCACGGACCTCTGCCTCTCACCAAGGTTCTGAAAATTAGGAACATACTGGATTATTCTCTCTCTCTGGCAAGGGCTCTTATTGGCTCACTGTCTCCACCTGCTGGAAGGCGTGCACATTTTCAAAGTTCTATAGGTTACTATGGAGCTCATTTTCAAAGCACTTAAGACTTACAAAGTTCCATAGGTTACTTTGCAACTTTGTAAGGCTAAGTGCTTTGAAAAGACGCCTCTATATACTGTGGAAGGGAAGATGAATGCAAAGAAAAAGTAGGGCATCCTAAAGACTGTATGTCATCATCAGCTGAGCATTTTGTTCTCTACAATTACAGCTTCCAGGTCAACAATTCTCCTGGTCATATGGTCAAGAACAAGGTGACATCCGACTGCCTCCTCAGTCCCCAGGCACAAGATGTCAGTGGAAATATTTAAATGACAAAGGAAGGAAGGAAGTGGCAGAGTGTTTAGAACACTTGCCTTGTGCTTCTGGGTTAACTGGTTCAAATCCCGTGATTGCAGCATGTGTTAGGGTTAAATGGTCATTTCTCTCAACGGAGGAGGGTGAAGTGCTGCAGGGATCGATACTGGGACCGGTGCTGTTTAACATACTTAAACGATATGGAAAGTGATTAAATTTGCAGATGATACAAAACTATTCAAGGTTGATAAAACATGTGCGGACCGTGAAATATTGCAGGAAGACCTTAGGAAATTGGAAAACTAGGCATCCAAATGGCAGATGAAATTTAATGTGGACAAATGCAAGCTGATGCATGATGGAAAGAATAATCTGAATCATAATAGGGTCCAGCTTGGGAGTCAGCGCTGAAGAAAAAGATCTGGATGTCACTGTAGATAAAACGCTGAAATCTTCTGCTGAGTGTGTGCCAGCAGCCAAAAAAAGCAAAGATGATACTAGGAATTAGGAAAGGGATTGTGAATAAGACTGAAAATACTATAATGCCTATTGCTCCATGGTGCAACCTCACCTTGAGTTCTGTGTTAGTTGTGGTTGCCGTATCTAAAAAAAAAAAAAAAAGATATAGAGGAATTAGAAAAGGTTCAAAGAAGAGCAACCAAAAAGATAAAGGGGATGGAAGTCCTCTCGTATGAGGAAAGGCTAAAGAGATCTGTCTCTTTTCCAAGCTGAAGAGCCCTAATGAGGGGAGATATGATTGAGGTCTCCTAAATCCTGAGTGGTGTAGAATGAGTAGAAGTAATTGATTTTTTTACTCGTTCCAAAAGTACAAAGACTAGGGGACACTTGAGGAAGTTACATGGAAATACTTTTGAAACAAATAGGAGGAAATGTTTTTTTCACTCAATGAATAGTCAAGCTCTGGAATGCTTTGCCGGAGGAAATGGTAACAGCGGTTAGCTTATCTGGGTTAAAAAAAAAAAAGGTTTGGACAAAATCCTGGAGGAAAAGTCCATAGTCTGCTATTGAGAGAGAAATGGGAAGCAACTGCTTGCCCTGGGATTTGTAGTATGGAGTGTTTGAATGATTTGGGTTGCTGCTAGGTACTTGTGACGTGGCTTGACCACTGATTAGAAACAGGATACTGGGCTAGGTGACCACTGGTCTGGCCCAGTATGGCTACTCTTATGTTCTTATGAGTTCATAGAGTCACCACTGATTGCAGCCTGGAACAGGATTATCACATCTGACCACTTTCCATCGCTCTGGCATGGAGTGGACAAGCTTCACAGACTTATTTGCAAGACTAAAGGCTGACCAATTAAACTCCTGAATACAATAAAGCCAGAAACACTCTATTTGTTACATTTGTATCCCACATTTTCCCACCTTTTTGCAGGCTCAATGTGGCTTACAATAACATCACGAATAGTGGAAATATATTAGGAAATACATATTTAGTGTTATAGGAGGGTCTTGGTCAAAAGGGCTAAATTTAAAATCAAAAGCAATACTTATGTAGGTATTAAAACTGTAGTGGTTACAACAAGCAAGTTGGAGTGCCAGCAATTGTGTATATTGTAAAGTGATGGTTTATCACAACCCAGAATGAAAATTAAAAAATTCTCACGTTACACAGCTTCATCATTTTTAACTGCTAAAAACAGATTTTCTCCAAGTGATGCAGGATTTATACACACAGTCAAGCAAACAAAAAAGTGGGCCCAAAACCAGGAGTCCCAGAGACTGGATCACAGTAAAGCTAAAACCAAATTTTATTAATTAGTATATTTGACTCGACACAACCATTGTGATATATATTCTGATCATACGCATGTCTTCTTAATTGTTACGCATGTATTATTATCATTATGATTTTGCTGTTGTTCTGATCATTTGATATATATTTTGTGTTTATAATAATATGTAGAATATTCATAAAAATACAATGTTTTTATGTTTTATATATATGTCTTATTTAGATTTATATAAATTAATTTTTGTTATGTCAAATGTTTATTTTTATTGTTTTTATTTGTAGACTCCTGATGCAGGCCCTTTGGCCGAAACACAACGGTTGTGTCGAGTCAAATATACTAATTAATAAAATTTGGTTTTAGCTTTACTGTGATCCAGTCTCTGGGACTCCTGGTTTTGTGCCCACTTTTTTGTTTGTTTTACAAAGTATCCGTGGGTCTTCTTTGAGTTCTCCACGCTTTGTGGATTCTCTACATAGTCAAGGACACCCTAAAATAGTGAAGGGTAGGACAGAGGTGTTCATGTTTGTGTTTTTTTTACCTGCCGACATCCTTTAAACCCTACCTTGTTATATTATTATTACATTTGTACCCCGCGCTTTCCCACACATTGCAGGCTCAATGCGGCTTACGGTGTGTGGATTAACAAGTTGGGTGTCTTTGTATTATCTTTTTATTGCTAATTTAAACAAGGGGAAGAGAGAGGAGGGTTGTGATGTGCGGAAATGTCTCCAGCTAAGACAAACCACCAAAGTCAAAGGTTCCTGGCAGATCTCTCTCCTCACAACATTGCTTTTTGTAAATGTATTTATACAGCCATTTGCGCTTGCGACTTAGTAAACCCGTTTGTTCCTGGGTTATAATATTCATTTTTGTATTGGTGATTAGTTTTTGAAAATACCAAGAAAAAAAAAAAACTCAGAAAAACAAACCCCTCGCTCATACTCCCCTCCCCAGGGGATACCTCCATTCAAATGTATCCCCTGCAAATATATATACAAACCAACTTCCTTTTTATCCACAAAGGAAGCAACTGTGTGTTTACGAGTAAATTAAGCCCTGCAGAAGAGATACAGTGGAAGTAGAAATGTAGAGAAAAAAAAGGGGGAAAACAAAAATGAAAAAGGGGCTGGAACAACTCCCTCGGGAAAAGGGTTGAATAGGTTAGGGTTCAAGATATAATGAAGTCTATAAAATCATAGAAATGTGGGATGCAAACGGTCAATGGGAAGGTTGACGACCCTACTGAATAGTAACTGGACTAGAAAATAGACCATAATAGCAAATGTTTTTCTAATGATATAGCAAGAACTTTTCCAAAACTGGGAGTGGTAAAAGGAACACAGGTTCATCATCCCATTGGAATCACTGACATAATGCAGAAGAAGAATTTCGCAACAAACAATCCCTAGACATTGCAGAGCAACAGCCATATTGTGAAAACTTTCAATCACAGAAGTGTCACATATGCGCAACACACAATTAAGGGGAAGTTTTTAACGTGGGCTACCGTTTGAGATCTAGTTACTGCATAAAAATTGGCACCTTTAACTGGTCTTAACCCACACTGATAACCATCTTCCAGCAACGGCAGAATATTAAAGAAAGTTACTATAAAGAACAAAATTACTTGACAGAACGTCACGGTTTCATGGAACAAAGTGAACGTAATATGAACGAGGGACGTTTGGCCTCACCAATCTGCTAATTTTTTTGAAAGTACGAAATAATTGTGGATAAATGTTAACCAGTTGATACGATATAAACTAGATTTTAAAAATGGTGCCTAAAAAAAAAAAGGCTCTTAGTGCTTTTCTATAAACCACACTTACAGGCACCATTTATAAACTAGCATTTAACGTTGGAAACCACAACTACACTTAGGCTGAGGCAAGAGCCTCAGGCCACACTCTTCATGGTGCAGCATCTTGCCATCACTGCCGCCCAGGGGCGTAGCCAGACCGGCAGGAGGGGGGCCAGAGGTGAGGGGGCACATTTTAGCCCCCTCCCCTACCATTGCCAACCCTGCCGCCACCACCACCAACTTTGCCCCCCCCCTCCCGCCGCCAACCTTTGCCGGCGGGGGACCCCAACGTGCAGGACGTCAGAAACAGAAGGAAGCCTTTTGCGGGAAGAAGAGGACCTCGGCTGGCAGGGGTTGGGGGCCCCCACCAGCAAAGGCAGGCAACGGCGGGGGGGGGGTCCAGGGTCAAATCTACGGGGTTCCAGGCCCCCCCTGGCCTCACATAGCTATGCCACTGCTGCCTCCAGCTGGCTGGCATAACTACTTGCATCTTTCCTGCCTCCCAGGCTAGCAATGCTCCTTTCTAACCCCCCACCCCCCCACACACACATTGGCTATGGTCTTCCTACTTCCTTTCTCAAACCCCTTCCCCAAGGCTACTTTCTTTTTTTTTTTTCCCCATTGGCACTGGCTTCCTTTCTGTACCGCAGCCCGCCTCAGACATAACTTCCTGTTTCATCAGAAGCCACAGTACAGAAAACAAGGCGGTGCTGACAGCATAAAAGGAATCACTGATGCCGACTTTTGCAAAACAAAAAAAATGTAGGTAGACTCAGGGAAGACTGCCTTGGGCCACCCTTGGGCAGGATTCAAAAGTGCTAAACCCCTCCGAGAAAAGCTGCACTGGCTCCCAATCAAAGAACGGATCACCTAGAAAATCTGCAGCCTGATCCACAAAATTATCTACGGCGTAGTCCCAGGATACACGACAGACCTCATAGACCTACCAACCAGGAACAGAACCTGATCATCAAGAATATACCTAAACCTACATTACCCAAACTGCAAAGGACTCAAATACAAAACAACGTGTGCATCTAACTTCTCCTACATAAGCCCACAACTATGGAACGCACTCGCAAAAGCTGTGAAAACAATCCATGACCATCTAAACTTCAGGAAATCACTAAAAACCAACCTCTTCAAAAAGGCTTACCCCTCCGATCCAACATAAACCCCCACACCAGGCAACACAGCAATACCAATGATCGTACTGGACAATACATAATCTCCACTCCCCTCGACCCTCATGATACCTGATACACATCTTCCTCATTCGACCACAACATAACCTTGTATTTGTTTCTCAACCGGACTTGGCGAACCACATTGAGCCTGCAAATAGGTGGGAAAATGTGGGGTACAAATGTAACAAATAAATAAAATATTTACACCAATGAAAACCTGCGTAAATTAGGTGCAGATCCTGCCAGTTCTACAGCATGCAGACACTTTCGGCATGCCCCTTTTTCAAGAACCATGCACCAGAATTTACACACACACACACACACACACACACCTCTTTAAAGAATACGTGTAAAGATGCATGCGTAAATTCTAATTAAATTAATGTATTACCTGCAAAATCTGCACCTTGGTCGACAAGATAATCCACGGTGTAGTCCCAGGATATATGGTCGACCTGATCGATCCCCCAACCAGAAACAGAACATCACATACCTACTTGAATCTCCACTACCCAAGCTGCAAAGGACTCGGATACAAATTAACCTATGCATCCAACTTCTCCTACATAGGCACACAATTGTGGAATACACTGCCAAAGTCTGTGAAAACAATGTACGACCATCTAAACTTCAGGAGATCATTAAAGACCTACTTATTCAGAAAAGCATTCCCCACCGACAAATTAGATGCATCAACTCTGCAACACAGCAAAACCTTAGACTGTACTGGACACCATATATTCCTTCCTACCCTCGATCCCTATGTACCTGAATATACCAACCTACCCGACCTAATGTCAAATTGTATTTGTTTCCATACCGGACTTGGCGATCGCCATCACGGTACTATGTAAGCCAAACTGAGCCTGCAAATAGGTGGGAAAATGTGGGATACAAATGTAACAAATAATAATAATAAATGGTGATAATTGCTTATCTGTTATAGGCGCTGACTGGCTTGTTAATCAATTAAGTTGCACATGTAACTCAAAAGTGCCATATATAGAATCAGAGGGTATATGAGTATTTTCAGAAAGCACTGGATCATTTTCATGAGGGCCTCCTGAGAAAATTACGAAATCATGGCTAAGAGGTAATGTCCCACTGTTGATTGGGATCTAGTTAGATGAGAGAAAAGGCAAGGCTACAATCTGGGAGGTGATGGAGTTTTCAGACGATGTAAATTATTCACAGCTGTTAAATTACCAGTGGATTTTGAGAAATTGCTGGAGAACTGAGACCGGAAATCCAAATAGCAGTTGAAATATAATGTGAACAAGTTAAAAATGTAAACTAGCCAAACTATACTCACATGATGCTAAGTTCCACATTAGGAGTCGTCAGCCAGGAAAGGGATCTAGCTGTCATCACGGGCAACATGTTGAAATCCTCTGCTCAGTGTGCAGCAGCGGCAGCCAAAAAGGCAAAGTAATTGCTGAGAATGAAACATAATATCATGCCTCTTGGATCTTCTAAGGTGAGATTATAATTCTGCACACAGAACTCAAGGTACAGCGTTGTTTTATTTAATTATTTATTACATTTGTACCCCATGCTTTCCCACACATGGCAGACTCAATGCGGCTTACATAGTAACAATATGAAGAATTACAAAGTCGTTAAAAAGAATATACAATTTGTAGTAAATGCAATATTAATGGGGTTAACGGATAAGTAAATTGAACATAGGAGGAATTGGGTGCAGAAGGAAATGAGTGTTGGGAGGTAGGCGTAGGAAAATGGAGAGAAATGGATATGGGGTAGCAATAAGGATAATGGGAAACATGGTCAATGTTTTTTAGATGGGCAACTATATCTGAGAATCTATAGCAGAGGTAGAAAAACTAGAGAAGGAAAACCAAAATGATAAAGGGGGTGGAAATGACTACAGAAAACATTTTTTCACTCAACCCATAACTAAGCTCTAGAATTCACTTCCACAAGATGCGACACAAGCAGTCCACGTAGCTAATGTTAAAAAAAAAAATTGACAATGCTCTGGAGGAAGTAGATAAGTCATTAATAAGGAAAACATGGGAAAATCCACTTGCTTATCTCTAGGAGAAAGCAGCTTGGAATATCTTGAATCCTACCAGGCACTTATGACCTGGACTGGCCACTGTTAAAAAACAGGCTACTGGACTTAAGGACTTTGGTTGGGCCCAGTATGGCAATTTTTAGAACTTATTAGATTACCAGTTACTAATAATGTTGGGAGGTTTTGAGTGTAAATGTCTCATTTTTGGGTACATAAAAAATCTGGCTCCACACAGTTACTCAGGCGCAAACATCAACTTGGGAATAATTTACATGTTTTTGTTTTTTGGCACTTGGGGTAATCATTGGATTCTATTAGTCTCGTTTCCAAATCAAATACATAAGTACATAAGTAGTGCCATACTGGGAAGACCAAAGGTCCATCTAGCCCAGCATCCTGTCACCGACAGTGGCCAATCCAGGTCAAGGGCACCTGGCACGCTCCCCAAACGTAAAAACATTCCAGACAAGTTATACCTAAAAATGCGGAATTTTTCCAAGTCCATTTAATAGCAGTCTATGGACTTGTCCTTTAGGAATCTATCTAACCCCTTTTTAAACTCCGTCAAGCTAACCGCCCGTACCACGTTCTCCGGCAACAAATTCCAGAGTCTAATTACACGTTGGCTGAAGAAAAATTTTCTCCGATTCGTTTTAAATTTACCACACTGTAGCTTCAACTCATGCCCTCTAGTCCTAGTATTTTTGGATAGCGTGAACAGTCGCTTCACATCCACCCGATCCATTCCACTCATTATTTTATACACTTCTATCATATCTCCCCTCAGCCGTCTCTTCTCCAAGCTGAAAAGCCCTAGCCTTCTCAGCCTCTCTTCATAGGAAAGTCGTCCCATCCCCACTATCATTTTCGTCGCCCTTCGCTGTACCTTTTCCAATTCTACTATATCTTTTTTGAGATACGGAGACCGGAGTACATTTTGCTGACAACTGTGAAGTAGGGCAAAATTGGGGACTTCTACTAAACGATAGAGGCTGGTTTTCGAGTTGGATCAGATCCAGGAACGAGAGCTTTCTCCACAGCTGAGCCTCCGAAATCAAACTTACTTCAGTAAATGTAAAACCTTGCAGTCAAGCTCTGGGCAGTGACTGCTGAGAGGCCAGTGACAGTCGATCCGATCTGCTGCTTTAGCGGTGCAACAGTGCCTGTGCTACATTGTAGCCTAGGACTTCCATTAGGGATACATTGTATCGCATTGATGTCTCGGGTCCAAACTGTGATCCGGGCTCTGCGCCGCCTGTTAAATGGTTTCGGCCGTAACTGTGAAGATGAAAAAGGTTTGCTAGAAAACTTTTACATTTAAAAATCGCAGAAAAAAAGTTTTAGACAAGTTAAACCAGTTTTTTTTAATTAATAAATCTACAAAATGTTCTTCTGTCCCCCACCTTTAAGCCAGCAAAGCCCAGATCACTTGTCTATTAGATTGTAAGCTCTTCTGAGCAGGGACTGTCTCTCTTTGTTAAATTGTACAGCGCTGCGTAACCCTAGTAGCGCTCTAGAAATGTTAAGTAGTAGATCAGAATAATATTCACTTACCCAGAAGGAAAGTGGGATAAACAATCTGCTCAGCGGCTGCTGCAGTTACGGAACAAACGGACGAAGCCCTGTAGGGGGCGCAAAAGAGCCGACTCCAGCCCGGAAGTCAGAGGGGAGGCCGCGCGCTACCGACCAGGTAACGGCTCAGCGTCTGCACGAACCGGGTGCGACAAGACCACCACCGCCACCGTGTCACGGTTACAGCGCCGGAGACGACCCCCAAGTCCCAGCCACGGAGCCACTGGAACCCATCGACGCATGCGCACCGCTTACCTTCCTTCAGAACTAAGTGACGTGGTACTGCCGAGGACTAAGGAGGCCACCCACCGCACCTCCGCTACAGCGATTGGTCGAGCGCACTAGCAATCAACTTCGCAGAGGCCAGACGGCGTTGAAAGGCAGCCAGTCACGTTAAAGCCAAGGGGAGGAGCTGGAGAAAAAAAAGGGGATGGAGCGTGATTGGACACAGTCCACACCGGCGAGGCGAAGGACTTTTAACCCCATTGGCTGAGGCAGACAAGTCAAAGAGGTTGATGAAACACAGGAGATAAACGTCAAAACGTTGAAGCCAATTAGGGAAATCTCCGTTTCCCCTTCCCCGCGCAGCCGTCACCGTTATACACTCAGAACAAAGCAAACCCACGAGCTTCTGTGGCATTTTTATTGGATCTCACTTATCTTTTCAAACATGGCAGCTTGTGCAGCATACGGATGTACACAGAGGAAGTATAATAAGGGATTAACTTTCATAAATGGTAATCAGTGTGTCATTTGGGGGGGCTGGTTATAGGGACACCCTAGCAGGGCCGGTCTTAGCAAGTGTGGGGCCCTATGCAGACCAATTTGGTGGGGCCCCATCATAGCCCCGCCCCCACCCTAGCTCCACCCCATTGATAAGATTATTCCATTTTTAGAACATTTTTTTATTTACGAAATTTCAAATAAAGACAAATGAAGCTAAACTTGTACAAAAAACCTGATTGAAATAATAAGCACAATGCTATCATGAAACCTCCCCTCCCCAGAAATTATTCAGTTCAAGTCCACTACAATTAGTAGCGGGCCCAAGCAGGGGGTGGATGCCGCGCCGGTGGTGGCTGGAGCGGAGTGGCCGACCCGCGGGAATGGGGATCATCTCAGGCAACTAAGGCGAGCAGCGGCGGAGGTCGGAGCGGAGGCATGAGCGAGGCAGAGTTGAGGCGCTGCGCGGGGGCCCCCTTAGGCGTGGGGCCCTATGCGGTCACCTTGGTCGCCTCTGCCTAAGACTGGCCCTGCACCCTAGCACATTGATATGACACAGCTGCTCCCCAGATATGCCACTGGAATTTCTGTCCCGGCCCCAGCCTGCGACCTGATATTATAAGATTTCCTCTGTACTTGGCAGTGGGCAGCAATTCCATTAGAAAGAGGGCTTGGGGTAGCATGAGCAGCTTGTCTGAATTGCTGCTCAATACTGCCCCTACTACAAGAAAAGCAGGCTAAGTTCCCCATGAGGAAGTTAATGGAAGCCTCCTATTAAATCTACTTTAACTTTGCCAATATATTGTTAGTTAACTGGCTCAGTTACAGTGAGTCCTTGGATTTGATGTGTTTGTTCCTCTGGCAGTTTGCTAGTTCTCATCACAAATGTTAACCAGTGACACATATGACATTCAGATTGTGTCCATTTGGTATGATCTCATTACTTTGTCATTACAGGGGTATTTCTAGAAACATGTGCTCGGTGGGAGTCTATTATGAAGGAATTTATTTATTTGTTACATTTGTAGCCCACATTTCCCACCTACTTATAGGCTGAATGTAGCTTACATGGTTACAGAAAGATGATTACTACTACTACTTAACATTTCTAGAGCGCTACTAGGGTTACACAACGCTGTACAAATTAATAATAAAGGACGATCCCTGCTCAGAAGAGCTTACAATCAAAAGGACGAAATGTCAAGTTGGGGTAGTCTCGATTTCCTGAGTAGAGGTGTAGTGATTAGGTGCCGAAAGCGACATTGAAGAGGTGGGCTTTGAGCAATGATTTGAAGATGGGTAGGGAGGGGGCCTGGCGTATGTGCTCAGGGAGTTTGTTCCAAGCATGGGGTGAGGCGAGGCAGAAAGGGCGGAGCCTAGAGTTGGCAGTGGTGGAGAAGGGTACTGAAAGGAGGGATTTGTCTTGAGAGCGGAGGTTACGGGTAGGGACGTAAGGGGAGATGAGGGTAGAGAGGTATTGAGGGGCTGCAGATTAAGTGCATTTGTAGGTTAGTAGGAGAATATTGAACTGTATGCGGTACCTAATCGGAAGCCAGTGCAGTGACTTGAGGAGAGGGGTGATATGAGTATATCGGTCCAGGCGGAAGATAAGTCGTGCAGCGGAGTTCTGAACGGACTGAAGGGGGGATAGATGGCAAAGTGGGAGGCCAGTGAGGAGTAGGTTGCAGTAGTCAAGGCGAGAGGTAATGAGAGAGTGGATGAGAGTTCGGGTGGTCTGCTCAGAGAGGAAAGGGTGAATTTTGCTAATGTTATAGAGGAAGAAGCGGCAGGTCTTGGCTATCTGCTGGATATGGGCAGAGAAGGAGAGGGAGGAGTCGAAGATGACTCGAGGTTGTGGGCAGATGAAATGGGGAGGATGAGGGTGCCATCAACTGAGATAGAGAGTGGAGGAAGAGGAGAAGTGGGTTTGGGTGGGAAGACAATAAGCTTGGTCTTGGCCATGTTCAGTTTCAGGTGGCGGTTGGACATCCAGGCAGCAATGTCAGATAAGCAGGCCGATACCTTGGCCTGGGTTTCCGCAGTGATGTCTGGTGTGGAGAGATAAAGCTGGGTGTCGTCGGCATGATGATATTGGAAACCGTGAGATGAGATCAGGGAGCCCAGGGAAGAGGTGTAGATTGAAAAAAGAAGGGGACCAAGGACAGATCCCTGAGGAATTCCAACAGAGAGCGGGATGGGGGTGGAGGAAGAACCATGAGAATTCTTAAGAACTGCGGTGTTAACAATTACAAGTTGATAGTATAATTAAAATGGGACTATTGTGGTTTGCCCACACTGGGGAATGAGCAACTGAAAATTTGCGTTACATCCATGTTGTGTTTCAGTGGGAAGTGTGTGGTGGAGGTGCACAGCGCCCCCATCAGCTGCCTTCTAGATACTGTGGTGGACTTGCAGCCCATCTTCATATGGTCACAGACTTCTCCAGGGTGAATCCCAGGTCTACCACAATCCTCCGACACCCTCATGATCAAAAGCAAACGCCAGCACTAGAAGCTGTTAGCGCCATATTAGTGCCGGCATTTGCTACCGGCCCATGATTAGAGCCCTCGAGCGCATGAAACGCACTCGAGAGCTCTTTGCGCAAGTAGCAAGCAAATGCATGCTAAACAGGGCTCAGCGCATTCATCCCCAATGATCAGCGACCAGCATGCCAAAATTTGGGTCGCTGGCCGCAGCAAACCCTACGCCAGCTCCGAGCTGGCGTTAGGGTTTGCAAATCATTGGGGAGGAATGGTGAGCCCTGTCCACCATGTAGTTGCATGCTGGCAGGCCCCTGTTCCCCCCCAAAGCAAACCTGCCAACGGGGCTGGAGGGCTGGTGGACCTCCGGTCCCCCCGACGATCCCACACCCCCAGGTTCAGGGAGGGCTGGAGATCCAGTGGGTCTCCAGCCCCCCAATCCCCCAGAAAATGGTCCCTGGTGGTCTAGTGGCCACCGGCCAAACTCCCTCCCACCCAGCGAGCGAGCGACGGGGAGGAGGGGGGGCTGGAGGTCCGGCAGACCTCCAGCCCACCAGTGTTGTCCATCAAGTCCCTGGTGGTCCAGCATAAAGGACAACCCCCTCCCGGGCCCCCCTACCTTAGCGATTCCCTTACGTGGTCTGTAGCCCAGGATGCACTGGGCGGAGCTGGGCGCCGCCATTTTGCGGCAGCGTCAACCCAAGGAAGAGGAGGGAGGCAGGCTGCATCTGGTGTTTGTGCTCTGTTTTAAAGCTGTTGCAGAGAAGGCTGATTTCTTTTTCAGTTTTAGACCTGTGGGAAGGTAACTTGTAGTGCCATTAGCCAGATACTTTCAAAGTTGGTGCTCTGGGCTCTGATTGGCCTTGGAGTTCAAAATCCAGCCAGGAGGTACTGGAGTTTCCTCAGGTAGGGAGTGCAGAGGGTAAACATCTCTGCCCTGAGATCCTGTTCAAAACTTGTGAGCAGTTAGTTTCCTGAAACTACCCCGGTAGTAACAAAGTGTTTAGACAGTTTAATGTTGATCCTCGTTTCAGTTACCTGTTATTGCTTGCTGATTTCACCTGTTTTACATGGTCACTGTTCCATCTTCCTGATAATAAACCTGTTAGTTTATTAGCTCTGTTATCCTGGACTGACTTAGAATCCTGGTGGTTTGTGTTTGGGTATGGGGGTTTTTTCTAGGAACTATGGGACCCTGGGTTCGTGGCCCCAGTGTCTTTAGAAACCACTAGGGAAATAACTTGTGGGTGGGAGACTTGCCAGAAGCAAATGGAACCTATATGTAGGGTGGAAGGTTGCCTAATTTGAAGCAAGGTTACAGGTGGGCCTGAGCAGTACTGGGAACAGACCCTCTAGGTGACCACAGGGATAGCCCCAAGTGGATGCTAGGCATTCCTTGACAAACCTTTCTCCTTTTTTGTGGCAGTGTGGTGGGATCATCAGGCTCAGTGTGTGGGGTGAGGGTCACCATCCACTGAATGGTTCAGAGTTTTTAATTTGTAACCACCAGACACACAGCACAGTGAACAAGTGCAGCAGTTAACAAGGTCCCTTCCCTATTCATTTTTTTTTTTTTGTAGTGATAGGATGGGTGAGTGGTCTAATGGTTAATGCAGTGGGTTTTGATCCTGGCAACCTGGGTTTGATTCCAATTGTAGTTCCTTTTGACCTTGGGCAAGTCACTTACCCCTCCATTGCCCCCAGGTATGAAAACTTAGATTGTGAGCCTTCTTGGGACAGATAAAGTATTTGCATATATGTACAATGCTGCATACATCTTGTAGCGCTATAGAAATGATTAGTAGTAGTAGAGATCAGCAGCATGCTGATGGTGACTGGTAGCAGCCCTCAGACACTGGATATGCCTGACCAAACACAAGAGCAACCGGATGACCTCAACGAGGAGGGCAGGACCTACCTGTGCGGAGTTCTCCTGGGGGGGGGGGGGAGCAGACTCCTTGCGGGCAGAGGCCATGAGTTGGCAGGGCTAGATGCCACACCAACTGAGATCCAGCAGATCTACATGGTAGAGCAACAGCAACTAGTGGCATGAAGAGCGGGAATTCATGCTGGAAGTGGCTTGTATCCAAAGATCCGGCCCATCCTCTGAACCGAGACCAGAGGTAGGATCCACAACATGGATTGGGCCTAAATTGTTTGCACAGTTTGATGATACTTGAAGTGACGTTGACAGATATCTAACTGCTTTTGAAAAAATTTACTGCCTCGATAAGATTTCCAAGAAAGACTGGATGCGCTATCTGGGAGAAAAGCTCACTGGTAGAGAACGTAAGGCATTCCAAGAACTGTCCATGGAGACGTGTTCCCAGATGCGTAAAGCTTTGTTGAATCGTTATGCCATCACCCCTGAGACCTACAGACTAAAGTTCTGGACTTTGCAAAAGGGGGCGGATGATGCAACGAGTTTGTGATCCAGTTAAGATACCAACACCAATGGTGGCTCAGTGGAGCTAAGGTTGAAACCCTGGAGGACTACCAAAACCTGATGGTCCTGGAGCAGTTTCTTCAGTGTTGTCGTCCAGAAGTGAGGGAACAGTTCAAGATCACCAGCCTCCAGCGAAGGCAGCTGAGTTGGCAGACATCTTTGAGGCTAACCGTCCCTGGATGGTGACAAGAAGCTGTCCTTATCCACAGCAGCTGGGACCAAAGGGCAGCCAGGGCCCTAAGCCAAATATTCCTGCAGCCTCAGAGACAGTTAGCAAACCCTCCAGTGTTCCCCAAAAACCTAAAGACTTTATGCATGAACGCCCTTGTTACCAGTGTGGTGTACAGGGCATTTCAAAGCAGATTGCCCACATAATCTCAAACCTGCACTGAAGAGCATTTAAGTTTCTGCACAACAGCTTTTGTGGGTAGCTCTAGTCCCATGGAGGAAGCCTGCGCAGTAGCCGCAGCACGAAAAGTTACCGGTCATTCATCAAGCAGGGAAGCAGATGGGTTTTCTATTTAACAGTAATGTTTTGCTCCTGCAGCAGCCCTTGCTGTGCTAAACACGGCCATGTTGGGCTTGATTTTATATTTAACTAGCCGTTAAGCCCGTTAAAACGGGCGAGTTTTTTTAATTTCACCTCCATGTGTAGCAAGTCTGCTCTGTCCTCCCCCCATGTCCAGCAACCCCCTCACCCCATGTCAAGCCACCGTCCTCTGTTCCCTGCCCTCCCAAAGAGACAGTGAGTGTGAGAGTGAGCAGCTAGTGTGTGTGTGCTTGGGTGTCTCTGTGTGTGTGAGTGAATGAGAGAGAGTGTGTGAGTGAGTGAGAGTGCTTGTGAGCTGTTAGTACTCCTTGTCTCAGTGGAAGTTCAGTGTCTCCTTGTAGGCAGTTGTTAGAGCAGTTTGAAAGGCAGGCTCGTTTTTAAGTGTGTGCCGGTCTCCCTCCCCCCCTCCCCGCATACATGTTGTTGTTGTTCCGCCCCTTCTGCTGACTTGTGCTGCTCAGTAAGCCAAAGGGGCGGTACAGCTATGTCTTTGCTTCATGCTTCATGTGTGTGTGTGCTGTGAGTGAATGCACCTGTTTACCTTTTTCTGTTGGCCCCAGAACATTTTTTTGATCCCTGCTTGGTTTCTGCTGTGGGTTTTCTTTGTTGCCCACTTCATCGTTCCTGCTGTGCCCTTGTACATGGTGGTTCTCTTCTCCATCCTCCCTCCCTCCCCCACCGATGTTCACGCCCCCTCCTTCCCTCCCTATTGGCTGCATTACGTCCTCCTTCAAATTTCCACACCCCCTCCCCTCCCTATTGGCTGCATTACGTCCTCCTCCGATTTCCACGCCCCCTCCCTACTGGCTGCATTACGTCCTCTTCCGTTTTCCACGCCCCTCCCTTCCCTATTGGCTGCATTACGTCCTCTTCCGTTTTCCACGCCCCCTCCTTCCCTCCCTATTGGCTGCATTACATAGTAACATAGTAAATGATGGCATAAAAAGACCTGCATGGTCCATCCAGTCTGCCCTACAAGATAAACTCATATGTGCTACTTTTTGTGTATACCTTACCTTGATTTGTACCTGTCCTTTTCAGGGCACAGACTGTATAAGTCTGCCCAGCACCATCCCCGCCTCCCAACCACCAGCCCCGCCTCCCAACCACCGGCTCTGGCACAGACCGTATAAGTCTGCCCAGCACTATCCCCGCCTCCCAACCACCAGCCCCGCCTCCCAACCACCGGCTCTGGCACAGACCGTATAAGTCGGCCCAGCACTATCCCCGCCTCCCGCCACCGGCTCTGCCACCCAATCTCGGCTAAGCTCGTTAGGATCCATTCCTTCTGAACAGGATTCCTTTATGTTTATCCCACGCGTGTTTGAATTCTGTTACCGTTTTCATTTCCACCACCTCCCGCGGGAGGGCATTCCAAGCATCCACTACTCTCTCCGTGAAAAAAATACTTCCTGACATTTTTCTTGAGTCTGCCCCCCTTCAATCTCATTTCATGTCCTCTCATTCTACTGCCTTCACATCTCCGGAAAAGGTTCGTTTGCAGATTAATACCTTTCAAATATTTGAACGTCTGTATCATATCACCCCTGTGTCTCCTTTCCTCCAGAGTATACATGTTCAGGTCATCAAGTCTCTGCTCATACATCTTGTAACGCAAATCCCTTACCATTCTCGTAGCTTTTCTTTGCACCGCTTCAATTCTTTTTACATCCTTCGCAAGGTACGGCCTCCAAAACTGAACACAATACTCTAGGTAGGGCTCACCAACGAATCAACACCTCCTTTCTTCTGCTGGTCACACCTCTCTCTATACAGCCTAACAACCTTCTAGCTACGGCCACCGCCTTGTCACACTGTTTCGTCGCCTTCAGATCCTCAGATACTATCACCCCAAGATCCCTCTCCCCGTCTGTACCTATCAGATTCTCCCCGCCTAACACATACGTCTCCCGAGGATTTCTATTCCCTAAGTGCATCACTTTGAATTTCTTCGCATTGAATTTTAATTGCCAAACCTGAGACCATTCTTCTAGCTTCCTCAGATCCTTTTTCATGTTTTCCACTCCCTCCCGGGTGTCCACTCTGTTGCAAATCTTAGTATCATCCGCAAATAGGCAAACTTTACCTTCTAACCCTTTGGCAATGTCACTCACAAATATATTGAACAGAATCGGCCCCAGCACCGATCCCTGAGGCACTCCACTACTCACCTTTCCCTCCTCTGAGCGAATTCCATTCACCACCACCCTCTGGCTTCTGTCCGTCAACCAGTTCCTAATCCAGTTCACCACTTCGGGTCCTATCTTCAGCCCATCCAGTATATAGAACAATAAGGTGAGCTGGAGGGATGATAGTATGAAAGAAGATAAATTCTGCTTTTTTGAAAATCTATTTCGTTACTGTTCTGCTGCATTTTTCTTTCATTCATTTCTATTGGGTAAATTAAGTTGTGGAGTTAATGTTGCAGAAGCTGTTCAGCTGGCTTGAAATCCACAGTAAAGAAATTACATGGAAATACTTTTAAAATGAACATAAGGAGATATTTTTTCACTCAACGGATATAGTTAAGCTCTGGAACTCATTGTCGGAGGATGTGGTAACAGCGGTTAGCGTATCTGGGTTAAAAAAAAAAAAGGTTTGGACAAGTTCCTGGAGGAAAAGTCTATAGTTTGCTATTGAGACAGACATAGGGAAGCCACTGCTTGCCCTGTGATCAGGGGCTTGTGACCCGGATTGGCCACTGTTGGAAGCAGGATACTGGAGTAGAAGGACCATCAGTCTGACCCAGTATGGCTATTCCTAAATTTATTGTGAACCAAGATATAAATTACAAAGCAATATAAAAGTTAAAGTATACACATAAATATAAAAAACAGTTGTAGTTGGGTAGTGACAGGCAGGAAAAACAGAAGAGGGCCTTCCCCACACCATCACAGTCAGCAAAAAGTGTGCAAAGGGTGTGAGCCATACCCAGGGAACCAAAATGAGTTTCTGGACAGAGCTCTCGCCCAGTAAGAGTACAATGACTCCTGCCTTACCCTTTATTTTACTTACTATCTTACCTTTCCTATTAATATAACAAAGCAGTTTACAATTCCAAACAATAATAATTAAAAGAACGCCATTGTATTATAGGAAAGAGAACATAAGGAAAGGTAACAATACCACATATGTTATCAACTAACAATACCAGTGCAGTATAGCAGCAGAATTTATTTAGCTTCAAACCCCTTTGATAAGTACAGAAAAGTGTTCATTAATGTGTTGCAAAGATTAGATTTATACATGTACAGATTGGTGTTAAATTCCAGGCAGCAGGTGAGTCTTATGTTTTCTTTTTCAACTCCTCAAATCTACGGGACAGATCATCAAAGTCAATGTCTTCAGATGCTGAGGAATTTGCACCCACAGAGGTAGCAGGCAAAGTATCAGGCACAGAGGGCAGGTCAGGGAGCACAAAATTGTCATAATGAGTTGAAATTCCAGCTACTGGTTTTGAAGAAGCTCCAGGAATGTCCTCAGGGCCTACTTAAACACAAAAATATTGATTTTATACATGTAACTATATTAACTATATCACTCACCCCACTTTACCTCTCCCAAAAGTGTAGCAAAGCCTCTGAATGAACCAACAAGCCCAAGAGCTAGTGGAAAATACACTTCACCCCTTTCAGCTTTGGAAAGATGCAAGTTATAGTTCTGTCTACTCACCAGGCCCCTGTGCAGATGAACCTTTATTGGGTTTGAGGTCATCAATCTGAAAGACATAAGTTACACTTCTCCTTCAGAGCTAGTGCCAGTAACTGGGGTCTCCAAGAGCAGCAGAGAGGTGCCATCGAGATTAATTTCCTGTAGCATACTCCAGTGTCAAAACTTAAGTTAAAGCAACAGTAAATTAATCTCGCCTTGATGAGCAAAATTAATCGCATAGATCAGAACTGACTGAGTTTTGGAAAAGTGCTCTTCAATTAGGCTCCTATAGCAGCTCGAGGGTAGATTATGTCATACCTCTATAGCACGGCTACTCAGATGGAGACCACCAGGGTTTGTTTGGCCCTGAAGCCATGGCAGTGGTGGACTGACCCTCTCCCTCAACCCCTTCCTCAGGCCCTGGATTGGTGCTCTCCCTACATCAAAACAACTCCCCACCGCCGCCCCAGTCTACCTTAAATTGTTTCTCTGTCCAGCTCACCAACAGTGGCAACGATTCACAGGCCATATGCTGCCGTGTTCTACTGTATCCTGCTCCCTTCTAACCTAACTAGGGGGAGCACTGGACTCAAGGCTGGAGAGGAGGAACATGAAAAGAGATATTGGACAGTGGTGACTGGGCAGGAGGGAAGGAAGATACTGGAACCAGAGGAGGAGAGGAGGGGTGGGAAAGATACTGGACGGTAAGATGAGGGAAGGAGGTAAGCAATGGAGAGAGATGTTGGACTCAGGGGGCGGAGGGAAAACAGAGAAAGATGTTGGACAGTGGCTGGGTGAGAGGGAGGAAGGGAAGAGATCGGCAAAAAAACAACAAACTCTGCCTGCACCCAAGCAAAACAGAGATTATTATCTATATTCTGAAATTCTTATCCTATAATGTGTACATGTTGCTAGAACATTTTGTAAGCCACATTGAGCCTGCAAATAGGTGGGAAAATGTGGGATACAAGTGCAGCAAATAAATAAATAAATTTGGTTATCTAACACAAATGGACAAATACCTGACTTCAAAATACCTTTCGGGAAGAATGAACTCCAGCTAAAATCACGCCAGGAATCTTGGGATACTGCTGGCGTCGGCATTTAAAAAGGAGATAGAGCAGCTTTTAAACTAGAAATGGGGGAAAGGCCGACAGTCGCACAACAGCGCATGGTTCGGGAAAAGGTATCTTGCAAAGATACCTCACAAACAGGGAAGATAGGGTTTCTGGATAGTGAGGTTGCGTAACAGACCGTGGTAGGCCAGGTGCCCGTAAATACAACTAAATGGACTTGGGAAAAATCCACAATTCCAGGAATAACATGTATAGAATGTCTGTACGTTTGGGAAGCTTGCCAGGTGCCCCTTGGCCTGGATTGGCCGCTGTCGTGGACGGGATGCTGGGCTCGGTGGACCCTTGGTCTTTTCCCAGTGTGGCATTACTTGTGTACAAATGGGGCCTAACTTAGTAACATAGTAGATGACGGCAGAAAAAGACCTGCATGGTCCATCCAGTCTGCCCAACAAGATAAACTCATATGTGCTACTTTTTGTGTATACCTTACCTTGATTTGTATCTGTCATTTTCAGGGCACAGATCGTATAAGTCTGCCCAGCAATATCCTCGCCTCCCAACCACCGGCTCTGCCACCTAATCTCAGCTAAGCTTCCTCCCAACCATCAGCCCCGCCTCCCACCACTGGCTCTGCCACCTAATCTCAGCTAAGCTTCTGAGGATCCATTCCCTCGGAACAGGATTCCTTTATGTTTATCCCACGCATGTTTGAATTCCAATAACTTGTAGAGGGGCATCAACACCTCCTTTGGTTATACCTCTCTCTATGCAGCCTAACATCCTTCTGGCCAGGGCCGTCACCTTGTCACATGAAGGATAACCTTTTCTTTTATGGCCTTCTTAATTTACTTTCCTTACAAAAAGGTTTGTTGCCCTTAAAATAGCTCCTTTTAGATTTGCCCTCTGCTTTCCTACTTCTTTCAGATGTTCCCATCCAGCTAAACCAGTGGTTCCCAAACTTTTTCAGTTCACGGAACCCTTAGTGTGCAAGCAATTTTCATGGCACCGCCCCCCTCCAGCCATATAGGTCTCCCTTTCCCTGAAGCCCCCTCCTCCCTGAAAGTCCAGCACACCTCTCCATTCCCTGCAGCCCCCTCCTCCCAGAAAGTCCAGCACACATCTCCCTTCCCTGCAGCCCCCCTCCTCCCAGAAAGTTCAGTCCACCTCGCCATTCCCTGCAGCCCCCCTCCTCCCAGAAAGTTCAGTCCACCTCGCCATTCCCTGCAGCCCCCTCCTCCCAGAAAGTCCAGCACACCTCTCCATTCCCTGCAGCCCCCCTCCTCCCAGAAAGTCCAGCACACCTCTCCATTCCCTGCAGCCCCCCTCCTCCCAGAAAGTCCAGCACACCTCTCCATTCCCTGCAGCCCCCCTCCTCCCAGAAAGTCCAGCACACCTCTCCATTCCCTGCAGCCCCCCTCCTCCCAGAAAGTCCAGCACACCTCTCCATTCCCTGCAGCCCCCCTCCTCCCAGAAAGTCCAGCACACATCTCCCTTCCCTGCAGCCCCCCTCCTCCCAGAAAGTCCAGCACACCTCTCCATTCCCTGCAGCCCCCTCCTCCCTGAAAGTTCAGTCTACCTCTCCATTCCCTGCAGCCCCCCTCCTCCCTGAAAGTTCAGTCTACCTCTCCATTCCCTGCAGCCCCCCTCTTTCCACAAAGTCCAGCACATCATTTTTTTTTTGTTACATTTGTACCCCGCACTTTCCCACTCATATCAGGCTCAATGCGGCTTACATATTATATACAGGTACTTATTTGTATCTGGGGCAATGGAGGGTTAAGTGACTGGCCCAGAGTCACAAGGAGCTGCCTGTGCCTGCAGTGGGAACTGAACCCAGTTCCCCAGGACCAAAGTCCATCACCCTAACCACTAGGCCACTCCGCCACTCCTACCTGCAGCCCCTGTCCTTCCATAGTCCAACACATCTCTGCAGCCATCCCTCCTCCCATAAATCCAGTACACTTCTGACTTCCCCAAATCCAGCATCACTTGCTACCTTCCTTCCCGCAGGTCCAGGATTGCAACCGCTTCCTTCTTCTTCCTTCGCTATATTTTTGGGTTGTCTCCGATTCACACAGGCACTCCGGAGCCTTCCCTCTGCCGCATCCAGCTTTCTCTGATGTAACTTCCTGTTGTGAGGGCCGGACGCAGCAGAGGGAAGTCCCCGCAGTGCCTATGTGAATCGCGGACAGCCTGAAAATGTAGGCTGCATACACTGCAGCAGCGGGGGAAGAAGGAGGAAGCGGCCAATTCGGGACCTGTGGGAGGGGAAAGTAGGGAGCGATGCTGGATTGTGGGCGGCGGCAGGGAGGTCAGAATTTGCTGTGGCACCTGAGAGATTGCTGCAGCACACCATGGGGCTGCTGCACACAATTTGGGAATCGCTGAGCTAACCACTCCTTCAGGTAGTCCCCTATCTCAACAAAGTTAATTTTTAGAAATCTAGAACCTTTACCTTTGACTGAACTCTCTCTCCATATCTGTCTTAATACTGAACCACACCATCCAGTGCATCACTGAATGCCAGATGATCACCCACTATAACATTAGGAAAAAAAATACTCTTCATTCATAAGCACTAAGTCAAGTTACATTTCCAACTGCTGCAACAGTTCATCTGTCTACTTCTAGATGACCCCACAAAAGGGATACCTCAATCAACATCTGGCATATTAAAATCATCAAGAAGAGAAACAGAAGAACAAAAACAGCAAAAAGCGGAGATGGTCACACTCTGGTTATTAGTTTTATTGTTGACCTGTGACGGCTGTGTTTCAACCAGTGCCTATGTCAGGGGTCCTAGAATTGTCACGGCGAACAGATGAGGTCTAGAAATGAAGCAAGTAGGAAAGAATGAATGTTGGGGAGCCAGAGAAAGGGTCTTCGTTATGGAATTGGGCACAGAGAAACAATATGATTTACGAGTAGCTGGTTTCCTGGATGCTAGAACTTGTTTTACTGGCTCCATTGGGGTGGGAGGCGGGGCTAGTGCTGGGCAGACTTCTACGGTCTGTGCCCTGAAAATGTCAGATACAAATCAAGTAGCACATATGAGTTTATCTTGTTGGGCAGGCTGGATGGAGCATGCAGGTCTTTCTCTGCCATCATCTACTATGTTACTAAGTACCGCTCAATCTCCTTTAAACTTCCTTTAAAGCTATTACTTTTGGTATTCTTTATCTATTTCTTTCCTACTGCTTTCCATAAACCTACAATGTAAACCGCTCTCATGGTTTCTCTCTAAAGCAGTGTATTGAGATATTAATAAACTTGGAAACAAACTCTTGAGACTGGAGTATAAGATTTGCTCTTGACTTCTACTGGAAATGGTGGTGAAGGGAGGTGAATCTTAAGAACTACCAGCGACTTTGATGTATTAGGATATGGGTGTAGTGCATGCTCTTCCCATCTCTCTCACCGAGTCTTTTCAGCTTCTGTCCTGTCCCCAGGCTGAATAAGATGGGAAAAGCATTGCACTGAGCCAGATGCCCTCACAGCATTAATGCTTCCCTTCACCTACACTTGTGTATAGAGGAAGCTGGTTCATTGTGAAGGGGTCGTGTGTGTGTGTCCACCCACTCTATCCTTTATTTTAATCTGGAAGCAGGACTGGTGAAACTTTCTTCATGTCCACACAGCCTGCTTCAGAGGTTGGTCTGCCTGAGGCTTGAAAAGGTTGGGAAACACTAACAGCCCAGATCTGAACAGGATGTTAAGGGAATAATTTCAAAAACTAATCTAGACATAAAAAATTATTCATATACACAGTGGCACTATACATTAAATATACCGCTATAACTGGAAAAGATCAGCACTTCTGTAAGTTACTGGTAGACTATCAGTCGTGTACATACAGTTTGGATGCACCAGTCATACCTTTTTTCTTAATCTGAAACAGACATACAAGCTATATGTAAAATTGCTGCCTATTCTTTGTATAATATTGATGGATTTTTTTTAATGCACTATTGTTGCAATTGACCAGGTCTTAACGCGTCTGAGTAAGTGAAACCAACGTTTCAGCCATTGTGCTGTAGCTTTCTTCATACACTGCAGAAAGCCACAGCACAATGGCTGAAACGTCGGTTCCACTTACTCAGACGCGTTAAGACCTGGACAAGTGCAACAATCATGACTCCAGCTGTGGAGGCCTAAGAGGAAAAGTGCCTATTTCCTTGTTCATGTGGCTCTGCATCCAACAGCTTTGGACAGCTTCCTAAAGGAAAAGTCCATAGATCATTATTAAATTGTACTTGGGGAACCTCCATTGCTTATTTCTGGGATAAGCAGCATAACATGTTTTGTACTTATTTGGGATCTTGCCAGGTACTTGTGACCTGGATTGGCAACTGTTGGAAACAGGATGCTGGGCTTGATGGACCTTGGAGGAGTGCAGTGGAGGAGTAGCCTAGTGGCTAGTGCAGAGGACTCTGATCCTGGGGAACTGAGTTCAATTCCCACTGCAGCTCCTTGTGACTCTGGGCAGTCACTTAACCCTCCATTGCCCCTGGTACAAAATAAATACCTGAATATATGTAAACCGCTTTGAATGTAGTTGCAAAAACCTCAGAAAGGCGGTATATCAAGTCCCATTTCCCTTTGGTCTGTCCCAGTATGGCAATACGTATGTACTTATGTATAAACGTCTTTTAAAAATTAAACTCTTAAGAGTTTTGACCGTCTCCATCTGTTAGAAGGGGTACATAGCACATATGTCTGGACTGGTCAAGCAGGCTGAAAAGGAGTAAGGCAAGGAGTAAGGGAAGCAGGCAAGATAAGAGGAAAGATACCATTATTAAGAGAGAGAACTATAATCAGAGGTGAGAGGAGAAGAAATGTGAGACACAAGAAATCAAATATGGGTCATTTCATGCCAAGTGGTCTAAAATTAAAAATAAATTCCCACCATCATGTTCTCCAATTTTGTTCAAATTTTATCTGTTGCGCGAGTCAGGTGTTAAATGAAGTTTCCCAAAATTTGAGGTCTCTAACTGCAATAGTTGCAGATCTAGACCCCCCTTTTCTGAAAGGTTGTCAGTCCATGAGCGCGCGACATTTACCAAAATGCCATTTTCGTGGACTAATAAAATCCAAACACATTTATAAGAATGGCTAAAAAATTCAAATCCTGTACAGTTTTTGATGCTAATTCCGATGAAATACATTTTAACATTATGGATGCAAAATCCAGTCAAACAAGTGGACTCAAACTGTGCATCAAAATTGGTCGCGACTCATCGGAACATATTTGGACCAATATTCAGACCGCAACAACTTCCATGCAAACAAAGATACAGACTTGAAATTTTGAGCAAGCATTATGCTTTTGTGCTGGACATAATACTGCCAGATTTGCAACTAACCAGCATCTATAACCGCCCTGCAGGATCTCTTCAAAGTTGGCACTGTCAGCGCAAATGGTAAAATGTACCAAAGTTCAAAGCCAATTATTAAAAAAAGAGTCTGCCTGAATCAGCTTGCGAACAGTATCATCTGAAAGAAAAAATTGTGCTCTACAACACTGATATGTTTTTGTTTTGCAATGCCACCATTAAGTAGCCATTTACTCAGGTCAAAATATGTTATATTTTGTGTGCGCAATGTATTGCGTTGGTCCATGATGGCTGAGCCATTACTGGTTATCACATTGAAACCAGCATCCCCATTGCCAAAGGGGCCTCGCCCGATAGCCATGCAGTAACAGCCACGGGTGGGTATCTTCACTGTAGGATCCCAAACCTGATGGTTCCCAAGCCTGCCTTCTTCAGTTACTTCACTGCAGGTTTCCAAGCCTGCCTTCTTCAGTTACTTCATCATTCTGAAAGCATCATTGATCTGCAAGAGAACGGTTTCAGGGAAACTATATTGCCGACCAGATGATGTCACTGAAGGAGCTGGAATAACTGGAGAACTTTGACATTCTGCATTACTCGCAGTCAGGATTCCGTGCTCAGTATAGCACTGAAACAGTTCTGGTTACCGCCCTGCCAAATTTCAAAAGGGAGATATCGGTTTGGAAAAAGAATATTACTGCTGCAGTTCGATGTGTCTAGCGCATTTGATATGGTGGACCACAACATCTTACTACATCTACTAGATATCTTAGGCATCGGAGGGAGCGTGTTACATTGGTTCAAGGGTTTTCTGACCTCAAGAACATACCAGGTCAAAGGCACACCGGCTTTTTCCGCTCCTTGGAAAGCCTCTTGTGGGGTTCCCCAAGGCTCGCCTCTTTCACCAACCCTATTCAATATCATGCTGTTTCCCCTGGCAGCCGCACTAGCTAACCTAGGCTTAAATCCATTTATCTACGCAGATGATATAACCATCTACATCCCCTTCTACTACTCATTAGCTGAAATCACAGATTTGATCAAAGCGTGTTTCTCCACCATGGATTTGTGGGCTAAGGTGTTTCAGTTCAAGCTAAACAAAGAAAAAAACTCAATGTCTTGTCCTCTCGTCCCTCCACAGCAAATTCTCTGCAAGCAACCTTGTCATCAAAGACCAGACTCTTCATATCTCAAAGAGCCTAAGACTTCTAGGTGTTGAGCTGGACCCTCATCTGCAACTAGACCTGCATGTGCGAGCGGTCACCAAGAGGATGTTCTATGCAATGTGGAGGCTGCGGCGTATACGGTTCTGTCTCACCAGAGAGCTCTTCCGTACTCTCGTCCACTGGCTTGTCCTGTCTCACCTAGATTACTGTAGTGGGATATATGCAGGCTGTCAGAAGCACTTACTGAGAAAGTTCCAGACTGCCCAGAACACTGCTGCGAGACTCATCTTGGGAAAATCACGCTTGGTTCCTGCGCAGCCTCTGCACCTCAATCTACACTGGCTACCAGTACAAGAACGAATCGCTTTCAAGATCTGCACATTAACACATAAAATAATTTACGGATTAGCACCAGAATATATGATTCCTTTAACAGATCTACCGCCAAGAAATGCCACAAACACAGCTCGCTCCTATCTTCAGCTACATTATCCAACTTGCAGGGGTGTCAAATACAAGCTTCTTTTCGCCTCGTCTTTCCACTACTCCAGTCCGAAGATTTGGAATGCTCTACCTTTGTACTTAAAATCGCAAGCTGACCACCATCTTTTCAAGAAGTTGCTGAAAACGTTCCTCTTCGAAAAAACATACTCCATCAGTAACTCTGCTGTTTAGTCGTTATTCTTGCTGCTAACGTTACATCCTTATTCTTCTATAGCTTTCATGTATTGTACTTTTCTTCTTTTTATAATTCATGTAAGCCACATTGTGCCTGCATTTGTGGGAAAATGTGGGGTAGAAATGAACCATCTCTCTATATAAAAAGCAACACCAACGTTCTATGAAGCCTCCAGCCGGAAGTGTGAAGGGGGCGAGATATCCGGTTTCCCTATGAGTGTCTGCCCCGCCCTCTCTGTAACACAGTCAGTGAAGGAAAACAGCAGAGCAGGAAATCAAATCGCTGGCTCTGTAACAGTGAAGGAAAACAGCAGAGCAGGAAATCAAATCGCTGGCTCTGTAACAGTGAAGGACTCAGAGGGGGGAGGGGAGAGAGGCCAGAGGGCAGGGACACACACACTCCCACATGCACACAGAAGAAAACATTGCTAGCCCCCCTCCCCGTTTCATTTGCATCAGAAACGGGGCTTTTTTCCTAGTAAATAAATAAATCCAGCAAGTATCGTGTCTTACCGGCCAATAAAATGAAGTAGCGGGACCAGGAGGATGCATAAAGCTTACGAAAGCATCTTTCTGTTCAACTGACGTTTCACAAATGTTTCCAATCCACCATAACAGCGCACAATAAACGATTGGACAATCAACGAATAAAATACGAATTAATAAATAATTATATCAATACTTTTAAGCGACTATTAAGACAATTTCAAGAAATGAAGAAAAATTAGCGCATCAAGCGTACTAAATATAACATACTTTGACCTGAGTATATGGCTACTTAATGGTGGCCTTGCAAAACAAACACATATCAGTGTTGTAGAGCACAATTTTACTACTGCTACTTAACATTTCTAAAGCGCTACTAGGGTTACGCAGCAATGTACAGTTTAACATAGAAGGACAGTCCCTGCTCAAAGGAGCTTACAATCTAAAGGACAAATGTACAGTCAGTCAAATAGGGGCAGTCTAGATTTCCTGAAAGGTATAAAGGTTAGGTGCTGAAAGCAACATTGAAGAGGTGGGCTTTGAGCAAGGATTTGAAGATGGGTAGGGAGGGGGCTTGGCGTAAGGGCTCAGGAAGTTTATTCCAAGCATAGGGTGAGGCGAGGCAGAATGAGCAGAGCCTGGAGTTGGCGGTGGTGGAGAAGGGTACTGAGAGGAGGGATTTGTCCTGTGAGCGGAGGTTTCGGGACGGAACGTAAGGGGAGATGAGGGTAGAGAGGTAATGAGGGGCTGCACACTGAGTGCATTTGTAGATAAGAAGGAGAAGCTTGAACTGTACGCGGTATCTGATCGGGAGCCAGTGAAGTAACCTGAGGAGAGGGGTGATATGAGCATATCGGTCCAGGCGGAATATAAGACGTGCAGCAGAGTTCTGAACAGATTGAAGGGGGGATAGATGGTTAAGTGGGAGGCCAGTGAGGAGTAGGTTGCAGAGTTGCAGTAGTCAAGGCGAGAGGTAATGAGAGAGTGGATGAGAGTTTGGGTGGTGTGCTCAGAGAGGAAAGGGCGAATTTTGCTGATGTTAAAGAGAAAGAAGCGACAGGTCTTGGCTATCTGCTGGATATGCGCAGAGAAGGAGAGGGAGGAGTCGAAGATGACTCCGAGGTTGCGGGCAGATGAGTCGGGGAGGATGAGGGTGTTTATCGACTGAGATAGAGAGTGGAGGAAGAGGAGAAGTGGGTTTTGTTGGAAAGACGATAAGCTCGGTCTTGGCCATGTTTAGTTTCAGTTGGCGGTTGGACATCCAGGCAGCAATGTCGGATAAGCAGGCCGATACTTTGGCCTGGGTCTCCGCAGTGATGTCTGGTGTGGAGAGATACAACTGGGTGTCATCAGCATAAAGATGATACTGGAAACCATGAGATCAATGAGCCCAGGGAAGAGGTGTAGATTGAAAAAAGAAGGGGTCCAAGGACAGATCCCTGGGGAACTGTTCACAAGCTGATTCAGGCAGACTCTTTTTTAATAATTGGCTTTGAACTTTGGTACATTTTACCATTTGAGCTGACAGTGCCAACTTTGAAGAGATCCTGCAGGGCGGTTATAGATGCTGGTTAGTTGCAAATCTGGCAGTATTATGTCCAGCACAAAAGCATAATGCTTGTTCAAAATTTCAAGTCCGTATCTTTGTTTGCATGGAAGTTGTTGCGGGCTGAATATTGGTCCAAATATGTTCCGATGAGTCGCGACCAATTTTGATGCACACTTTGAGTCAACTTGTTTGACTGGATTTTGCATCCATAATGTTAAAATGTATTTCATCGGAATTAGCATCAAAAACTGTACAGGATTTGAATTTTTTAGCCATTCTTATAAATGTGTTTGGATTTTATTAGACCCCAAAAACGGCATTTTGGTAAATGTCGCACGCTCATGGACTGACAACCTTTCAGAAAAGGGGGTCTAGATCTGCAACTATTGCAGTTAGAGACCTCAAATTTTGGGAAACTTCGTTAACACCTGACTCGCGCAACAGATAAAATTTGAACAAAATTGGAGACATGATGGTGGGAAGGTTTAGACCACTTGGCATGGAAAGACCCATATAAGTTATGAGGGCAAAAGCTTCCAGCTTTACTGAAGAAGCAAGTACAGAATGAAAAGAAGAAAATGGAAAAGAAGAAAATGGAAAATGGTAAAATGATTCAGAAGCCCACAAAGTTCAGAATTTGCTTTGTTTACGTTACTGCTCCTTTAAAGCTTCTGGCTCAATCAGAACAGGCCTCTATTGTGCTATGCTTCCATGAGTCACGAGCCTCATTCACTATTGTGCTGGTGTTTTACAATTCCAGCTAGCCCTGGCTCCTATGGAACACAGCACACATGCACCTTGACCCTGCAACAGCTGAGTCTTCCGCCAGACCCACTATCTGACTTTTCAGTATCAGTGTGCCACACTGCTGCTGAGCAAGCCCTGGGAACTAAGGCAAATATTTTCCATACATGTGTGCAGTATACAAAATATGCCAATAAACGACTAAGGACTGTTAAGAGCTGACAGAATCTAACCCTTCACTGCAGAAAACTGGAAACCCTAAAAGAAAATGAAAAACTTACGGTTTCATATGCAGGGGGGGTTGTAGGTATTTGCGGTGGCATCCCTCCCATCTGAGGTGGATGGAAGTTGGTAAAGGCTTGGTAGGTACCAATTTCTGCTCCATTAAAATTCTCCTAATAAATGGAAGTGAGACAAAAATCAGAGCAACAAAACACAGTCCCCAACCAGACTGAATCTATATAAAACACCTTAGTGTAGTTCTCTGCGGAGGGAGGACACTCAACAGGTGAAATCAACCAGTTTCATCAAAGCCTCAAAATACAAATACTGATGTCATATGAAGTTTGTTAATTTATTTTTAATTTTTATTTATTTTTTTTAGCTTATTTAAGGTCAAAGTCATCAATTGAAAAGTCTGTCCAGCATCACCTTTCTTCATGGCTCAAAATGCTTTTGATATCCTGTCATGTTTTATGGTATCTGAATATAGGCAAGTAAAGGTGGAGATTTTGGAGGTTGCCAGCTTCCTCCTATTCCTTTTCGTTTCCAGCTCAATTAGAAACAACACCATGAGCCTTCATTCACTATATACTGGATATATTCACATATAGATTGCAACATTTATGATTTCAGTCAGAAGTTGGACGATATGCGAGTCTGCCATAAGACCACAAGTACTGCCATACTGGGACAGACTGAAAGTCCATCAAGCCCAGCATCCTGTTTCCAACAGTGACCAATCCAGGTCAAAAGTACCTGGGAAGATCGCAAAACAGTACAATATATTTTATGCTGCTTATCCCAGAAATAAGCAATGGATTTTCACAAATCCATCTTAATAATGGCTTATGGACTTTCCTTTTAGCATTTCTTCACCCACACCAGTTCAAGCATCTCCCCTTCCCCTTCGTTATGGGATTAAACTGTTATCTCCTAGGCTCTCTCCCAGTCAGCAGATTCTCCCTCTCCCATCCAGCCCCTTTCCTTCATGTCTTCTTCTCTACACTAGCACAGGACCTTCCTGTACAGGCCTGGCTGGCAAGTCCAAATCTGTCACACATCATGGGAGCATTTCCAGTTGGGCAGAAGGCGGGACAGAAATAGCTTTAGAGCGCAAGGAAGAGGTATACAAGTGACTGTGTTGGGGAGGGCAGAAGAATTTACTGGCAGCTGCTACCCATGGGACCAGGGAAGAATCCAGGAGATGAGACACTGGATTGGGGGGGGGGGGGGGAGAGAATACTGGCCATCTGATCTATATAATCATCAGACGGGGGCAGAGAACTTAGGGTGTGACTTACATGTGCAGCTGACACAAGTATATACAGTATGTTTATTTTTAACCACCCTCCCCCCCATGTCTGTCTAATCCAATGATAATCCTTCAGCCACAGACTAACTCTTTCCAGAACCATGTGCATGTGCTTTCAGTTTCGCCATTAGGTGTCACTGTTGCTTGAAGGCTGAGACGTCTGTTCCTTAAGCATGTGAACACTGTTGCAATGCCAGAGGTCAGGAGGTCAGACTTCATTTCCTGAGCCCAGCTTTCTACTTGTGCTGTCTAGGACTGGCAAATACTAAAGAGACAGAGCATTACTACTGGCCCACTGGTTGGCCCAGAGGAAGAAATGCACTGGTAAAGGGTAAGAAATAGGAAACATTTTTCCCAATTACCATAAGCAACTCAGCATTTTCAGCCTCTTCTCTATTTCCCCAGTAGTCCACTACGTTGAGGCATATTAGTTGAAAATAATAAGATACAAAGTGGAGGCATATTTCAAAGCACTTTGGGAGGCTAAGTTCCATAGGTTTCTATGGAACTTTGGGAGGCTAAGTGCTTTGAAAATGAGCCCCAAAGTGAGATACAAATCACCCATCTCCTAGTCTCTTATCCAAGGTGAGAGACTGAAGGGTTGGGGCCTTGAACAAACTCCTTTCCGAGGCTTATTTGACCTACTAGTGAAGTAGCTATTCACAGTGGCAAAAAGCTTTCTTTTAGAATTTACACTTTATAAAGAAAAACAGTTTCCTCACCTGTAACCCTCCCTGGTGGAGCTAAAAAGTACTAACTGTTAAGGAGATTTAGGTCTTACCTGTTTTCTTTCCTTTAGTCCCAACAGATCAGTCCTGAACAAGGGCCGCTGAGAAGGGGGGGGGGGGGGGGGCAAAGGGAGCAAGATTGTCCAGGTCTGGCTTCCAAGGGGGGCCCAGCACCAGGGTCTGTCTCTCTTCTGCAGTGGCATTGCCATGGGTGGGCCTGGGCCCATCCACTTTGAGGTCAGGCGCACCTAGGGTTACCATATGTCCGGATTTACCCGGACATGTCCTCTTTTGAAGGACATGTCCGGGCAACTGGGCGGGTTTTGCCAATCTGCCCGTTTGTCCGGATTTCTGGACAAACGGGCAGATTGCTAGCCTCCCCTCCCCTTACTTACTACTGCCCTGGTGGTCTAGTGACCTCTTCCGCATTCAGGGCAGGAAAGAGCACCCTCTTTCCTGCCCAGAGCGCTGCCCTGCATGCATCCTTCCTGTTCGTGATCCCGGCGCCGATTCAAAATGGCCGCTGAGAGTTGAAGTGACCTCGCGAGAGGAAGCACAACTCTTCTAGGTTTCAGGATAACATACATGAATCAGCCTATAAAACCAAAATGTATGCAAATATCCATAAATATTAATTGCATAAAACCA
This sequence comes from Microcaecilia unicolor, assembly GCF_901765095.1. Taxonomy (NCBI): domain Eukaryota; kingdom Metazoa; phylum Chordata; class Amphibia; order Gymnophiona; family Siphonopidae; genus Microcaecilia; species Microcaecilia unicolor. The sequence continues at coordinate 14,123,600 of NC_044032.1, read as the reverse complement.
GAGCTATTGGTGATTCTCAAAGATGAGACTTAAATTCCGTCATTCAAGCAATTTGCCCACGAGGTCAACGTTAATACTTACTGGAGCCTTTGGAGGTGGATACGAGAAAGGTATATTTGGGGAAGGCATTGGCACTGTTCCAACCGGACCAAAGGAGGGTATGAACCCACCACCACCACCACCACCACCACCGCCACCTCCTCTGCCTGGACCACCCCTCGTCACATCGTTGGTGAATCCGACATCAATGAGATCAGCCTCCACACCAACAGGTGCTTCAGCCTGTAAGAAAAAAACAAAGACATTGACTACATCCTTGCAATACTGACTGAGAGGAGCCTGTAGATGTTGCCTGTAAGTAACGGAGACAGCTCAAAACAGCTACAATCACTTCCTCCCAGCAGAAGAAACAGTGCTGACATGCTGACCATGGGATAACTCATAGCTCTACAAGCCTCTCATGCTGCATCAGCTCAGACACAAAAGTCTCCCTCCCTCCTCCCCTGCTTCACTCACCATGACAACAGAATCGGGCTCATAGGGTACATTGTAGTTCTTTGCGATCTCAATCAAGTATCTCTCCACTAGGATCTTCGGAGGAGCCTCAACACTCAATTTATGCATCAACTGGAAAAGAGAAAGCATAAGCAGATCTACCTCTCTGGTACAACCTGTTAGGTGAGAAAGTACAGAACCAGGGAAGCCAGGGTTCAAATCCTTCAAGCGCTGAAGTTCCTTACAACTGGGCAACCTAAAAGGTCTCATTTACTAACATAAGTTACTGAGTTAAGCACAGAGGGGCCAATGCAGAAAGCTGCACATTAGAGTCACTGACAGCGGTTCAACGCCAAGTTACCATAAAAAAAATATCATGACCATGCAGTAATCAATATGCATGCAAATTACTGCCATGTTAAAATAGTGGCAGTATTCTGCAGCTCGCTGCAATATGTCCCATCCCTGTCGAAGTGTGAGGCGTGACTGCCTCACGCACTGTCAGAAACAGGAACATTAAAGAAAAAGCCACTGGCAAGATCCCTAGAAGTCCAGCAGCCCCCTCCTCCAACTTAACTCAACCTGACAAGCCAAACCCACCCCTCCCCCCCCCCCCCCAAAGCCCTGGTGTCTAGTGCCTCCTCCCTGGACCATTCCCTGGTGTCTAGGATAAGCATCCCACCCACCCTCAATGCGTACCTTAAAAGAAGAGTGATGCCCATTTGTTCCTCTTGCATCACTACCTTGACCTTGCGTGGTGCATCTTGGGTTCATGTCTGCCGTATAAGTGACTTTTCCCCTTATTTGGCAGATTGACCACACGGCGCATTTTTGAAGATGGGACGAGGCAAGAGCATGTGGGCTTTACTCCTGCTTCTTTTAAGGTACGCCTTGGGGGGGGGGAGTGGGAGAGTAACCCAGACACAAAAGCAAAAGAGTGCTGCTAAACACCCATTCCTCTCAACCAACCTTTCTACGCTGCCCCAGACCTTGCAATGAGGAGACCACTGAAGAGCATCCAGTGACAGTCAAGTAAATCTGAGGTCTGTATGGTCACTGGGGACATAGTGGGAGGAATGGGGGGGGGGGAGGAGGGATGAAGGGGGTAGTGAGGCCCCTTTCTTTGGATGTTTGTGTCTGGTTTTGCTGTGCATGTTTCCCCAATTTTGAATTTTTATTTTATTTTATTTGGGGGGGGGGGGGGGGTTGGGGGGGGAAGAACTATCTGAAACATGCCAACTGATTTAACATGTACTAATTCATATGCTAATATGCATCACATTAATTTAGATGCACTAAATGAAGTAGCCGTAATGAACTCAAAGCATTTTACTTAATGCACATCCCTAGTGAAGAAGCCCCTCTTAGAAAAGCAGAGCTTGTGTCATCTTGGTGTATTAAATCACATAAAGTGTTTCTTTCAGTTAGTACATCCTAAGAGTTACCAAAGCCCTGGCGAAGTCTGTTTGCATAAAGAAACCTTTGGTGATAAATACTACTGAGGACAACTGAGTTTTCCTGATACAATGCAAAGCTGGAGAGCTCAATCGTCCTTTGAATGTATCATAGGCCGGTAAAATGCTGAGGATAAACGCAATGTCCCCTGACATAAGTGCATAGTTGCTTTTGTCTGCTAAACCCAAGGTCTTAGCCTCTTGCTTATACTACTGGGATGAATGAACTAAAGGCAACACGCCTACCACCACCTAACTACCCCACCACTATTTGGAAACCTAGACATGGTGATCGCCAACTGGCCAATAAGAAATTTCATATGATTCACAAATGTCATTGAGCACCACCTAGACATCTGGGAAATATTCAAAACCTGGCTAGACAAAAGCAGGGCAGTGCCATTAACTCAAGTATGCCCAACAAAATTCACCACCCAACATCAGCCAAGACCAGGGAAGCCAGGTGGAGGGCTAGCAGTGCTAATCCTAGATCAAATTGTGCATACACCAGCCAGCGAGCCTTCTCAAGGAATATCATCCTCAGTGGAACAAGTTTCAAGTTTATTAGGGGTTTACTATCCCACCCATTATACTAAGATTTCTGGGCGGCTTACAGACTAAAAAGAAAAGAAAGCGTGAAAAAAAAAAGAGGGGGGGGAATTACTACAAATTTAATAGGAAAGATGAGGTAATAGATAAGTAGGGGGTAAAATCATTCAGGTTCCATCTCGGGACCAATATGGCAGAGCTGTAGGCGTCAGTAAATAGGAAGGGTTTTGTTTGAAAGTCTTCTAGCAATGTCAAAGAAATTGAGGCAATTTGTTCCAGTGTACTGGATCTTGGCCAGAAATGATTGCATGCTTTGTACATTCATGGAAAAATTTAAGGAACAGAAATGTAGAAAAATAAAGGCAAAAACCATCTGGAGTATCCAGTCTGCCCATCCATAGCACCTTATCCCTGCCTCACCCTTAGTGTAGGTGGTGGGACAGGAACAGAGGGATCTAAGCGGCTGTTCTGTGAATTTACCACACTTCTTCACTGAAAGGATTTCCATAGGTTACTGCTGAGTCTGTTCCTTTTTATCTTCATCCTGTAACCCCATAATCCAGAACTTTCTTTCAATTGAAAGAGACTCGCCTCCTGTGCATTTCTGCCACTGAGGTATTTATATGACTCTCAACTATCTTTGCAATGTTGATGATAGTCATATAAATATAAACTTTTGCAAGCAAGATAATCACATGCAAAAGTTTATAGTGATATCATATCTCTCCTAATAATTTAAAAACTACTGGGCATTTATTCAAGTTCCCTTTGTGTACCGTTACGTTTTCTTTAAAGATCAGCAACCGTTCATTGTAATATATATGCAATAAAAAGTGAAACCGGATTGAGGAAAAAAAACCCTGGTATCACTGCATATATCTCAAATGCACTTGTCCCTCTGCTGCCTAACGGCCCCCCCCCCTTACAAAGCAGCATTGTAATGCCAACACAGCCCATGGCATTGCTGTGTGGCTTTGTAAAAAAAAAAAAAGGGGGGGAAGACATTTCATTGTACTGTGCCAACATCATGAGTATCGTATCTATGTTAAATGAATGCTCTATTAGGCTGCCTATTGTCTATTTTGCTGACATTTATCATATTTGTTCTATAAATGATCAACAATACTGTTTTAATACGTACATTACTGAAACTATAATACTATAACTGAGATTTATTTTGCCTTGTTCTGAGTTTACCTCATTGCTCTGTGTATTATGCAGACAGTTGGTCATTTTATTACTGTTATCTTGTTGATACTAAGCGAGTTGTTTGTGACAAGCTAGATTTGCTGTGCACTGCCTTGGGTAAATCTCTTCCTAATGGCGGTTAATAAACTCTAAGAAATATAATATTATATTAGTAAATGGGATCCTAAGACTCTAAGGACCCTGTTGACTCAGCTGCGCTATAGGCGAACTAGCGTTTTTCCATGGAAGCCTTGCAAGGCCACTGTTGACGTTTCAGCAGCCATTTTAAAGAAGCAGAAGCAGCGGGAAGGAAAGAGTGGGGATCTTTCCTGCCCCGAAGAGGTCACTAGTCCACCAGGGTGCACTGAAGTACATTCGTGGTGAGAACCCTGACTCAGTCCTGGAGGAGAGGGTAGATCAGGTGAGGTGGATGGAGTAGTGGGTGGAGGGGGCTCAAAAAAGTGGATGAAATGTAGGTGCAAGGAGGGAGGGGGCTGGAAAAAAAGATTGGTAAGAGAAACATACACGGGGGGGGGGGGAGGGAAAACGGGGAATAGAGCATATGGAATAAAAGGGAGTGGAGAGAGGGACATGCTGCTCATGGATGTTTGCTAAATACAAAATTAAAAAAAAAAACATATACAATTTCAATAAAGCAGAGTACGGAAGAAAATGCATTTGTGATATTTTTACCCAGCATTTTCACTGCTTATAGAATTTGGATTCTAAGGGGAGAAGGGTCAAGGAGACTGTGCGGCAGGGTGCGACGATGGAGGTTAGATTTCTGTCCCCGTGCAACTCTCTAATCCAAATCTAGACCAGACGATACCCAATAAAAGAGGGACAATAATTCACACAAAGTCCTGAAATAGATGAATGGAGGGCCCTCAAATGGAATGGCCTAGACTGCAACTGGAGGGCACCTCTCTTCCTTGTAATGGCTGTATTAAAGTCTCTTGCTTCTGTATCTGCAACCCGAAGACATATTACAGAACTGGAAAGTAGGCTTTCAGCCACACCGATGTGCCCTCTGCTACTACAATTTGTCCTTTTCTGGGATACTAAACAGTCCGTGAGAATGAGCTCTTACCCGGTCATTGACAGTTCCAATCTGATTTGTCCTGCACAGTTTGCCATACTCTTTGCTGTACTTAGCACACAGCTGATCAGCAACCTAAAGAGGACCAAATAAATAAATAAATAAGCAAACCAATAGTTACAGAAATTTTCCCAGGGGCCCTTATAAATGTATCATATTGCCCTGGCTACACACAGTAACATAGTAGATGACGGCAGATAAAGACCTGGTAGGTCCATCCAGTCTGCCCAACAAGATAAACTCATTACATTCGGTATATGATACTTCATATGTATTCCTGATCTTGAATTGCCCTTACATAAGTACATAAGTAGTGCCATACTGGGAAAGACCAAAGGTCCATCTAGCCCAGCATCCTGTCACCGACAGTGGCCAATCCAGGTCAAGGGCACCTGGCACGCTCCCCAAACGTAAAAACATTCCAGACAAGTTATACCTAAAAATGCGGAATTTTTCCAAGTCCATTTAATAGCGGTCTATGGACTTGTCCTTTAGGAATCTATCTAACCCCTTTTTAAACTCCGTCAAGCTAACCGCCCGTACCACGTTCTCCGGCAACGAATTCCAGAGTCTAATTACACGTTGGGTGAAGAAAAATTTTCTCCGATTCGTTTTAAATTTACCACACTGTAGCTTCAACTCATGCCCTCTAGTCCTAGTATTTTTGGATAGCGTGAACAGTCGCTTCACATCCACCCGATCCATTCCACTCATTATTTTATACACTTCTATCATATCTCCCCTCAGCCGTCTCTTCTCCAAGCTAAAAAGCCCTAGCCTTCTCAGCCTCTCTTCATAGGAAAGTCGTCCCATCCCCACTATCATTTTCGTCGCCCTTCGCTGTACCTTTTCCAATTCTACTATATCTTTTTTGAGATACGGAGACCAGTACTGAACACAATACTCCAGGTGCGGTCGCACCATGGAGCGATACAACGGCATTATAACATCCGCACACCTGGACTCCATACCCTTCCTAATAACACCCAACATTCTATTCGCTTTCCTAGCCGCAGCAGCACACTGAGCAGAAGGTTTCAGCGTATCATCGACGACGACACCCAGATCCCTTTCTTGATCCGTAACTCCTAACGCGGAACCTTGCAAGACGTAGCTATAATTCGGGTTCCTCTTACCCACATGCATCACTTTGCACTTGTCAACATTGAACTTCATCTGCCACTTGCACGCCCAATCTCCCAGTCTCGCAATGTCCTCCTGTAATCGTTCACATTCCTCCTGCGACTTGACGACCCTGAATAATTTTGTGTCATCGGCGAATTTAATTACCTCACTAGTTATTCCCATCTCTAGGTCATTTATAAATACATTAAAAAGCAACGGACCCAGCACAGACCCCTGCGGGACCCCACTAACTACCCTCCTCCACTGAGAATACTGGCCACGCAATCCTACTCTCTGCTTCCCATCTTTCAACCAGTTCTTAATCCATAATAATACCCTACCTCCGATTCCATGACTCTGCAATTTCTTCAGGAGTCTTTCGTGCGGCACTTTGTCAAACGCCTTCTGAAAATCCAGATATACAATATCAACCGGCTCCCCATTGTCCACATGTTTGCTTACCCCCTCAAAAAAAATGCATTAGATTGGTGAGGCAAGACTTCCCTTCACTAAATCCGTGCTGACTTTGTCTCATCAGTCCATGTTTTTGTATATGCTCTGCAATTTTATTCTTAATAATAGCCTCCACCATCTTGCCCGGCACCGACGTCAGACTCACCGGTCTATAATTTCCCGGATCTCCTCTGGAACCCTTCTTAAAAATCGGAGTAACATTGGCTACCCTCCAGTCTTCCGGTACTACACTCGATTTTAGGGACAGATTGCATATTTCTAACAGTAGCTCCGCAAGTTCATTTTTTAGTTCTATTAATACTCTGGGATGAATACCATCAGGTCCCGGTGATTTACTACTCTTCAGCTATTTTCAAGACATAAACCGTAGAAGTTTGGCCAGCACTGTCCTTGCTCTACATTTTCTGCCCCTGAAAACCTTTACAGTTGTAGCCAGACTGAACAGTGGAGTCAAGAACATTAAACAGAAATAAATTTTGGCACATCAGAACAGAGTAAGCCGAAAGTGAGCAATGCCAAAAACAGTTAAAGCCAATGCCGGCTGCACGTTGAAAGCATTCAACAAGGCACAGACAAGGAATAAAAGTTATAGGTTATAAGACCTTCAATAAGCCCCACATGGACACATGGGAAAAGGTTTATTTTCAGCAGCTTATCCTCAAATATCAAATCCCCACACAGGTCATTCTGCTAAGAGACAAGAGAACAAAAGACTGTTGAAGCTGTTGGGAAGCAGGCGGGGTTCATTTGAGATTTACTTGTGCAATGCACAGACACTAATGAACGCTAGAGGGATCGTAAACTGCCCTTGGGACACAATAACCAGTCAGATTTTCAGGATATCCAGATAACGTTTGCATACACTGTGGCAGATATTCAGATGATCTAAAAACTTAGGATTTTTTCTTCTAGTTCTAGGAGCAACTCTTAAAATGTAGGTGTCTATTTTCAACCTAAAAGTCAGATGCCAAATGTTAGCTGAACACAAGTTTCTTAGGTATCCAGTTGTTTTAAATATCAACTCACTGCATCTCCAGTTTCATGCAAATACATCTCAAGCTTAGTCACTGTGAATGTACTGAAAACCTAACTGGCTTAGCCTGCCCAATTCTCTTCTTAATGAAGTACTAGAGACCCCATTGATTTCCCCAGCCTTTCCTTTGAATTCCAGTACTCGTTGCTTCCACCTCTAAGCACATCCATAAAGGCATTTCCTGAGACTACCTTGGAGATTTACACTGCGATCTCATATAAACCTGCTCAACAATGTCTCACATCCTTTAGCAATCAGAATGGCACTTTTTCTGAACCTACAAATATGAGAACAATCTCATACTAGAATACACCAAATCAGCAGATTCAGTCTTGATGGCCACTGATAGCCCCGATGGTCTAGCGGGACTCTACGCCCCCCCCCAACACCCCTCCTCTTACCTTGATGTAGGAGGTAAGTGGCCCACGCCTCTGCAACCGCTTTCAAAATGGCGGAGCACAGCCTCTGCCTGGTGCATCCTGGTCGCCGCATCTCAAGAAAGATATAGTGGAATTGGAAAAGGTGCAGCGGGGATGGGACGACTTCCCTATGAAGAAAGACTAAGGAGGCTAGGGCTTTTCAGCTTGGAGAAGAGACGGCTGAGGGGAGACATGATAGAGGTATATAAAATAATGAGTGGAGTGGAACAGGTGGAGGTGAAGCGTCTGTTCACGCTTTCCAAAAATACTAGGACTAGGGGGCATGCGATGAAACTACAGTGTAGTAAATTTAAAACAAATCGGAGAAAATTTTTCTTCACCCAACACGTAATTAAACTCTGGAATTCGTTGCCGGAGAATGTGGTGAAGGCGGTTAGCTTGGCAGAGTTTAAAAAGGGGTTAGACAGTTTCCTAAAGGACAAGTCCATAAACCACTACTAAATGGACTTGGGAAAAATCCACAATTCCGGGAATAACATGTATAGAATGTTTGTACGTTTGGGAAGCTCGCCAGGTGCCCTTGGCCTGGATTGGCCGCTGTCGTGGACAGGATGCTGGGCTCGATGGACCCTTGATCTTTTCCCAGTGTGGCATTACTTATGTACCATAAAGAAAAAAACCTGGGCTATTAATGGCCACCAGGGGATCCACGCTGGTCAGGTCGGGTGAGAGTCGGACCACCAACCATGCCACTAGGGGACGGGAGGGGTCCACCAGACCCCTCCCCAGGAACTTTTCTAGGAGGGAAGGGGTGGGGGTAACTAGACCACCACCAGTGTTTTTTGCTTTTTTTTTTAAGAGTTGTGCAGGGGGTGGGGAACACACTCGAGAGAGAGAGTGCACTGGACTCCTGTGGACCCCCTCTTGAACACCCCCGCACATCTCAAAAATCTCCTTGGTGGTCTAGTGTCAGATGTCAAATGCATTTGACATCTCTCAGTCGCAAACAACGACCAATGCGCTAAGGGGAATCTGTGCATCTGATTCCCTTTGTGCATCAGTCGATGTTTGCGACTTGGTAAGTTCTCTCGCGGCACCTGTATATAGCATCTGGCCCTGAATGTGCTATAACCAGACAAGTTCTGAACTGCCCTGGCTCTGACCTACAGTGGTGGAAATAAGTATTTGATCCCTTGCTGATTTTGTAAGTTTGCCCACTGACAAAGACATGAGCAGCCCATAATTGAAGGGTAGGTTATTGGTAACAGTGAGAGATAGCACATCACAAATTAAATCCGGAAAATCACATTGTGGAAAGTATATGAATTTATTTGCATTCTGCAGAGGGAAATAAGTATTTAATCCCTCTGGCAAACAAGACCTAATACTTGGTGGCAAAACCCTTGTTGGCAAGCACAGCGGTCAGACGTCTTCTGTAGTTGATGATGAGGTTTGCACACATGTCAGGAGGAATTTTGGTCCACTCCTCTTTGCAGATCATCTCTAAATCATTAAGAGTTCTGGGCTGTCGCTTGGCAACTCGCAGCTTCAGCTCCCTCCATAAGTTTTCAATGGGATTAAGGTCTGGTGACTGGCTAGGCCACTCCATGACCCTACTACTACTATTTAACTAATGTGCTTCTTCCTGAGCCACTCCTTTGTTGCCTTGGCTGTATGTTTTGGGTCATTGTCGTGCTGGAAGACCCAGCCACGACCCATTTTTAAGGCCCTGGCGGAGGGAAGGAGGTTGTCACTCAGAATTGTACGGTACATGGCCCCATCCATTCTCCCATTGATGCGGTGAAGTAGTCCTGTGCCCTTAGCAAAGAAACACCCCCAAAACATAACATTTCCACCTCCATGCTTGACAGTGGGGACGGTGTTCTTTGGGTCATAGGCAGCATTTCTCTTCCTCCAAACACGGCGAGTTGAGTTCATGCCAAAGAGCTCAATTTTTGTCTCATCTGACCACAGCACCTTCTCCCAATCACTCTCGGCATCATCCAGGTGTTCACTGGCAAACTTCAGACGGGCCGTCACATGTGCCTTCCGGAGCAGGGGGACCTTGCGGGCACTGCAGGATTGCAATCCGTTATGTCGTAATGTGTTACCAATGGTTTTCGTGGTGACAGTGGTCCCAGCTGCCTTGAGATCATTGACAAGTTCCCCCCTTGTAGTTGTAGGCTGATTTCTAACCTTCCTCATGATCAAGGATACCCCACGAGGTGAGATTTTGCGTGGAGCCCCAGATCTTTGTCGATTGACAGTCATTTTGTACTTCTTCCATTTTCTTACTATGGCACCAACAGTTGTCTCCTTCTCGCCCAGCATCTTACTGATGGTTTTGTAGCCCATTCCAGCCTTGTGCAGGTGTATGATCTTGTCCCTGACATCCTTAGACAGCTCCTTGCTCTTGGCCATTTTGTAGAGGTTAGAGTCTGACTGATTCACTGAGTCTGTGGACAGGTGTCTTTCATACAGGTGACCATTGCCGACAGCTGTCTGTCATGCAGGTAACGAGTTGATTTGGAGCATCTACCTGGTCTGTAGGGGCCAGATCTCTTACTGGTTGGTGGGGGATCAAATACTTATTTCCCTCTGCAGAATGCAAATAAATTCATATACTTTCCACAATGTGATTTTCCGGATTTAATTTGTGATGTGCTATCTCTCACTGTTACCAATAACCTACCCTTCAATTATGGGCTGCTCATGTCTTTGTCAGTGGGCAAACTTACAAAATCAGCAAGGGATCAAATACTTATTTCCACCACTGTAACACTACCTGCATAGTGAGGCGGGGCTAGTGCTGGGCAAGACTTCTACGGTCTGTGCCCTGAAAATGGCATATACAAATAAAGGCCAGATATACACAAGTAGCACATATGAGTTTATCTTGTTGGGCAGACTAGATGGACCGTGCGGGTCTTTTTCTGCCGTCATGTTACTACTATGTTACTATGTAAAACATGAGCGTCAGCAGTGCTACTTATATCATGAAGACCCTAATACCAAGGTTTACAGAGAACATCTATAACATCCATCAATTTCACTAAAAACTAAAAAAAGAATGAATAGCAAGAATGCAGTCTGAACGTTCACTAATGCAAAGTTACCTAATCTTTAAATCATAGTACTACTACTATTAAACATTTCTATAGCGCTACTAGACTTACACAGCGCTGTAAATTAACATGAAAAGACAGTCCCTGCTCAACAGAGCTTACAATCTAAATTGGACAGACGAACAGACAGCTAGGGGTGGGGAAATTGCAGTGGTAGGGGTGATAAGTGAGGGTGTTGAGTAAGAGAGTCATGGTTAGGAGTCGAAAGCAGTAGCAAAGAGGTGGGCTTTAAGCCTAGACTTGAAGACAGCCAGAGACTGAGCCTGACGTACTGGCTCAGGGAGTCTATTCCAGGCATAGGGAGCAGCGAGATAGAAGGAACGGAGCCGGGAGTTAGCAGTGGGGGAGAAGGGGGACGACAGGAGACATTTACCCAGCGAACGGAGTTCACGGGGAGGAGTGTAGGGAGAGATGAGAGCGGAAAGGTACTGAGGAGCTGCGGAGTGGATGCACTTGTAGGTCAAAAGGAGAAGTTTGAACTGTATGCGGAAGCGGATAGGGAGCCAGTGAAGCGACTTGAGGAGAGGGCTAACGTGAGTATAGCGACTCTGGCGGAATATAAGACGCGCAGCAGAGTTTTGGACAGATTGAAGAGGAGATAGATGGCTGAGCGGGAGACCAGCAAGAAGCAAATTGCAGTAGTCTAGGCGAGAGGTGATAAGGGTGTGGGTAAGGGTTTTGGTATCGTCCTCGGAGAGGAAAGGGCGAATTTTATTAATATTATAGAGAAAGAAACGACAGGTTTTGGCAATCTGCTGAATATGAGCAGAGAAGGAGAGAGCGGAGTCAAAGATGACTCCAAGGTTGCGCGCAGACGAGACAGGGAGGATGAGAGTGTTATCTACCGAAATAGAGAACGGGGGGGGGGGGGGGGAGAGGAGAGGCAGGTTTAGGGGGAAAGAGGAGAAGCTCAGTTTTGGTCATGTTTAGTTTCAGGTGGCGGCGAGACATCCAGGCAGCGATGTCAGACAGGCAGGCCGATACTTTGGTCTGGATTTCAGCTGAGATATCCGGTGCGGAGAGGTAGATCTGGGTATCATCAGCGTAAAGGTGGTATTGAAAGCCATGGGATGAGATCAGAGCACCAAGGGAAGAGGTATAGATGGAGAAGAGGAGAGGTCCTAGGACAGATCCTTGGGGTACACCGACTGTTAGCGGGATAGATGTGGAGGAGGAACCACCAGAGTATACGCTAAGAGTACATCGGGAGAGATAGGAAGAGAACCAGGAAAGAACAGGGCCCCGGAATCCAAGAGAGAATAATGTATCAAGGAGTAAGGTGTGATCAACAGTATCAAAAGCAGCAGATAGGTCGAGGAGGATGAGACTAGAGTAGAGTAGTATCCTGAAGACGAGTAGCATTTGGCTGCAGCCGCTCCCTGGAGCATTGAGGTGTAGAAGTTAGTGGTTGATGTTCCTATAACACTAGGTATGCCGAGAGCTGTAGTTGTCGAGAGACACACACCAGTATTACCTGCAGCTCTCAGAAAGATCAGAAGTGGCAGCGTTTCCTCCATTTCACCAGTCCCCTCTCATCATAGACTTGGAGATAGGAAGGAATTTCTCTCACCATTGAATTACCGATTACTAAGTACAGAGCACTGTTGGGTAATGTAAAGGCTGCAGTCCATTTGTTTACAATACAACACAGAGCTTATTAACCGCTTTCTTCCCAGTTTTTGTGTTGGTCTCTTATTTTGGGATAAACAGTAACTCATTAAAAAATTATGTAAATAAGTCAATATTTATCAAATAATAAAAGGTTTCAAATTTTTCTGAAATGATAAATAATTTGGTTCAACTCTAAAGAAATACAGGTGAACCATTCCAAGAGAGTTAAACATGCGCTTTAAGTGAAATATTAGTTGATCCCAAGGATGAAAAGAACAAAAGGTATTTTTTAGTCCTCAATCTATCCAGTTATCTAATGCTACAGTAATTAGAGGCTGAAGAGAGAAGAGCAGGAGAATGGGACAAAAGTTAATGAGCAAACTTACTGCAAAACACTCATTTCTGTCACTCAACCCCTGCGAAGGAATCAACTACTCACTATTCTCAGCTCAGCCACTTCAGCCTGCAATCGAGGTGCTGCCCAAATCAAGGTCGATACTGCTTCGCCCAACCCAGGATCCATTTCTCTGAAGAGCACAAAGTCAGAAATCAGACACTCTGAAAACAAGCCCTTCCCCCACCTTAGTCTCCCCCGATACTAAAGATCTTACTTCATGGACTGAATCAAGCCAAATCGAGCCAGCAGCAGATCACAGTACAGCTCCAGGATTTCCATTGCCTCCACCAGGTAATCCTCACGGATGATGTGCTCCACACGGATCCGAGCCCGTTCATCTTTCCCCGTTGACAAATAATCTGCAATCTCCTTCCTTGCCTTCTGGGCCAACTCAGCTATGGTAAAAAGCAAAGCATAACTTGCAACTCCATGTTTCAAAACCTACTCACCCCCAACACCCTCAAATGCTGAGCTCCCATCCTCTGCTCACAAAACACTTGGCTTTCCTTCTGCAAGGGCAGCCTGGGACCCCACACCTCCCCAATACATCTAGCTCCTCAATCACACAGGACCACCTCGAACACACCTCTTTTTCAGACCATTCCAAAACCCAGAGCAGAACTGGGAATTTCCCAGGCTGCACAAGTACCCTGTTTCCCCGAAAGTAAGACATCTCCCGAAAATAAGACCTAGTAGAGGTTTTCCTGAATTGGTAGATATAAGGCCTCCCCCGAAAGTAAGACCTAGCAAATTTTTGTTTGAAAGCAGGGCCGCCGAGAGCCGGAAAAGGCCACCCCCGGGTCGCCCCCCACCCGAGGTCGCCGGGCCCCCCCTCCACCCACCCTCCGTCACTCCCGGAACTAACCTTGAACGCCTTCTTTCACCTTCGCAGCAAGCAGCAGCAGGGCAGACCTCGCCTTCCTTCTGTGCCCCGCCCTCGTGGACGTTACGTCAGGCGAGGGCGGGACACGGAAGGAAGGAGTGGCCTGCCCTGCTGCTGCGAAGGTGAAAGGATGCGTTTAAGGTTAGTTCCGGGAGCGACAGAGGGCGGGCGGGCCAACCCCGATCCAACCCCGAAAAATAAGACAGCCCCTGAAAATAAGACCTAGCGCATTTTTGGGGGCAAAAATTAATATAAGACAGTGTCTTATTTTCGGGGAAACACGGTAAATATTCTTGGTGTTTGTGGTGAAACAGAGGTTTATGTGCACCGAGACCTTTTGCTTCCCCAGTGAAATTTCCTCTCTTCCACTCCTTGAACTGACAGCCAGAAAGCAGTCTGATCTATAGTCTTTCAGTGATGTTCTGATCCTTGCAACACTTAAGTGAAGCTTGGATTGCATATTTCCCCCTATCCCATAAGACTGTAGCATGATGCAATATCATTGGTTAAAAAGCTACCAGTATGCCACAGGAGTTGGGCCAGTTTCATTTGTGCCAGAATGGAGTAAGTTTTCTTGTCTCTGGTGGTCGGTGGCAAGCAGCAGCGGATTCATACAGCCTGCTCGTGCCAACCCAGGAGCCTTCATTCTGATGTAACTTCCTGCTTCCACATAGACGAGAGGATACAAGGCTCCAGGGTTGGTGTGAACAGGCTGTATGAATCGTTGCTCCCTGCCACTGACCACTAGAGACAAGAAAAAGCTTAAAAGGTACATGGGGGGAGGGGTCAAGATAGACAAGGGGACAGAAAGAAGAGATGCTGGACGATTTCTGTGGAGGTGGAAGGAAGAGAAGGTAAAAATGCTGGACCATATGTGGGGGTGTCCCTTGACAATTTTAGTACTGTATAAGTGTGCAGAGAGATGAAAAATGGTTGAAAATCTCTGCTCTGTACCCAGATTGGTCCTTTAGGCAGCCCCTGGCTTGGGAGAACAGAGGAAACAGGGTCCTGCCCAGCTCTACACACCCCAGCGAAGGAAAACATAGTAACATAGTAGATGACGGCAGAAAAAGACCTGCACGGTCCATCTAGTCTGCCCAAGATAAACTCATATGTGTATACCTTACCTTGAATTTGTACCTGTCCTTTTCAGGGCACAGACCATATAAGTCTGCCCAGCAGTATTTCCCGCCTCCCAACCACCAGTCCCGCCTCCCATCAGCGACTCTGGTACAGACTGTATAAGTCTGCCCTCCCCTATTCTCGCCTCCCAACCACCACCCCTCTTCCCCCAGGAAGTCTCTCCTGAAGCTCCCAGGGTGCTGGTTAAGTACAGTAAGACATGTCTAAACAGCAATCTGTTATTCTACTTGTTAGTCGTTTGCCAACTGTTAATAAACTTTCTAGTTTGTTAGCCCTGCTTCTGACTAATCAATAATCCACAGTACTATTTTTTTTATTTGATTTTTGGGAGTTTTTCTATAAACTGTGGTGATACTGAGATTCTCCTAGTCTGCAGGCAGGTTTTTGTCTAAATGTAGGGGAACCTGTGCAAGTTAAAGCAAGGCCTGAGCTGTGGCTGGCAGCACCCGCCACAAGGCTAATCCTAGTGTCCACTCAGGCTTGTTAACATGTTACAGGATGGTATCCAAGCTCTAAAGTACAGCATTTCAGAGCCACTGAGAAACACAGCCGGGCCCGGGACAGGACTGGGCTGCCACACGCGCCCCCCCCCCCCCCCCCCCCCCCCAACCTGGGCCACCCCCACACCTGTCTGCTCCCTCGCTCTGTCCTCTCCTGCGCTGCTCCTGTCCGTGCCAGGACTCAGGACCTGGATGATTGCAGTAACGCACTATCACGTTAAATTGAATCATCCGGGTCCAGGAGAGCACAGACCTGGAAGCAGGCAGGAAGAAGCCTGCCGGTGATGAGACCGGGCCCAGGGAATTTTGTCCCTCCCTCCTTTCATTCGGGCTGAGGATCAAAATCATATGACTAGTGGAGCTCGCTTGCTGAGTATTGGAAAAAAGTCCTGTATCTACCATGGGACCTGCTTTCTCCCTTCCCCGACACAGAAATCCAATAAAACACAGAAACATTCTCCTATACTTCTTTTATAAACATGACACATACATGGGAAAATGGAAGAGGGACCCTGTGCAGCTGGACAACCACAGTCTTCCTCACTAGTGTGCCGTGGCATACTTGTGTATCTGTTACCGCTGTCATCACAGCACCCAGCTTTCAAGATCTCACAAGAGACACCACAGTAACTTACCAATCGATGGCAGATGACCAAAATAGTCTTCCCCGAGGAAGGCTGCCCTCGCACTAGGGACACCCGGGTGCAATACCACCAGGAACCTTCCTTCCAACTCCAACAAAATGTCTACCAGCCCATCCAAGGATCCTGTCACCCTCATAATTAATCACAGCCCAACGCTACCTTGCGAGCAGATGCACTGCTCTCTTCTGATCCCTGGTACCGCATGTCCCCATGCAGTCTCTTCCCAGTACCCCTGTTACTCACTTTTCTTTTTCTCCAGGAGTTTCAGGCGATTGATAACAAGTCGTAGATTGACTCGTAGACGTTCTGCTTTAAATCCTGATCCAAGCATGATTTCCACGTCCTAGCAGAAGCAGAGGGTTGTCACTAGGATGAGGTAATAACTCAGTTTTAGAGAAAACATTTATGAGAATCGGATCCCAATATCCAGAGAGAAGTACCATTAGTTAAAGATAGGAGTAGAGAAATAGAAGAGAGTGAATTAAGCAATTTTGCAACTTTCAGTGTGTGACATGTATCCTGTGCAAATGCTAAACATTTGGACATTTTCTGAAAAGTTAACAGCATATCTTGTGAAAACAGAACAAGAACATGGAACTTACACTTTTAGCTTTTTGTACATCTGAACAAAGGGAAACTACTAGAATATTGCATAAGTGTGCGATACTTTGAGTACTGTGTTCAATCTGGTTGCTGTAATTTAAAAAAAATATAGCAGAATTAGAAAAGGCTCAAAGGAGAGCAACCAAAATGATAAAGGGGATGGAATGCCTCTCGTATGAGGAAAGGCTAAAGAGGTCAGGGTTCTTCAGCTTGGAAAACAGACAGCTGACGGGGGATATGATAAAGGTCTACAAAATCCTGAGTGCTACAGAACGGGTAAACGTAAATCGATTTTATACTCTTGCCAAATTTGCGATAATTCCTTTCAAAGTCTTTGTACTTTTTGAAATTCATACAGACTCACAACATCTTTCTAACAGCTGTCTACCTTCCTGGAACCCAAAACATTTTAACAGACTCTCAGTCGCCATCTCCAACCTCACGAATGGTCTCTAGGCCCCAATATTTTCCATCGTATTACACAAAGGTTTGATGTTCCTAACATAGATCTTTTGCAACGGATCTCAATGCCAAGTGCAAAACGTTCTGCTCATGTCATCCTGCCAAGATTTATTTATTTTTATTTATTTATTGCATTTGTATCCCACATTTTCCCACCTTTTTGCGGGCTCAGATTGGCCAAGAACACATTTGCCATACCTTGGACAACAGACGTTCTTTACACATATCCACCAATTCCTCTAATATCAGAAACTCTTCTCAAAATATCTCAAGACAAAGCTCAAGTAATTTCATCGCTCCCTATTGGCCTCGCCAACCTTGGCTCTCCCTTCTACTTCAATTGAACCAACTTCCTCCTTACCATCTACGACTATTACAATATCTAATGACTCAGAATCATGGAACCATATTTCACCAGAACATTCACTCACTAGCTCTCAGAGCCTAGAAACTAAGCAGTGACCGTTCAAATCCTTTATCAGCAGTTGAATCTGTCATTCTGGGATCCAGAAATCCATCCATGAGGAAAGTTTATGCCTTTCAGTGGAAACATTTTTCAAATGGGTGCTCTTTGATATCTCAAGACCTCTTCACGTGTCCGACTGCCACTTTATTACAATACCTCCTGCACCTCTCAGACTCCATCCAAGCTCATCTCAGTGCAATCTCATCTTTTCATGAAGAAATTGCTTCTCGATCCCTCACTTAACATCCCATTGTTTCTAGAGGCCTACTCAATATAAAACCTTCTCTCAAACCCCCCATTCCTCTTGTAGCGCTATAGAAATAAGTAGTAGCAGTAGTAGTAGTAAATCTTGTATTGCAATTGTTAACAACTAGTAAAAAAGGCCCGTTTCTGACACAAATGAAACGGGCGCTAGCAAGGTTTTCCTTGGAGTGTGTATGTTTGGGAGAGTGTATGTGAGAGTGACTGTTTGAGAGTCAGAGTGAAAGTGTGAGTGTGTGAGAGAGAGAGTGAGTCTGGGTGTGAGTGTGTTTGTGAGAGAGTGTGTGTGTGAGAATGAGAGTGTGTGCAAGTGTGTATGTGAGACACTGTGTGAGAGAGTGTGTGTGTGTGTGGGCGAGAGAGAGTGTGTGAGACACAGATTCTCTGTGAGAGTGAGTGTATGAGACCAAGCGAGTATGTGAGTGACTGTGTGGCACATAGAGAGTGAATGTGATACAGTGTGAGACAGAGTGTGTGAGAGTGAGAGTCAGAAAGACATTGTATATGAGAGAGAGAGTGTGAGCCGTGCCCTCCCAATCCATGGCCATCTGTCCCCTGCCCCCTCCATTCATCCTTTTCCAGCAATTCCCCTATCTCCCTGAGCCCTGCCCTCCCAATCCATGCCCATCCATGCTCATCTGTCACCTGGCCCCTCCATTTTTCCCTATCCAGCATTTCCCCTCTCTGCCTGAGGCCTGCCCTGCAATCCATATCCATCCATGCCCATCTGTGCCCTCCATTCATCCCTATCCAGCAATTCCCCTCTCCCTGAGACCTGCCCTTCCAATCCATGCTCCTTTGTCACCTGGCCCCTCCATTTTTCCCTATCCAGCATTTCCCCTCTCTGCCTGAGGCCTGCTCTGCAATCCATATCCATCCATGGCCATCTGTCCCCTCCATTCATCCCTATCCAGCAATTCCCCTCTCCCTGAGTCCTGCCCTTCCAATCCATGCTCCTCTGTCACCTGGCCCCTCCATTCATCCCTATCCAGCAATTCCCCTCTCTGCCTGAGGCCTGCCCTGCAATCCATATGCATCCATGCCCATCTGTGCCCTCCATTCATCCCTATCCAGCAATTCCCCTCTCCCTGAGTCCTGCCCTTCCAATCCATGCCCATCCATCACCTGACCCCTCCATTTTTCCCTATCCAGCATTTCCCCTCTCTGCCTGAGGCCTGCCCTGCAATCCATATCCATCCATGCCCACCTGTGCCCTCCATTCATCCCTATCCAGCAATTCCCCTCTCCCTGAGTCCTGCCCTTCCAATCCATGCTCCTTTGTCACCTGGCCCCTCCATTTTTCCCTATCCAGCATTTCCCCTCTCTGCCTGAGGCCTGCTCTGCAATCCATATCCATCCATGGCCATCTGTCCCCTCCATTCATCCCTATCCAGCAATTCCCCTTTCCCTGAGTCATGCCCTTCCAATCCATGCTCCTCTGTCACCTGGCCCCTCCATTCATCCCTATCCAGCAATTCCCCTCTCTGCCTGAGGCCTGCCCTGCAATCCATATGCATCCATGCCCATCTGTGCCCTCCATTCATCCCTATCCAGCAATTCCCCTCTCCCTGAGTCCTGCCCTTCCAATCCATGCCCATCCATGCTCATCTGTCACCTGGCCCCTCCATTTTTCCCTATCCAGCATTTCCCCTCTCTGCCTGAGGCCTGCTCTGCAATCCATATCCATCCATGGCCATCTGTCCCCTCCATTCATCCCTATCCAGCAATTCCCCTCTCCCTGAGTCCTGCCCTTCCAATCCATGCTCCTTTGTCACCTGGCCCCTCCATTTTTCCCTATCCAGCAATTCCCCTCTCTGCCTGAGGCCTGCTCTGCAATCCATATGCATCCATGCCCATCTGTGCCCTCCATTCATCCCTATCCAGCAATTCCCCTCTCCCTGAGTCCTGCCCTTCCAATCCATGCTCATCTGTCACCTGGCCCCTCCATTTTTCCCTATCCAGCATTTCCCCTCTCTGCCTGAGGCCTGCTCTGCAATCCATATGCATCCATGCCCATCTGTGCCCTCCATTCATCCCTATCCAGCAATTCCCCTCTCCCTGAGTCCTGCCCTTCCAATCCATGCTCATCTGTCACCTGGCCCCTCCATTTTTCCCTATCCAGCATTTCCCCTCTCTGCCTGAGGCCTGCTCTGCAATCCATATCCATCCATGGCCATCTGTCCCCTCCATTCATCCCTATCCAGCAATTCCCCTCTCCCTGAGTCCTGCCCTTCCAATCCATGCTCCTTTGTCACCTGGCCCCTCCATTTTTCCCTATCCAGCAATTCCCCTCTCTGCCTGAGGCCTGCTCTGCAATCCATATGCATCCATGCCCATCTGTGCCCTCCATTCATCCCTATCCAGCAATTCCCCTCTCCCTGAGTCCTGCCCTTCCAATCCATGCTCATCTGTCACCTGGCCCCTCCATTTTTCCCTATCCAGCATTTCCCCTCTCTGCCTGAGGCCTGCTCTGCAATCCATATCCATCCATGGCCATCTGTCCCCTCCATTCATCCCTATCCAGCAATTCCCCTCTCCCTGAGTCCTGCCCTCCCAATCCATGCCCATCCATGCTCCTCTGTCCCCTGCCCCCTCCATTCTTCCTTTTTCTGTAATTCCCCTCTCTTCCTTCCATAACCCCCCCTCGCATCCATGCTCCTCTCTGTCCCATGTCCCAGCCTGGCCCGCCCTCTTCTTCCCCCCCCCCCTCTTCGCATCCATGCTGTCGTTTTTCCCCTGCCCTCCTGCTCCCAGTGTTCAACTTTGCTGCCCACCCTCTTCTATTCCCCCCCTCAACATCCCTTTTCTTTTGTTTTTTTTATTTACCTCCGTGGTGGCGGTTCCGGCAGCGCAGCGTCAGGGAAGGAGGCGGCGTTTCCGACTTCCCTTCGCTGTGTTCCGCCTTCTTCTGACGTCATCATTGAAGAAGGCGGAACACAGCGAAGGGAAGGCTAGAGACGTCGGGAGCGCCACCTCCTTCCCTGACGCTGCGCTGCCGGAACCGCACCGTGCGTGGGTGCGATCAGTTTGTTTTTTTTTCTGCCCTCGCGATCCGTGTGTTTTCCCCGCCCTCGACGTCATGACGTTTGACGCGAGGGCGGGGCAGAGACGGCTGGGGTGGCTTCACACCACGAACGCCACGAACCCTTCAGGGGGGAGTGTTTTAGTGACTTCAGAACGTTGTCCTCATTAGAACGTTCACGGTGCGTTTTATTATATTAGAAGATTCCTTTCAAAAACCTCACCTTTTCAAACTTCTCTCCTGAGGACTCTGTTCCTAAGTGCAATTACTTTGGCAAAACAAATCAGCAAAAAAAAAAAAAAAAAAGCACTTGTTCATTATCCTCCGTATCTACAAATCCTACCAGAGTAGCGTTACTGACACATTCTAAATTTCCCCCTAAAGTTGTCTCTATTTTTCACTTTAATCAACCAATAACTTTACCTACGTTTTTTTTTCTTCTCCGCACTCCAATCATCATCAAATTGACCTACACCCTTGGGACTGTGGTAGAGTCTTAAAAATCTATCTACAAACAACTGAACAACCAGGTTATCCATCACAGCTGTTTCTCTCTATTAATCCAAACAATCCAGGATTACCTTTATCTAAGATAACTAGCTAATTGGGTAGATGACTGTATTACCTATTGTTATTGTTTAAATTCTATTTCAAACCCTCCAAGAGTTACTTCTCAAACTCAGGGCCATGTCTACAACATCGGCACACTTACATTCTGATTCCCTTATGGGCATTTGCCAAGCAGCTACATGGACCTCTCCTCTCACTTTTGCAAAGCATTACTGTATTGATCAACCTTTATTATCTAACCGTTCCTTTGCAAATGCTGTAATAAATTCAGCTACCGTTTATGAACGTCAACTAACCTCCTCCTCCTCCATTCTTATCAAGTTGTATATTTTTCTATAACACCTGATGCAACTCTCAGCTTTGGAGTTTCCACGTGTGGCTGTTTGTGATCTTGCTTGCCCAGTGTCAAACACTTGTAACAGGTGTTCTCCATGGGCAGAAGGATAGAACAGCTACACAATCCTAACCTATACTATCCTCAATTGAAGTCAGCGACACATAAATGGTGCAAACTTGGCTCTGCCATGAATCATGTCCTCTTTCAAAGTCATTTGTGTTGTCATTCGGGCAGCTAAATGGGATTTTTATGACAAATCTCCCAGTCCCTCAATAAACCAGTCAGTCTTTTGCATTCTTCATAGAGTAGCTCCATAGTCTAGTGTTCTCCCTGATCATGACCCTTCTAATTCTGCCACTTGACACCCTCTCAACTGCCTGGCAAGTGAAAGTTTCCTCACTCTATTGGTCACTTCAACCTGCCCAGCCCCCTCCCTCTTTCTCCTCTGCCTCTATTCTTACCTCCCTTGCAGATGCTCCCAATTCTATCCCTATTCCTTCCCCACCCCTCCCTGCTGACTAAAGACTCATCTGACTCCATTCCTGTTTTGTCTTCCCCCTCTCTGCTCCCCATTCTCACGACCCCCAGATACGCCTCACACTCCACCACATTCATCTGTTGTTTTTTTTCATCTCTCCCTACTTCCGCTACTGTTTTTATTCCCCTTTCCTCTGCCCCTCTTCTACCTGGTCCTCCTTCAATCAGCCATCAGTTCTTATGGATAAGTTCTGGTCTCCCTCAATCCCTCCTCCTCTTCTGCTGCCCCATGGCCTACACGGTTATTTAAACATCTTTCAAATCAACTTACTCCTCATCTCCTTCCTCTTAGTAGTTCTTTCACTACAGGCACTGTACCCTCCTTGTGGAAGCATGCACTTGTCCATCCTCTCTTCAAAAAAACCCCATCTTGACTCTTCTCGTCCTACAAGTTTCCACCCCGTTTCCAATTTCCCATTTATGTCTAAGCTTCCTGAAAAACTAGGTTCTCCAACTTGTCCAACATGTTGAGAAATGTAATGTCGTTCATTAGTACCAATCTGGCTTTCGCCATAATTGTAGTACAGAGACCTTTCTTGCCCCTCACAACTTCATCCACATTTCTCTTGACCAATGTTGCCCCGTGATCCATATGTCCTTTGACCTATCCTCAGCATTCAACCTTGTTGATCATTCTCTCCTTCTTCACCATCTCCCATCAATTGGCATCAATGACAAAGTTCTCATTTGGTTTTCAAGTTATCTTAATAACCGCTAATAACAACTATCTTTTGGCGGATACTCCGTTCTGTAGATAAATCTCTCTTATCTGTCCCCTTCTCCTCTACTGCTAATTCCAGATTCCGTCCCTTTTATCTTGCTGCACCTCTCGCCTTATTCCTTTACCCTTATTGTTCTGTTTACCTGTCTTATCTAGATTGTAAGCTCTTTGAGCAGGGACTGTCTTTTTGTGTATGGTGTACAGCGCTGCGCATGCCTTGTAGCGCTATAGAAATGATAAGTAGTAGTAGTAGTAGTACCTCCTCTTCCCCTTCAAAATGGTGCTCCTCAAGGCTCTATTCTGTGTCTCACACTCTTCAATATTTTCTTGGCTCCCCTCCTTACTGTTATTCAAGATCATGGTTGTACCCCTGTTTGTTATGTGGATGACATACAGATCGCTTGCAAAGTCTCTGATTCTTCTGCCCTTCTGTGTCATATACGTCTCCCTCAAGTTTTTCTTTGGCTTAAATCTAATCTGTTTTTCCTCAACAGGTCAAAGTGCGAACCCATCTTTTTTTCATCTTCACGCTCTGCCCAACTCATGCCCCTCCCCTTCTTTGGATGGTCAACCAATCCTGCTCCGCAATTCCATTAGGATTCTTGGGGGTTATCTTCAATTCTTCCCTCTCTTTTAAACTACAAATCAACTCCGTACTCCACTCAGTTTCTTTGCACTTCCACGCACCCAATCAGTCTGCCTAAAGGTAAAATGATTGCTGCCTGATACATCATAATACCAATGTGCCCCTTTCTGGTGTTTCCATGATCGGCCTCAGCACTATGGCATAAAGGTTCCGCCCTGCTACTCTTCTCCCCAAAATACAATCCAACTGCAAAGAAACATCTGTAATCCAGTTAGAAAAGCAAGTTGGGTCATTCCATGCCAAGTGGTCTAAACCTTCCAACCATCATGTCTCCAATTTTGTTCAAATTTTATCTGTTGTGCGAGTCAGGTGTTAAACGAAGTTTCCCAAAATTTGAGGTCTCTAACTGCAATAGTTGCAGATTTAGACCCCCTTTTCTGAAAGGTTGTCAGTCCATGAGCGCGCGACATTTACCAAAATGCCATTTTTGAGGTCTAATAAAATCCAAACACATTTATAAGAATGGCTAAAAAATTCAAATCATGTACAGTTTTTGATGCTAATTCCGATGAAATACATTTTAACATTATGGATGCAAAATCCAGTCAAACAAGTTGACTCAAAGTGTGCATCAAAATTGGTTGCAACTCATCGGAACATATTTGGACCAATATTCAGACCGCAACAACTTCCATGCAAAGATACGGACTTGAAATTTTGAACAAGCATTATGCTTGTGCTGGACATAATACTGCCAGATTTGCAACTAACCAGCATCTATAACCGCCCTGCAGGATCTCTTAAAAGTTGGCACTGACAGTGCAAATGGTAAAATGTACCAAAGTTCAAAGCCAATTATTAAAAAAGAGTCTGCCTGAATCAGCTTGTGAACAATATCATCTGAAAGAGAAAATTGTGCTCTACAAGAAGTAAATAGTTTGGTTGCATAACTGTAGTTTGACTCCTTTATTTGGGGAGGGGGGTGTGGCCGGAACAGGAAGATCCACAAAATGAAAGTCTCACTGCCCACCCCCTCCTCCCTGGCCTTCCCACATGCTCAGGATTATCAAATATTTTCAAAACCTTATCTATTCTTATCTTTCTTCAGGGCCCTTCTATTAATCTTGCCACTTTGGAACTGTGCCAAGTACTCGTAACCTAGATTAGCTACTGTTGGAAACAGAACACTGGGCTAAATGGACCCTTTATCTGACCCAGCAGGGCAATTCTCAAGTTTACTAGGCAAGGGTGATAATGTGATCAAATTCGAGTTAATATTTGGAGTAAACACACAAAGAAACTGTACTGTGGTAGCATTCAACTTTTGAAAAGGCAACTATGACAAAAGTGGTTAAAACAAAACAAGATAAAAGAAGCAGCTGCAAACGTTAGGAGTTTAAATCAGGCATGGATGTTGTTGTTGTTTTTTTAAATACCATCTTAGAAGCCTAGAGCAGAGGTACTGAACTCAGTAGCACAGCCAGATCTGCCATTTTGGGTCGTCCCTTTCGACTTTCTCCTGCATCTCTCTCCTTCTCTGCCTCTGGCATCTGCCCCTTCCCGACCACAGCCCAGCAACTCCCCCTCTCTCAACCTCCTCCTTCCTGAGACCTGCCGGTAGCAGCAGTGATTCACATCTGCTGTCTGTGCCAGTCCTACAGGGCTCCCTTAGGAAGTGATGACGCGAGAGGAGGACACAGCAGTTTCCTCTCTGGCGGGATACATCAGAAGGAACCCTGTGGAGACAGCGCAGGAATTGGTTGTGAATTGCTGCTGCCACCCACAGTTCTCAGGTAGAGTGAGGAGGGGTGGCTTGGAGAGAGAGAGGCATTTGGCGGGCTGTGGGAAGAGCTGATGCTAGATCTAGGCGCGGAGGACAGGGGAGCAAGCCAGCTGCCACCAAGATGCTCTGGGGCCCTCAATAGTCACCAGAATGGGTGGGCCTGTGCCCACTCATAGCTACACCACTGATAGCAAAAGTGAAAAGAGAGCAAAAGCCAACAAATATGGTGAAAATATAAGGTGAAAGATGCTATTACAGCCAAAAAAGCATCTTTCAAGAACAGAAAAAGACCTGGAGCAGGTGTGGGGAAGAGGGGTTGGTGGTTGGGAGGCGAGGATAGTGGAGGGCAGACTTATACGGTCTGTGCCAGAGCCGGTGATGGGAGGCGGGACTGGTGGTTGGGAGGCGGGAAGTACTGCTGCGCAGACTTGTATGGTCTGTGCCCTGAATAAGGCAGGTACAAATCAAGGTAAGGTTTACACATATGTTTGTCTTGTTGGGCAGACTGGATGGACCGTGCAGGTCTTTTTCTGCCGTCATCTACTATGTTACTATGTATCTGAATTACAACAGGAAGAGTGAACTAGACCCTGCTCTGTTCTCCATTGGCTGTAACAATGAAGTTATAAACAAACTTTGCCAAAAATCTGAACTCAAACAATACATAAGTACATATAGTACATAAGTATTGCCATACTGGGAAAGACCAAAGGTCCATCAAGCTCAGCATCCTGTTTCCAACAGTGGCCAATCCAGGCATAGAGCATAACTATACGTCTACATGGAAACAGAGCACAAACAAAAATATGGATGATTCCTTCTGGGAAAATGTATGTGTCAGACCTGTGAGCTCTTGTACCAAGTAGAGCGCTGCCGAGCCTGGTACTCGGACCAGGTTCTGCTTGGCGGCCGGACAACTCCGGGTTTCACCTGCGCTGACCGCTGTTCCCCAGAGGTTGAGCCCCTAGGTGCGGGTGGCCTGCAGGGCTTACGAGATGGAGCAGGAAGCGGGGTGATGAGCGTGGCGGCCAGACAGGCAGCAGGCAAGACAGTGATCCAGGTACAGGCAGTGTCAGTAGGCAGGCAGCAGACATGAGAGTAATCCAGTTACAGGCAGAGTCAGTAGGCAGGCAGCAGACACGAGAGTAATCCAGGTACAGGCTAAGTCAGCAACAAAGAACAAAGTAGAGGAGAAGTGTGCACACTACTGAGCAAGTAACACCTACCAAAGTAGAAGCCGAAGCAAGGAGTCTAGGGAGAGCTCAGCTGATAAAGTGCTGGCATCTGACATTAGCAGGGAGAAGGGGCACAGCCATAGGACAAGAGCAGGGGAAGGAGGGACTGGAAGACCAATAGGAGAGAAGCAAGGGAAGCCAGGCAGAGGAAGAGCAGACCCAGGTGGGTGGCAGCAAAGCAATCAAGGAGGCTGCAGTCAGAGAAGAACTGCACACACATGGCTCAGGGCTGTGCCAGTCAAGTGTGCGTTGTAAAAGGTCTCCGTCTGGCCCAGTCCGGGAAGGCCTTACCACACCACCGGCCCAGAGCTTTCGTTTCCTCCTTTACTTTTCTTTATTCAGCAGGCCTTTTCTCAACTCAGTTCAATATAGCCAGGCTGTGCTAAACACAGTCCAAAATACAGCCAGGCTTTCCTCCACTCAGTTCAATATAGCCAGGCTGTTTAAAACACAGTCCCAATTAAAGCCAGGCTTTTCTCAACTCCGTTCAATATAGCCAGGCTGTGCTAACCACAGTCCACAATACAGCCAGGCTTTCCTCCACTCCGTTCAATATAGCCCGCCTGTTCAAAACACAGTCCCAATTACCGCCAGGCTTTTCTCAACTCAGTTCAATATAGCCAGGCTGTGCTAGACACAGTCCAAAATACAGCCAGGCTTTTCTCCACTCAGTTCAATATAGCCAGGCTGTGCTAAACTCAGTCCAAGTACCGCCAGGCTTCTCTTAGCACAGTTCAATATAGCCAGGCTGTGCTAAACTCAGTCCAAGTACCGCCAGGCTTCTCTTAGCACAGTTCAATAAAGTCAGGCTGTTTTAAACACAGTCCCAGTACAGCCAGGCTTCTCTCAGCACAGTTCAATTAAGTCAGGCTGTTTTAAACACAGTCCCAGTACAGCCAGGCTTCTCTCAGCACAGTTCAATTAAGTCAGGCTGTTTTAAACACAGTCCCAGTACAGCCAGGCTTCTCACAGCACAGTTCAATTAAGTCAGGCTGTTTTAAACACAGTCCAAGTACAGCCAGGCTTCTCTTAGCACAGTTCAATTAAGTCAGGCTTTGCGCGGGCTCAAAGCCTCAGGTCCCACCCTCTTGGTCAGCCTTACTCTCCTGACCTCCTCCCGCTTGACCCGGGCATTCCCACTATACCTCCTGCTCTGGCTGCCTCAGCGCCAAGAGTTCCATCGGTTCTTCTGAGACATTCTCTGGCTCCTCTTGCTCCATGGCCTCCTGTTCCTCCTCCTCCTCTCTCTCTGGAGCCCAGTCCATTTTCTCCTCTCCCCACCCCTTTTCCAGCTGATCTCTCTTTTCCTCATTAACCGGGCTTGGCTGCTTTTCCTTTCCCCCCCCACCGGTTCAGCCACCTCCTCCACCAGGGTGGTGACTCAGCTTTTTCCCTTTTCTGGCCGCCCTCTTCTGGAGCTTCTTGGTTCTGCACCCTATTTCTCCTTACCCGGGGTTCTCCTGGGGCTTTCTGGGAGTTGTAGTTTCTTATTGGTATGACCCTCTTAGGCAAAACAGGAGCCCCCCTAGGGTCTTCCCTCCTACCCTCCAGCTCTCTTTTCCCCTGTAGGAAACTGGGGTTCCTCTCCACCCTTTTCCTTCCTTCATACTCCTTACATACCCCCCCCCTTAAGATTTCACTCCCCAACTCTTTTCCCTTTTCCTCCTTATCCTCCCCTACCCGGGATAGGGCATCTACATTTCCCAAACATCTCCCCGGACGATGCTCCACTGTGTACTGGAAGGGTTGCAATGCCAAGTACCAGCGCATTAGCCTTCCGTTATTATTTTTCATTAAATTCAGCCACTTCAATGGAGCATGGTCCGTTACGAGCTTAAAAGGCCTCCCTTTGAGATAGACCGTACATTCTTGTACCGCCCATCTTATTGCTAAACATTCCTTCTCTATGGTGGAGTAATGGTTCTCATGAGGTAGGAGTTTACGGCTTAGATACAGTACCGGATGTTCTGCCCCTTCATGTTCCTGAGACAGCACTGCCCCTAGCCCCCTCCCCGAAGCATCGGTTTGCAGAATAAAGGGTTTTTCGAAATCTACTGCTTTCAACACTGGTTCCTGGCACAAGGCCTTCTGCATCTGCTCTAAGGCCCTTAACTCCTCCTCCCCCCACCTCAGATGATCCGGACTCTTACCCTTCAACATGTCCGTTAATGGAGTGGCCATTTCGGAAAAGTGAGGGATGAACCTCCTGTAATACACCACCATACCCAGAAAACTACGCAATTGTTTTTTCCTGTTGGGCCTGGGAAATTCTTGGATGCTTTTAACTTTATTCAGTAAGGGTCGCACCTCCCCCCGGCCTACGTTATACCCTAAATACTTCACCCTATACTGGGCAAAGTAACATTTCTTAGGGTTCAAGGTAAGTCCGGCCTCCCTAAAAGATTGCATCACCGCCCCGACGTGTTTCAAATGGGTGTTCCAGTCCTCACTGTGTATTACCACATCATCCATATATGCCGCAGCATATGTCTGATGTGGTCTGAGGACCCGGTCAAGCAATCTTTGGCAGCTCGCCGCCGCCGAATTAAGGCCAAAGGGGAGCCTTTTGAATTGGTACAAGCCTATGGGGGTACTAAAAGCTGTCTTGGCTTGAGCTCCCGGAGACAGGGGAATCTGCCAGTATCCTTTTGTTAAATCTAGAGTCGTAAGATACTGTGCTGACCCCAACCGGTCCACCAGCTCCTCAATATAAGGCATAGGATAGGCATCCGTCCGAGAGATAGTATTAAGTTGGCGGAAATCAATACAAAATCTCCACTCCCCTTCAGGTTTTGGGACTAATACCACGGGGCTTGACCAGGGACTATGGGACTCCTCAATTACCCCAAAATCTAACATCTCCTGCACTTGTTTAATGACTTCCCTCCTTTTCATTGGGGAGAGTCTATAGGGCCTTTGCCGTACTATTTTACCCCGTTCCGTTACAATATCATGCTCTACTAGGTGGGTATTCCCCGGGCATGCCGTCAAAACATCTTTAAAGCGCTCTAAAAGCCTTCTTATCTCCTTTTGCTGCCCCTGGGGTAGCCGGGGGTTAACTCCGGGCTCACCGGGTTTGAAAATCTCCCGTATTTGAGGCCCTAACTCCTCTCCTTCCTTCTCTTCCCCCCGAGATTGAAACCCTACCCTAGCTACCCAAGGTTTCATAAGATTAACGTGAAAAGTCTGAACCCTACCCCTCTCATTTGCCACCTCATACGTGAGGGGGCCGAGTCTCCTCCTCACCACCCAGGGTCCTTTCCACCTAGAGGCGAACCTATGTGGATCTTCCGATATCAGGATAAGGACCCTATCCCCGGATGCAAACTCCCTTTCCCGAGTCCCTCTATCGTAATACCCCTTTTGTTGTTCTTGGCTCTGTTCCAGCCGGTCCCGGGCATATTCCTGTATCCTATCCAATCGGCCCCTCAGATCCTGTAAATATTCAACCACAGACTGATCGGTGGTTTTGGGCGGCACCCAATGCTCCTGTACGATATCTAACATACCCCTGGGTCTCCTACCAAACATTAACTCATAAGGTGAAACTCCTAAAGAGTCTTGCACCTTCTCCCGGTATGCATATAGCACAAATGGTAAAAGCTGGTCCCACCCGGTCCTATCCTCTCCTAAGGCTTTTTTCAGCATACCCTTTAAGGTCCTGTTAAAGCGTTCCACCATCCCATTGGTTTGCGGATGGTAAGCTGCCGTGCGTATATGTTTTATCCCAAACGCCTCCCATACTTGCCTTAAGGTATGTGACATAAAATTGGACCCCCTGTCGGTCAAGACTTCTTGGGGAAAACCTACCTCACAAAAATTTTTTATGAGTTCCCTGGCAATACCCTTCGCTGAAATGTTCCTTAATGGCAGGGCCCATGGATACCTGGTGGCCATGTCCATAACTACTAAGACATAGAGGAACCCTCTCTGTGACCTAGTTACAGGCCCCACAATATCCATGGCTATCCTCCTCCCCGGTTGCTCTACCCTCGGAAGAGGCTTTAACGGTGCTTTAGGAGGGAATCTGTCTGATACCTTTTGACAGTTGGTGCAGGACTTGCAGTACTTCTCCACCTCCCCATAAACACCTGGCCAATAAAACCTCGCCAATACTTGAGTCAGGGTAGCCTGGGAGCCCTTATGTCCGCCCAGCGGATGATCATGGGCCAGCCTTACCACCAAAGGACGAAAAGCCCGGGGGACCACTAGCTGTCTCCCTCCTCCCGAGTTTTCCCAGCTTGGCACCCTTCGATATAATATGTTCCCTTCTATCATGAACCCCGGAGCTACCTGACCTTCTCCCTGGCGCGCCCTTTCCCAGGCATACTCTAAAGTAGGGTCAGTGGCCTGCTCCCTATGAAATTGGGG
Organism: Microcaecilia unicolor; assembly: GCF_901765095.1. Taxonomy (NCBI): domain Eukaryota; kingdom Metazoa; phylum Chordata; class Amphibia; order Gymnophiona; family Siphonopidae; genus Microcaecilia; species Microcaecilia unicolor. The sequence continues at coordinate 14,092,546 of NC_044032.1, read as the reverse complement.
AAACTGTTCTCTTAATTCTTCCGGAGCCACCGGCAGGTAACTCTCCCTCTGTACCCGCTGAAAAGCCTCCCTTCGATCTTTCTGTTCTTTTTTTTTCACTGCTTTTCTCTCTTTTTTTCGGCCCGGCTCGCCCAAGACCTCCCCCTGAAAAGGAAAAACTGCCCCTATGCCTTCCTCTTCCCCGTCCGCCTCGCGGAGAGACTGAGCTCTGGTAGTGACCAACACTTTTTTCTCGCCCATACACTCTATAAACGGTGGCCAATCCCTCCCCAAAATCATGTCCTGGGGCAATCGGGGTAGAATGGCCATGGCCAGCTCTATCTCCCCGGTAGGCCCCTGTAAGTTGACCCGTTGGAGCGCATAACGTGTCTTGGCCCCATGAATACATTGTATGGACACCCCTCCATCATAGGTATCCCTACCCGGGGTCCTCCTCTTTCGTATTTGTTGCCACAACCTCCTAGAGATCATGGATTGGTCCGCCCCAGAGTCTAACATGGCTGTGATGGGCATTCCCTCCACCTTAACCTGAGTTAGGTATCGGGGCCTAAACACTTGGGCCACCTGAGAGATCCACCCCTCCCGCCACTGGCAATCTTTTTTGAAGTGTCCAGCCTTACCACACTTAAAGCACACCTTGCTCCCAAAAGGAGTAGCCTTTCTACTCTGGCCGGTGTCTAGCCCTGTCTTTTTACTCCCTGCGGGGGTCTCCGGCTTAACTAGGGAAACTTTTTGCTCCCCTTTTTCTAACACCCGAGCCTTGCCTCCCTCCCGCTCTGGTCCACCCCACTGCTGGGCTTCTAGGTAACACTCCAACCCCGAGGTCACTCCCTCTACCGTCTTACATCCCCTCTTTATTAATTCTGCCCTAATCTCGGCTGGCAGACCCTGGAGGAATTGCTCCACTACCAGTTCTTGTAGTACCTCGTGCAGGGTGTGTTGCTCGGGCTCCACCCATTTTTTCACTAAATCCATTAGTTTATTTGCTACCGCTTTAGGGGGGGTCCCCTTTTCCCATTTAGTGGCTCTAAACTTACGCCTGTAAGCTTGTGTACTGAGTCCATATCTGTCCTTAATAGCCTCTTTCAACCTTCCATAGTTGGCAGCCTCACCAGGAGACAAATCCCTAAAGGCTGCCAGCGCCTCCCCTGACAAAGACGGCACCAATCTCATGGCCCACTGCTCTTGTGGCCACCCAGCCGCCCCAGCCACCCTCTCAAATGCAGTCAAAAAATCGTCCACATTATCCTGCTCGGACAACTTTCCCCAGTTAAGTGCATGCATGGAGGCTTGTCCTACCGCACCGCTTCCTCCGGGCCCCAGTCCATTCGCTCCTGTGTCCCCCTCTCGTGGAGCACTAGCCCCTCTCTGGAAAAAGTCTTGTAGCATGTTTAGTACTGGTTGCTGCTGATCCCTGGCCGCCATCAATGCGTCCTCGACTATCTTTGCTGTCAGCTCCTGCTGTTTTTGGAACTGCAGAGTCATCCACCCGAAGATCTCCTTGGGGTCCATCCTGGCACGGGAATTGTCACCTGGGAAAAAAAACAACAGAGAACCACATCCAAGTGCGATTACCCCACTTATGTTGGACTCTTTCTCTGCTCCCTCTACCCCTCCCCCAAGTTGGGCCCGCTTACCGGAACCCAAGACGGGTCTGCGCCTTTCTCAGCGTTGGCCCTCTCGGGGGCTTTTCGTCTAGGCCGGTCGCGGCCTCCTCCAGCGACAGGTCCTGCAGATGATCCCACCACTGCCACCACTTGTAAAAGGTCTCCGTCTGGCCCAGTCCGGGAAGGCCTTACCACACCACCGGCCCAGAGCTTTCGTTTCCTCCTTTACTTTTCTTTATTCAGCAGACCTTTTCTCAACTCAGTTCAATATAGCCAGGCTGTGCTAAACACAGTCCAAAATACAGCCAGGCTTTCCTCCACTCAGTTCAATATAGCCAGGCTGTTTAAAACACAGTCCCAATTACAGCCAGGCTTTTCTCAACTCCGTTCAATATAGCCAGGCTGTGCTAACCACAGTCCACAATACAGCCAGGCTTTCCTCCACTCCGTTCAATATAGCCCGCCTGTTCAAAACACAGTCCCAATTACCGCCAGGCTTTTCTCAACTCAGTTCAATATAGCCAGGCTGTGCTAGACACAGTCCAAAATACAGCCAGGCTTTTCTCCACTCAGTTCAATATAGCCAGGCTGTGCTAAACTCAGTCCAAGTACCGCCAGGCTTCTCTTAGCACAGTTCAATATAGCCAGGCTGTGCTAAACTCAGTCCAAGTACCGCCAGGCTTCTCTTAGCACAGTTCAATAAAGTCAGGCTGTTTTAAACACAGTCCCAGTACAGCCAGGCTTCTCTCAGCACAGTTCAATTAAGTCAGGCTGTTTTCAACACAGTCCAAGTACAGCCAGGCTTCTCTCAGCACAGTTCAATTAAGTCAGGCTGTTTTAAACACAGTCCCAGTACAGCCAGACTTCTCTCAGCACAGTTCAATTAAGTCAGGCTGTTTTAAACACAGTCCCAGTACAGCCAGGCTTCTCTCAGCACAGTTCAATTAAGTCAGGCTGTTTTAAACACAGTCCAAGTACAGCCAGGCTTCTCTTAGCACAGTTCAATTAAGTCAGGCTTTGCGCGGGCTCAAAGCCTCAGGTCCCACCCTCTTGGTCAGCCTTACTCTCCTGACCTCCTCCCGCTTGACCCGGGCATTCCCACTATACCTCCTGCTCTGGCTGCCTCAGCGCCAAGAGTTCCATCGGTTCTTCTGAGACATTCTCTGGCTCCTCTTGCTCCATGGCCTCCTGTTCCTCCTCCTCCTGTCTCTCTGGAGCCCAGTCCATTTTCTCCTCTCCCCACCCCTTTTCCAGCTGATCTCTCTTTTCCTCATTAACCGGGCTTGGCTGCTTTTCCTTTCCTCCCCACCGGTTCAGCCACCTCCTCCACCAGGGTGGTGACTCAGCTTTTTCCCTTTTCTGGCCGCCCTCTTCTGGAGCTTCTTGGTTCTGCACCCTATTTCTCCTTACCCGGGGTTCTCCTGGGGCTTTCTGGGAGTTGTAGTTTCTTATTGGTATGACCCTCTTAGGCAAAACAGGAGCCCCCCTAGGGTCTTCCCTCCTACCCTCCAGCTCTCTTTTCCCCTGTAGGAAGCTGGGGTTCCTCTCCACCCTTTTCCTTCCTTCATACTCCTTACAGCGTGTCAACGCTTGCGTTGAGGTAGGGGACATGACAGTATGGCTATATTCTTTCAAATGTTTCATATTACCATTACATTTTGCGAGAGCTCTATGCAGTGAACAAAGTCAGCAGAGGCAGGACAAACTCCTGAATGCACATCAATTTAAAACATCCAAACAGAGAGCAATCAAAAACGATTTTTCAGGTAGGTAATAAAAATGGGTTTTAATAGCTTTCTTAAAAGCTGAATACTGAGAAATTTGTTGAATATTCAGGGGAAATGAATTCCACCAGTGTGGTAACTGACAAAAGAATGTTCCATTAAACAGGGTTTTGTATTTCATACCCCCTTGGACAAGGGCATTATAACAGCAAAGATAATCTGCATCCAGTTTCTGACTGAAAGATGGACTAACTTTCCTATATATAAATTATTTAAAAAGTCATAGAACACAGCTTAATCAATATACGAGACCTTACTGGAAGCCAGTGAAGCTTTCTCAAGAGTAGAAAAGCTGACACATACCTAAAATGATCGATAAATTAGGCGTGCTGCTGTGTTCTATATATTTGAAGTCCTCTAAGAAGACCCACATTTAATCCCACATATAGAACATTGCAGTAGTCCAAATAAGACAAAACTAAAGACTGTACCAGTAGCCTATAAGCTCCTTCTTAATTTCCGCAAGGTATTACAAGTTTTATTAACAATATATTGATTTGAGTAGAATAATTACTCAACTAAAAATCTTAATGCAACTATAAACAACTACCTGAATCATCCTGTTTATGTTGGAAAGGTTTTCAGTGTGAAGGAACTTTTAATCACATGTTGTGGGACTGTGTAGTCATTATAAACTTTTGTTACTCAGTTCACACAGCAATATTAAAAACCATAAACACAAAATTTCCGATGACAATATTAGGATGGGGCCCAATCCATTGTGTTTCCACTGAAAACAGTTTATCAATTCAGGCCCTTTATTTGTCAACAAGAAGTGTAACAGCAAAACACTGGAAACAGGGATGGACTGTGACTCAGAATGAATGGTTACAACAAGTGTGGGATACAGTTAAAATGGAAAAAAACCTGATATATTCCTTGAAAGAGAACACCAAAAAGTTTCAAGAAGTATGGAAGCCTTTTATTCAAAATTATCTTTCATAATTTGTAAGAGTAAAAATTATACTGAAAACTGACATTAAAATTTTAAAACATGAACTTTACCTCCCATTCTGTTACATCAATAGTTTACTTTTGCTTTGATGACTTCTTACTATAGCTCTGTTATTTCAGTAGAGAGATGTGGTAGCCGTGTTAGTCCAGTTTTAAAGGTAATCAATAGAAATAAAACAAAATAAAACATGGAAAAGAAAATAAGATATGTCCAATAAAAAAGATATCTTATTTTCTTTTCCATGTTTTATTTCTATTGATTATTATTTGAAACAGAATCTTGAAAGCAATGCAATACCCTCAAATATCTCATCTTGGGCAGATTTTTACTAGTAGCTCTTGTTAGTAGGTTACCTGTTAAGTTATATGGTGTTTTGTTTTTTAAATCAAAATATCTATGTTTACTTTTACATAAAGGTATACACACGATTGTACAATTATTTGTCACTGGACATTCTGATTTCATCAATGCTTGGTTATACTTTATTATAAAAATCAAACCTATTACTAATGTAAAAGAGTTTTCAACCCTTCTAATCTAAGAAGTTAATAAAGTTTGCTTTTTGGTGAATTAACCTGAAAGTCAGCAAAGCCCAGTGCCTTATAATGTTCCTTTTTTTTCATTTTTAGAAATGTTTTATTAAATTTTAATAACAGGGGTAGGAAATACAAATTACAAGAAGTACTCCTCAGAAAAAGTCAATTTTTTGGACACCACGGTCTCAATCAGTGATGGCTGTATACAAACATCTATATACAAGAAACTCACAGACAGATGCAGCTACCTCCACAACTCCAGCTTCCATCCTTCACATACAAAAAGATCCATCATTTACAGCCAAGCCACAAGATACCACCGTATCTGCTCTGACCCAGGGGACAGAGACAGACACCTTAAAAGCCTGACTGAATCCTTCAAACAGAAGGGCTACAACCCCAAAATAATCTCCAAGAATATTGCCTCCTCCCTCAAAACACCCAGGGAGAATCTGCTACAGTACAAAAAGAAAAAATCCACAGACAGAATCCCGCTTGTAGTGACATACAATCCAGAGCTGGAAAAACTGAGGAAAATCATAAGAGATCTACAACCTATACTCCAGGAGGATGAATTACTGAAAGAGATATTTCCATCCCCACCAGTACTGGCCTTCCGACAGCCACCCAATTTAAAACACAAGCTAATCAGAAGTAAACTTCCTTCACAGACTGAAAAGGAACAGAAGAGCACACTTCCCTGTAATTTATCCAGTTGCAAACTATGCCAAAATATTTCACAGGACCCCAAAGTCATCCACAATGGAAAGATATTCAACATAAAGGGATCTTTCACTTGCTCATCTTCCAATGTGGTATATATCATTCAGTGTAATAAATGTAACGAAGGATGCTATATTGGAGAAACAAGCCAGCTGCTTAAGACAAGATTCAATTTACATAGACATCATATGAGCAATACAGCCAGTAGGGCCCCCACCCCGGTGGGACAGCACTTCACAGAACCAGGACACTGTACCAGTGATTTCACAGTGAGAATCCTGAAAGGTAACTTTAAAACCATACAAGAACGTAAGACCTTTGAAGTCAGAATGATTGAATATTTTAACACCCAACAGAAAGGACTTAACAAGGATCCGGGGTTCCCAGCCCATTATAAACCATAAAGCTGTATGTCTCTGTTGATCACCCCACCCCTCACCTATCCACACCCATCCTGTTAAAATATCAATGATATGCTTTGATGTCCCCATGCATACCTCCGACCCACCCCCATCCTCCCACCCTGTCAGACTGTCATAGTAATGCTTGAATGTTTTCACTTATATACACTGTCAGCTAGCACATTTGCTTATTTCCGATCTGAGGAAGAAGGGCAACCTTCGAAAGCTAATCAAGAAATGTATTAAGGGGGGTCACGTGATGACGTGGAGCTGAGCGGAGGCCTCTGAAACGGGCTCCGACTTGACCGCTTAAGAATCAGCTATTTAACACCGTTCTCCCCCCGGGATTAACTTAAAATCCGCAGCTACAGACGGTGGAAAGTGAGAGGCACAACGAAAGCGAGTCGCGGAAGCGTTGCGCTGAGAGTACAGGAGGTTATGCCCGCCAAGACCCCGCGGGGAAAGCAAATTCCTAACGCGGCACAAAGCAAGATGGCGGCGACTCCGCAGGTAGAAACGGTGGGCCCATTACCTGCTGAAATGGTGAGAGACATGGTGCAACAAATATCCACAATGCTAGAAGACAAGTTGACCAAATTGCAAACGTCGGTTGATCAAATCCGCGAGGCGCTGGAGCGCCAGAGCGCTAGACTACAGCACGTGGAGGACAGGGTCTCGACTTGTGAAGACACAGCGGCGAACACGAACGAACGAGTAGAGGCGCTGGAAAGAAGATGTGAGCAGCTGACTCAGAAAGCTGACGATCTGGAAAATCGCAGCAGAAGAAATAATTTACGGCTTGTGGGCATACCAGAGTCAGTGAAAGCAATGGAACTCAGGAAGATGGTGGAACAATGGCTGCCTAAAGAGCTGGGCCTGGACGCCAATAAAATTCCCTTGCAAGTGGAAAGAGTACATAGAGTTGGACCGATAAGAGAGAACGAGAGCAGGCCAAGGCAAGTGCTTGCAAAATTGCTGAATTATATGGACAAGGAAGCACTGCTACAAGCATACAGGAATAAATCGGGTCTTACATATGAAGGGGAGAAAATCTTGCTTTTTCAGGACTACTCGGCTACAGTCGCGGACCAGCGGAAAGCTATGGGCCGGCATTGCAAAAGACTGTATGACAAGGGAGTCCGATTCGCCTTACTATACCCGGCAAAGGTGCGGGTGTTGCACGAAAACAAAACTTTGTTCTTCAGCGAAGCAGCAGAGCTGGAAAAATTTGTGACCACCTTACAATGAGAAGGAACAGTTAAAATGTGTTGGGAAAACCTTTTTTTTTTTCTCACTGGAATGTAAGGGCTGCGGAGCTGGCAAAGATGCAAGGCGCTCACAGAAGACAACGAACATGCAATGGACTAGAACAGTATGTAAGCGCAACCACAGATATGAAAGAAAAGTTAGTGCCATGAGAGGCTCAGTTAAGTTATGTAGTGTGCAAGTTGACTCTTTACGTATGCACAAGTTCTTGTTAATATCCATGTTTCTTCTTCACTAGAGGGCACAAGTATCTGGTTACAGGAATATAATGGAATGATTAAGAAATATCGGTACTGCATGAAGTGTGAGATATCCCGGGGGGAGGGGGGGGGACAAGGGTAATGAGGA